>NC_042966.1:19145027-19513360 GCF_901001165.1 Salmo trutta
TCTCTCTATCTCTCTCTCTTCTCTCCATGTCTCATGTATGTGCAGTCTACTCTTTATCTTTCAACTTCGTCTCTATGCATATGTCTGTACTGTGAACAATACTGCCCCCTCTCTGAAGGGAATGTCACTGACAGCCAGAGACACAGCCAGAGACACAGCCAGTCTAATGCTTGGGACTTTCTCCATGTCCTGCTCAGTCACAGTTTGATACACACGGTTTACAGTCAACCAGCATTTTATCCAGTGATTCATTTCACTGTGAACAAAACATAGGGAACAACAATACTTGAAAGACTTTTACCAACTCTCTTTCTCTCTCTTTATTTGACTCCAGTGCAATCTCTCTGCACTCGGCGCGGTAATTGCTTACCAGCAATCGCAGGCTAAATTGTGCTTTTCCTCTGTGTTGTTTAGACCAGCAACCCCGCGCTGGGAAATGACCTCTGGGCTCTGGGGGGGAGAGAGCGAGATGTAAGGGCTGAAGTCGTTGTAGTGGTATGGTCAGAGAGAGAGACTTTCACACGGCAGCGGCTCAGGGATTTCGTGTTTTGGTGTTGCTGTGTCACACACATTAGGCTGATAGACCAGATATTACTGCTCTGCTGATGTGGGGAGACTGTTTAGTCTGACATGCTGGGTCACAGAGAGAGAGAGAGAGAGAGAAAGAGAGAGACAGAGAGAGACAGAGAGCCTGGCTGAGGTTATTACAGTTGGTGACGTGGGCGTTTTGTGATGTAATGTTACAGCCCTTTCATGTATGTTATGTGTTCGGAGTTCCAGTTTATTCAAGTAAGTTGGCCAGTCAATGTTAATGGATGTCGCCGGGACAATAAATTACATTTGAAATGTTCTCGGTCCGTGGCTGGTTGGCTGTCAAGGAGAGAGAGGCTTGTGTTAGGCTGTGAACACACAGTTAACACATTTATTTAGTGACCTATGCTGGAATCAAACTCCCAACTCTACTACTGCCAGCTCCATGCTCACACCAACAACAGTAAGCTATGGGAACTACTACTGGTAAGATATTCTAGCAGCGAGGGATAAGGATCTCAGAGGGGTCCTAGGGGACGTGGATATGTTTAACTATTCTTGTGGGGACCAGAAGTCCCCACAAGAATAGTAAAAGAACAACATTTTTACCATCTGGGGACATTTTGTTAGTCCCCACGAGGTCAAATGCTATTTCTAGGGGACTGAGGGTTAATGTTAGAATTAGTGTTAGGGTTAGAATTACGTTAATGGTTAGGGTTAGGAGCTAGGGTTAGTTTTAGGGTTAGGGTTAGGAGCTAGGGTTAGTTTTAGGGTTAGGGTTAGGAGCTAGGGTTAGGTTTAGAGTTAGGGTTAGGAGCTAGGGTTAGGTTTAGGGTTAGGGTTAAGAGCTATGGTGTGTTTTAGGGTTACAGTTAGGAGCTAGGTTTAGGGTTAAGGTTAGGGTAAGAGTACGGGTTAGGGTTAGGTTTACGGTTAGGGGTTAGGGAAAATAGGATTTTGAATGGGACTGAATTGTGTGTCCCCACAAGGTTAGCTGTATAATACTGTGTGTGTGTGTGTGTGTGTGTGTGTGTGTGTGTGTGTGTGTGTGTGTGTGTGTGTGCGTGTGCATGCGCGCCTCTCACTAGCATTGCATAACTGTGCAGGACAGAGATGTTGGAGTTGTATATTATGTCAACACTAAATCTAGGCTCAACGTGTTTAATTAGATAATATTTAAATTTGTTCATTTTTCCATGCCTGCTGCCTCTGGAGAGTTTCATGGCTGTATAAATGGTAGGTTCTGTTATGAACATAACCTTGTTATAAACCCTGATATAACGTTCCAGTAGTGTCCATCTAGCATGTTTATGATTTTGTTGTATTTTATATTTCTTTTATTTCACCTTTATTTAACCAGGTAGGCTAGTTGAGAACAAGTTCTCATTTACAACCTCGACCTGGCAGTTGGAACACCAAGCTTTCCTACGTAAACACGGTGTATTGTATCTCTATAGCTCTCTCCCTGAATTGACTTGTGATTAACAGTAGCGTTGGTGTGTCTGTGCTATCTCTGTGGGATTTCAGAGGGCCAGTTGGTGGTAATATAAAGCAGGGAAGTAACTATAACTCAGCTCAGAGCCAACTCTGCTGCACACTGACAGGCACCACACTTCCAAGAATCACGAAAGACAGGGTGAGGATGGATCTGAAAATGATTTGCCCTTATGCCATAAACTAAACCGTGGGTGGAAGCAGAAGGGTGTGTGTTTATTGGCACTGTGAGTGAATGTGTGGAAGATGAGAGAGAGAGAGAGAGAGAGAGAGAGAGAGAGAGAGAGAGAGAGAGAGAGAGAGAGAGAGAGAGAGAGAGATCTCTCTCAGGTTAAAGAAATGTTAGAAATCGTAGTCTTGTTTGGGGAACTCCTCTTTAGAGGAAACCCCTAACTATACCCTTTGACCTCTCCAGGAGCATCGCAGCTGGTTTGACAACAGCTGTGCCATGGTCGTTATGACTGTGTTGCCGTGTCTTTTTGCTCCAGGAATCATTTTGATTTGATTAGACTGATAGCCATTTTTGTACAGTCAATGTTAATTGCTATGCCAGTAATTGAGATCACCAGAGCAGTGAACAGACTATCCTGACATGGGACACAGGCCCTTTTGACAATTGGACGGGCTATTTATGAGCTGTTTATAAGATATGAATCAGATATTTATAGATCCATAAGGTGTTAAGAATAATTGTATTAAACCTGGCTGGGATCCAGTGCGGTGGGTTAGTGATCCCTTGACAGAAAGAGAGAGGAAGCGAGGAGCTAAAGAGAGAGATTCAAAGTGATTCGAAGGGTTACTATACTGAAAAATGGTTTGCTCTAGACTTGAACCATATCTGTGACATACTTTGTCACAGTGTCCAGTCAGAGTGAATGGCTGTGCTCTTGCCATCTGATGTACAGGTCAGGAGGTCACGGCTCGGGGATGTAAACTCAACCAGATGTTTAGAGAATTGTGTGTGTCATTATGAAACAGAAGTAGATGGCCTGAGAGGAGGGAGAGATAAAGCCAACACACGCACGCACGCACACACACACCACACACACACACACACACACACACACACACACACACACACACACACACACACACACACACACACACACACACACACACACACACAGACAAACACATACACTACCGGTCAAAGGTTTTAGAACACCTACTCATTCAAAGGTTTTTCTTTGAAGACATCAAAACTATGAAATAACACATATGGAATCATGTAGTAACCAAAACAAATGTTAAACAAATCAAAATAGATTTTAGATTTTTCAAATAGCAACCCTTTACCTTGATGACAGCTTTGCACACTCTTGGCATTCTCTCAACCAAAAACGTTTAATCGGTAGTGTACACCACTCGGTATGTGTCACAGCGTTCCTATGGCGAATTGATAAAACAGATCTCTGAGACTAGGTAGCAGCTCTGTCCAGTCAGCGGTCCACTCCAACCCCAGAGCAGCTAAGAGTGATAAGCCTAAAGAGAAACACAACGATAATCCGTAGATGCACAGAGAAAGAACACATCAATATCAGCTGGAGGGTCAGAACACAGAGACAGAACACAGAGAGACGCACGCCCTCACAGACCACACACTGCCTAGCAGATCTGTTTAAAGGCCAGGAGTTGTGTTCATCATTCCCTGCATCCTGTTCACAGAAATATTTGTCAGCCCACAGCGCCATTTCTTCCTTGTTTTGTGTGTCTGTGCAACTCTTCTACGTCATTGCCGCACAGAGAGATTGGCACACAGAGAGATTGGCATGAAGTTTGTTTTGAGGACGGGAGCATCAGAACTTTGAGAACTTGTAAACAGTGGTGTGTTCTATCACTGAAACCTTGTTGATGTTGCTTCATGAAACTGTCAAACTCGATTCTCTAACCGCCACACAACCATAACAATACTTTCTCTGCTGCTATGGTACTCATCTGACATTAGTAGCATACTCAGTCTCTCTACCCCTCCTCTGTATCTCCTTCCCTCGCCCTTTTCTGCCCTTCCTCATCTCTCTGTCTCCCTCCTTCCCTCATCTCTCTGTCTCCCTCCCTTCTCCATCTCTCCCCCTGTAGTTCTGCAGTTAAGACTTCAGCAGAGGAGGACTCGAGAGCAGCTTGCAGACCAAGGCATCATGCCTCGTGAGTAACACTCTTTTACACACGAAGTCATACGCATGTGTACACACACACACACACACACACATGCACATACACACACACACACACACTTGCACATACACACTCACACACACACACACACGCATGCACACACCGCTCATAAGTGTGTGTGACACCATGTACTGCATTACTAGAGCGAGTGAGAGAGAAAGAGCGAGAGAAAAAAGAGAGATTTAACTTGCAACTGACAACGGCGATGAAACACGACACGCTACATGGGCCTCGCTTCTACGAGCCGACGCACTTACCTCATGATAACACAACGTAGTCCTTAACACTGTAACCAGAGACCCATCTGTCCTGATCACACAATGTTTCAGCTGATCTAGGATCTAAACCTCTAACCCCATAATATGTTATAGCGGATATATGATCACCTCTGTGATCTATGTGGAAGCCGTGTATCATCTTGCACAGTGAGACAGTAAGGGAGTATCAGACAGACAGGCAGGGAGACATGTAGGTAGAAAGGGGCACACACACACACACACACACACACACACACATACACACCCACGAAACAGGTATATTTCATCTGCTCATAAAAGTAGGGCTATATTACAAACTGGCTAATGTCTGTGAGAGAAGCGAGTCACGAGTCGTCTACGCTATACAGTCCAGAGTTGTAGCCTGTGTGAGTGCACTTGTCTGAGTATTTATAAACCGGCTGCAGGCTGGGGTTAGGGGGTTGTAGTGTAGTAGGGAGGGTTGTTGAATGCTATCTCTCTGGCACGGTTTGACATTCGTTTCACTGGGGCTCCAGCAGTGAGATAACCAGTGGTAAGTGTGTGTGCAGTGGGAATTCAATCCAGAGGCCTAGCACTGCCACACTGTGTGTGTGTGTGTGTGTGTGTGTGTGTGTGTGTGTGTGTGTGTGTGTGTGTGTGTGTGTGTGTGTGTGTGTGTGTGTGTGTGTGTGTGTGTGTGTGTGTGTGTGTGTGTGTGTGTGTTTGTGTGTGTGTGTGGGGGGGTGCCTGCCCATGAATGTGTGTTAATAGACGGCACTCAGAGAAATCTTCAAAAACCCTTTCCATGTGTACTGCGGACCTCTCGCATACAATCAGCAGATAAATGGCCAATCGAAAAATTCTTCTGAAATAGTATTTGCCCTGTCGACCAATCACGTTTCCCCTAGCTGCTTTATCTCCGGCAGACTCCCAGAAACTGATAGGCCATGCTGGGCCTCTGGATTCCGTTCCCTCGCACACTTACCACTGGTTGCACACACACACAAACACACACAATGTATTATCCTTCACAGGACAGGGGACTGGGCAGTCAAATCCAAGCCTCTCACAGTGTGATGGAGAGAAAATGTGATTTCTCATTCTGTGCAGTTTTATTATGTAAATAAGGCTCATTTTTAATAATATTGTTTTTCAATGTCAATCATTTTTGACAGAATACCATTATCAGTATTGTGTGCACAAGTGTGTGCGTGCATGATTGCATGTGTGTGTGTGTGAGATGGACACGGCGTAGGGTGTGTGTATATAATACCCAGGGAACATCTGGTGTTTATTAGAATCCCAGAGTGCTGCTTCGGCCTCTCAGGGCTCTCTGGCTTGTGGCTGGCTGAGGAAGAGTCCACACACTTGGACTCACCCACCCACACACACACGCACACACACACGCGCACGCGCACACACACACACACACACATGCACACTCACACACACACACACACACACTCTAAGTCCTCTACTCCTCTAACACGATAAGTGTGTCGTTTCACCACAAATCTCCATTTCCCTAGATGTGGTACTTTTTCTTTATTCCATAGGGCCAATGGAAAAACTCTGATTATTACTGTATAGTGTATTCTACTGCGTTAATAGCACCATATACTGCACATAGGATTGGGATCTGAAGTGAGGTTTAAATTAGACAGAAAGTAAATAGAGGGTTTTAGTTTAGCATTAGGATGTTTTAACTTGGTGCCAACTGTAAAGTAGACTGCCTCATACCACAGTGTATGTTTCTATAAGAGATAATAGTCTGGAGAACTGTGTAAAAACACTAATGCCCTGCTGTGTTGTTATTCAGTGTCTGGACAGTGCTTCAATTGTTGCATTTGGAGAGTGATGTAATCTGCAGCTCTAATGTCACGGAGAGTGTTGTTATATGTTTTTTGTACAGACTTTATATTACGTGGAGAGTTGATATGAAGTAGCTGTGTTGTGCTGGAGATACTTTTATGTAGTCTTCATGCATCTCTGTAAAGCTTCTGCAGCCCTTATGTCAGGTTAGAATCATGTGCGAGTCAGAGTGAGAGAAGCGGGCACAGTGAGTGACAGGCCGGGGCAGATGGTGTATTAGCAGACGGTGATCTCACCATCGCATCCCATGTGGCTGGTTAGCAACATGACCACTGCTATGCCAGGACAAACCATGCCAGGACAGACCAGGCCAGCAGGTGATCCCTGTATCCTCTAGGGAAGGACAGAAAGCCCTAGTCAATTACTCATACATCTTTCCTTCCTTCCTTCCTCTCTTCTTTCTACCTTTCCTTTCTTACTGCCTTCCTTCACAGCAAAATCGCCAGTGTTCATATCCTGGTGAGGGCAGTTTTGGTGTTGATGTGGTGTTACTTTGTGTTACTATGAATGCCCCTGGTGTTGCTTTTTAAGATGTTGTTAAAAATTACTGTTGTTCAATCAGGGTGTCAAATTGGCCAGTGTTACCTAGTGTTGAATTTTCAGTGTAACATTTCTAGTGTTGATTCAGTTGTTAAATTAACTTTGTAAGTGTTAAATTAACACTCATTGGTGTAAAAGAATGCCAGTGTTGGTGTTAATAACCAGTGTTAAACCACAACCATGACCATAATTATCATATTTCCCAGCATGGTCTGTTGCAGGTTGATTTTTAGAATTGTTTGATTCAATATCTATGTTTTTGCATGTACATTGATTGATTGATTAATCTTATGCTAGTCAAATATAAATAACATACATTTTTATAAACTAATCCAATGTTACTTGGATTTATTGCACCCATTACTGAACTGGTTGTTCCAGTTTAAATGCTTTAAGTAGTCTCATATCTTAGTCTTCCCAACCCGGCAGTCATTCTGAATGCAGGTTGGGGTGAATAAAAATTGTTAATGTTGGATATCCCCACTCTGTCTGGATTTCAATAGGAATTACACATCACAGCATAATGTGACTTGCAGGCCTGATGTGACCTGTAAACCATGAGTTTCAGGCCATTGTATTAGGGTAAAACTAGGCCTTCAAAATAAGGCCTTATAAATGATGTGTTGTTTTGTATTAAGGAATACAATTTCATGATAACATATTCATTTAGGATCACACTTGGTGAAGGCCACTGGACTGAAAATGGATGAATGAAACAACCATGTCTCTGTCACTAACAAATACAGTCATGGGTGGTAACTCTACAAGTCACTCGAAAGGCAAGACACTCTGGAAAATATGCAAATAAGGCTTTACACTAAACAGTTTGCTAATTTAACACTGAAAAGTGTGGACCCATATAGACAATGAACCAGTGTTAAATATAACACTCTCTGTGGATTTAACACTGGAGAATTTGCTGTAAAGGTATCAGTGAACACCATAAGTGTACCTCAGTAGTGTAGCCAGACATTTGTTGCAATTATGCAATTCTATACATTTTTTGCCCCATTTCCATTTCCATGGGGCAAAGATAAAAATGTTCAGTTTTAAAGCTAATTCAAGCTAAAATATAGGTGTGTTGACTTGTATGCTTAATGAACAAATGAAATAGGCAGTGGCATGGTACATATAGCCATAGAAGCACGGTGACATATGCCTCAATGCGGTCATATTCATGGCTTATTGCGGGTCTTGCTTTCAGTTAGTTATTTTTTGCCGCCCATCCCATGAGAGGGAATGTCATTCCAGCGCTGCTTGCTATGAATTCTATCTGATGGGGTTTGCATATTTAGGTAAAAAATAAAAATAATGCCTCGTTTGAAAAGGTGGGTGGAGTACTGAAAAATCTGCATTTAAGTACAAATACTGTCACCTAGATTGTAATTTACTCAAGTAAAAGTAAAAGTAGCCCTCTTAAGAAACTACTCAAGTAAGAGTAAAAGTAGCCCTCTTAAGGAACTACTCAAGTAAGAGTGAAAAAGTATCCGGACAGAAAACGACTTACAATTCATGACCACAAACATGTGGACACAAACATGTGGACACCTGCTTGTCGAACATTTCATTCCAAAATGATGAGCATTAATATCGAGTTAGTTCCCCCTTTCCTGCAATAACAGCCTCCACTCTTCTGGGAAGGCTTTCCACTAGATGTTGGAACATTCCTGCGGGAACTTGCTTCCATTCAGCGACAAGAGCATTAGTGAGGTCGGGCACTGATGTTGGGCAGTTAGGCCTGGCTTACAGTTGGCGTTCCATTTCATCCTAAAGGTGTTTGATGGGGTTGAGGTCAGGGCTCTGTGCAGGCCAGTCAATTTCTTCCACACTGAACTCAAAAAAGAAATATCTGTATGGACCTCGCTTTCTGCACCGGGGCATTGTCATGGAAACAGGAAAGGGCCTTCCCCAAACTGTTGTCACAAAGTTGGAAAGCATAGAACCGTCTAGAATGCCATTGTATGCTGTAGCGTTAAGATTTCCCTTCATTGGAACTAAGGGGCCCGAATCATGAAAACTGTCCCATACCATTATTCCTCCTCCACCCAACTTTACAGTTGGCACTATGCATTCGGGCATGTAGCGTTCTCCTGGCAAACCCAAATTCGTCCGTCGGACTGCCAGACGGTGAAGCATGATTCATCACTCCAGAGAAAGCGCTTCCACTGCTCCAGAGTCTAATGGAGGCGAGCTTTACACCCCTCCAGCCAATGCTTGGCATTGCGCATGGTGATCTTAGGCTTGTCTGAGGCTGCTCGGCCATGGAAACCCATTTCATGAAGCTCCCGACAAACTGTTATTGTGCTGACGTTGCTTCCAGAGGAAGTTTGGAACTCGGTAGTGTGCGTTCCAACCGAGGACAAATGATTCTTTCATGCTTCAGCCCTCGGCGGTCCCGTTCTGTGAGCTTGTGTGGCCTACCACTTGGCGGCTGAGCCGTTGTTGCTCCTAGACTATTCCATTTCACAATAACAACACTTACAGTTGACCGGGGCAGCTCTAGCAGGGCAGAAATTTGACAAACTGACTTGTTGGGAAGGTGGCATCCTGTGACGGTGCCACGTTGAAAGTCACTGAGCTTTTCAGTAAGGCCATTCTACTGCCAATGTTTGTCTATGGAGATTGCATGGCCGTGTGCTCTGTTTTATACACCTGTGAGCAACGGTTGTGGCTGGAATAGCCGAATCGACTAAATTGAAGGTGTGTCCACATACGTTTGTGTATATATAGTGACAGCAAACATAAAGAACAACCACTTAGTGTAATTGATTTGACATGAATTTATTATTTAAACCAGCATCATCTTGTGGACCCTGTCACGACTTCTACCGGAGTCGGTCCCTCTCCTTGTTCAAGTGGCGTTCGGCGATCGACGTCACCGGCCTTCTAGCCATCACCGATCCACTTTTCATTTTCCATTTGTTTTGTCTTTGTTTTCTACACACCTGGTTTCAATTCCCTCATTACATGTTCATTATTTAACCCTCTGGTTTCCCCCATGTTTGTGTGCGTGTTTGTTTTATTGTGACGGCTGTATCTGACGGCTGGTATATTGTTGCCGGGTTTTGTGATTATGCCCGTTTATTTTGTGGTACCGGTATTTTTCCCGCACCATAATATTGTGTGTATACTGGTGTTTTCTTGTATTAAATACCTTGTCCACGCATCTCAGCTCTCCTGTGCCTGACTCCTTTAACCAATTACCCACAGCCTTGACAGACCCCAGGAAGAGTAGCAGCTGCGTTAGCAGCAGCTAATTGGGATCCTTATAAAAATGCTAAATTGCAGATGTCCTTCCTCCAGCACAGGTAGTCTCCAATGAAGACTGACATCAAACAAAGTCCATAGGCTATACAGTTTCAATGATGGTCCTTTTCAAAGTTTTCTTAATATCTACTGTATCAGTGTGTTCAATTTCATAAAAAGGTAACTGGTACTCAAGAGTTTGGAATCAAAATTTCAATAGTATTAATGAACATTTATTTCACAATAGAATTTCAGGTACATGTGATGGTGAATGCGTACTAAAAATATTTACACCAAGTGTGATGTACCTATCATTTTGTACTCAGAATGGAAGATCAAGGAGGTGTTACAACAGCCAAACAACATCGAAATGTCACTATCTATCATGTTACTAGTATGCAAATCAGACACATTTCAGCATGGAATTAAACGTCAAGGTAGGTATTCAGTTAAGAAACATGTAAGTTATAAATAATCAAAAGTGCAGATATCAATTGCCGAATTCAACTCAGTCATCTTTTTCCTGCCAAGGTAGGATTTACCCTCCGTCCTCCTTCTCTTCCGAACCGCTCCTTTACACTTTGAAGGGTCTTTTCTTTTCTTGGCTGGCCCATTCTCCTCCCCTTCAGTTAAAATGTACTTCAGTACATGTAACGCATTACTTGTAGCGTGTTACAACCCACCTCTGCCTGTTTGGAACACTGACAAGAAGAGAGCATAAAAATACTATTTTTATAAAACGTTTTTTTTGCCCAATTTGATTGGGTGGGCGGGGCCCGGATCCACCCCATACCTACGCGGCTGATGTACCTTTAACACTGACCTAGTGTAAGGTGTTAAATGCAAGGTATTAGTGAAACCCATAACAGTGTACCTTTAACACTGAGTTAGTGTACAATTTTAATGCCAATGGTGTTGGAAAGTATTGGTGTTAAAAGCTAAACACTTTCTGGTGGTTCTCATATAAACACTTAAAAAGTGTTAGATTTAACACCCACAGTGTTCAATTTACCGATCAGATTTTGCTGTGTTCTTTTCTATCTTAACTTTTTGTCTTTTAGGCATGTATTTGGATATTCACTCATGAAGGTCATTAACTCTTAAAGTAGTCCAGTAGTTTCTATATTTGGAAAGGATATTGATCAGTGATTGTAACCAATAGCCATACTCTGGACTAGATAGATGTAACTATAATTTCTGGTCTTTATAAAATTATTACTCTGTGGCTCGGCAGATGTAAGCGTATAACTGTTGTTTTAAAATGTTCTATCAATTCTTAATGAGACAGCAATAGTTCTTAATTAAAAGGAGCCAATGAAATATACTTAATATCATTCCATTCAATTGTTTCCCTGCACATAGTCCAGATTTCAGCCATCGATGAAAAATTTGACCAAATAAGTGCTGTTATTATTTCTCTCAGTGGTTTAATCAAGCTAGCTCAGGCTACAGCTCATCAGCAGGTTATCCATCCTACTGTAAGAGAAGAATGGATATTGGTGTAACGATTGTCATAAGGAGGAGGCCAAGGTGCAGCTGAGCTGGCACCACCCTTCCTAGCTGAATGCTCACTCTAGCCCGTCAAATGCGGGGCGCTGGCACAGAGCGCACCGGGCTGTGATAACACGGTGCTTGCTCGGTCACTCCCACGGTAAGCACGGGGAGTTGGCTCAGGTCTCCACCATGACTTAGCCAATCTCCGAGCTACCTCTCATGTTTCCGTCGTTGCCGTGCTAGTTCCTCATCTTGTCGCCGCTCTGCTCTCGCTGCCTCCACCTGTTCCCATGGGAGGCGATCCCATCCGGGCCTGGATCTCCTCCCACGTCCAGGATCCCTTGCCGTCCAGGATGTCTTCCCAGGTCCATTGCTCCTGACCACGCTGCTTGGTCCTTTGGTGGTGGGATCTTCTGTAACGATTGTCGTAAGGATGAGACCAAGATGCAGCGTGGTAAGTGCTCATGTTTACTTTTATTTAACTCAGAACACTAAACAAAATAACGAAAAGGAAAATGAACGTTACGTTCTGCAGGCTTACACAGAGCTGTACAAAAACAAGATCCCACAACTGAAGGTGGGAAAAAGGGCTGCCTAAGTATGATTCCCAATCAGAGACAACGATAGACAGCTGCCTCTGATTAGGAACCATACTCGGCCAAACACAAAGAAATATATGACATAGAATGACCACCCCATATCACACCCTGACCTAACCAAACAGAGAAAAATGGCTCTCTCAGGTCAGGGTGTGACAGTACCCCCCCCAAAGGTGCGGACTCCCGGCTGCAAACCTGAACCTATAGGGGAGGGTCCGGGTGGGCATCTACCCATGGTGGCGGCTCCGGTTCGGTGCGTAGCCCCCGCTCCGCCCTCTGATCCCTCCGCTTTTGTATCACCGGACCGTGGATCCTCGCCGGAGGCTCTGGACTGCAGACCGCCGCCGGAGGCTCTGGACTGCAGATCGCCGCCGGAGGCTCTGGACTGCAGACCGCCGCTGGAAGCTCTGGACTGCAGACCGCCGCCGGAGGCTCTGGACTGCAGACCGCCGCCGGAGACTCTGGACTGCAGACCGCCGCCGGAGACTCTGGACTGCAGACCGCCGCCGAAGACTCTGGACAGCAGACCGTCACTACAGGCTCCGCCCCATGGATCATCACTGGAGGCTTCGGGCCATGGATCATCACTGGAGGCTTCGTGCCATGGATTATCACTGGAGGCTCCGGGCCATGGATTATCACTGGAGGCTTCATGCCATGGATCATCCCTACAGGCTCCGGGCCATGGATCATCACTGGAGGCTTCGTGCCATGGATTATCACTGGAGGCTCCGGACCCTGGATCATCACTGGAGGCTTCGTGCCATGGATCATCACTGGAGGCGTCGGACCATGGATCATCACTGGAGGCTTCGTACGTGGAGCCAGAACGGGTCTCACCGGACTGAGGAGACGTACTGACACCCTGGTGCGTGGAGCTGCCACAGGGCGTCCCAGGCTAGAGAGACGCACTGGAGGCCGGGTGCGTGGAGCAGGCACAGGGCGTACCAGGCTGGAGAGACTCACTGGAGACTGGGTGCGTGGAGCAGGCATAGGGCGTACCAGACTGGAGAGACTTACTTTAGGCCGGGTGCGTGGAGCAGGCACAGGGCGTACCCGGCTGGAGAGACTCACTGGAGACTGGGTGCGTGGAGCAGGCATAGGGCGTACCAGACTGGAGAGACTCACTGGAGACTGGGTGCGTGGAGCAGGCTTAGGGCGGACCAGACTGGAGAGAGTTACTGTAGCCCGGGTGCGTGGAGCAGGAACAGGGCGTACCCGGCTGGAGAGACTCACTGGAGACTGGGTGCGTGGAGCAGGCATAGGGCGTACCAGACTGGAGAGACTCACTGGAGGCCGGGTGCGTGGGGCAGGCACAGGATATACTGGGCCGTGGAGGCGCACTGGAGGTCTCGAGTGTAGAGCTGGCACAACCAGTCCTGGCTGGATGCTTACTTTCGCCCAGCAAATGCGGGGCGCTGGCACAGGACGCACTGGGCTGTGAATGTGCACTGGCGACACAGTACGCGGAGCCGGCGCAGGATATCCTGGACCGAGGAGGCGTACTGGAGACCAGGAGTGCTGAGCTGGCACCACCCTTCCTGGCTGAATGCTCACTCTAGCCCGGCAAATGCGGGGCGCTGGCACAGAGCGCACCGGGTTGTGAATGCGCACTGGCGACACAGTGCGCATCCCCGCATAACACGGTGCTTGCTCGGTCACTCGCTCCCCACGGTAAGCATGGGGAGTTGGCTTAGGTCTCCACCCTGACTTAGCCAATCTCCCCGTGTGCCCCCCCAACATTTTTTTTGGGGGGGGTTGCCTCTCGTGTTTCCGTCGTTGCCGTGCTAGTTCCTCATCTCGTCGCCGCTCTGCACTCGCTGCCTCCACCTGTTCCCATGGGAGGCGATCCCATCCAGGCCTGGATCTCCTCCCACGTCCAGGATCCCTTGCTATCCAGGATGTCTTCCCAGGTTCATTGCTCCTGACCACGCTGCCTGCTCCTTTGGTGGTGGGATCTTCTGTAATGATCGTCGTAAGGAGGAAACCAAGGTGCAGCGTGGTAAGTGCTCATGATTACTTTTATTAAACGCAGAACACTAAAAAACAACAAAAAGGAAAACGAACATCACGTTCTGCAGGCTTACACAGAGCTGTACAAAAACAAGATCCCACAACTGAAAGTAGGAAAAAGGGCTGCCTAAGTATGATTCCCAATCAGAGACAACAATAGACAGCTGGCCCATGTTGACTCCAATGCTTCCCACAGTTGTGTCAAGTTGGCTGGATGTCCTTTGGGTGGTGGAAGATTCTTGACACACACGGGAAACTGTTGAGCGTGAAAAACACAGCAGCGTTGCAGTATTTGACACAAACTGGTGCTCCTAGCACCTACTACCGTACCCCATTCAAATGCACTTAAATCTTTTGTCTTCCCCATTCACCCTCTGAATGGCACACATACACAATCCATGTCTAAATTGTCTCAAGGCTCAAAATCCTTCTTTAACCTGTCTCCTTCCGTTCATTTACACTGATTGAAGTGGATTTACCAAGTGACATCAATACGGGATAATAGCTTTCACCTGATTTACCTGGTCAGTTGGTCATGGAACGAGCAGGTGTCCTTAATGTTTTGTACACTCAGTGTATATTTCACATTATGATGTTGGAATAATACTGTGAAATTGTGAAAATTATGATAATGACGTTGTAGTGTGAAGACCGCCTGAAATGTTTGTAAGCGTGTTTTGGTGGGAGGGAGTTTTGGCCTGCCTGGCGACATCACCAGGCGGTATAAGTTATTGGTAACACTTTACTTGACACCCATGTCATCACCTTATGACCATATTATGACAAGTTATGACAAGTTAAATCAGCTGTTATGATATGGTTATGACTGTGTCATAACGTGTTATGACGCTGGGTGTCAAGTAAAATGTTAGCAAGTTTAAAGCTTTAAAACTGCAAAGTTTTCTCTCTGCCTTATGGCAAATGTTGTATAATTGCAGGTTATTAGATTTAAAGCAACAACATCTCTCTGCCCCATGACAAAATGTGTAGAATTGTAGAAAATGACCTTGAAAACTGAAAAATGTTCTATTCGATGCCAAGAGGCGCGCTTTTAAAATGTTTCTTTCCAGGGCCCGAGATTTGGTTTGTCCGGCCATGCACTGCCGAGGGTCGTAGTAAAACTCTTTGTATACTTATTATTTGTATCCCACTCGAGTTGTGTTCTGATTATGAGGGGATCCCTGATCAATTTGCTATCACCAAAGGGGTCCCCAGCCCCCCAAAACGTTTGAAAAGTGAATAGACCAAAAACAAATTGAGTTTCAAACCTCTGCCAATAACAGCTAGTTTTCAGGTTACATATCCCTCCCATTAGGCTGGTCCAATTAGGCCCCTCACAGTTCACTCCCAGACAGTCCTAGAAAAAGGCTGTCTGGACACATTGCTCTTTGTTTCTTTTTGACCATTTTAATTGAAATAAAGAATATATAGCAGTTAGGTACTTAATTGTTACCCAGAAGTGATTTGATATTGATACACTGAACAAAAATATAAATGCAACATGCAACAATGTTTTACTGAGTTACAGTTTATTTTACTGAGTTACAGTTTATATAAGGAAATCAGTCAATTTAAATAAATACATTTGTGCCTAATCTATGGATTTCACATAACTGGCAATACAGCTATACATCTGTTGGTCACCTTAAAAAAAAAAGTAGGGCCGTGGATCAGAAAACCATTCAAATTGCCATTGACAAAATGCAATTGTGTTTGTTGTCTGTAGCTTATGGCTGCCCATAGCATAACCCCACTGCCACCATGGGGCACTCTGTTCACAACGTTGACATCAGCAAACCACTCACTCACACGATGCAATACAGCTGTCTACCAGATACAGTTGAAACCGGGATTCATCCTTGAAAAGCACACTTCTCAAGCGTGCCAGTGGCCATCAAAGGTGAGCATTTGCCCACTGAAGTCGGTTATGATTCCGAACTGCAGTCAGATCAAGACCATGGTGAGGAAGACGATCATGCAGATGAACTTCCCTGAGACGGTTTCTGACAGTTTGTGCAGAAATTCTTCGGTTGTGCAAACCCACAGTTTCATCAGCAGTTGTCTGGGTGGCTGGTGAAGAAGCCGGATGTGGAGGTCCTGGGCTGGCATAGTTACATGTGGTCTGTGGTTGTGAGTCCGGTTGGACGTACTGCCAAATTCTCTAAAACAACGTTCGAGGCGGTTTATGGAAGATTAATAAATAAAATGAACATTCAACTCGGGCAACAGCTCTGGTGGACATTCCTGCAGTCAGTATGCCAACTGCACGGTCCCTCCAAACTTGAGACATCTGCGGCATTGTGTTGTTGACAAAACTTCACATTTTAGAGTGACCTTTTATTGTCCCCAGCACAAGGTGCACCTGTGTAATGATCATGCTGTTTAATCAGCTTCTTGATGTTCCACACCTGTCAGGTGGATGGATTATTTTGGCAAAGGAGAAATGCTCGCTAAAATGTGGGATATAAACAAATTTATGCACAGCGTTTGAGAGAAATAAGTTTTTTTCCATATGGAAAATTTCAGGGGTCTTTTATTTCAGCTTATGAAACATGGGACCAACACCTTACATGTTGCGTTTATATTTTTGTTCAGTATTAAAAAACGGCGGGATTGGGCCTTTTAAGTTTAGTGTGAACGACAAGCAACCGAGAGCATGCATTGAATTGCATGCAGTTCAGCTTTCTGTAGAGTTGATGGTATATTTTGCAACATCATAGCTTCCCTATTGAAATTATGTGGCAACCATAGCACACTATAAAAGCGTACTATTTTGTATACTAGCCAGAAAACCCATTCTGGAAATAAATAAGGATCCCTTAACCTTGGGCATCCTACTGGGACATATTGAAATGTTTCTCTTACATCCAAGTATGTTAGTCCTCCCCTCTATATCATGCCTGGCTGGCTGTCCAGCCAGGGTTTTTGTATACGCTGGTTTTCTGTTTTCCTCCTCGGGCTCTTCAGTAAACATATTGCGTAAGGTCAACAGGGGGCTGAAGCGGCGAGGTTTACTCTACCTCCCTATGAACAGGGAGGATGCTTATTGAGACAAACAGCAGCTGTATTTGGGTCCACCCTTCTCTGAAGAGAAGTGTGTGTGTGTATGTGTTTGTGTGTGTGTGTGTGTGTCCCTCCCCCACTTCTCTGATTTATATGGCTCCAGTGAGTCACCTATGAAGGTATCTGATTGGACAAGGCTGTTGTTCAGCTGTCTGCCACCTCCCCTTCACCCCTCTCACACACACAAACCTTAGATATCATGGAGACCCCTACCCGCCCCATCCTGCAATGCCATGACCTCTTCCATTTCTTTATCATCTTTGAAAATATTAGATCTCTGACATCCAGTTGCAGTCCTTGCTGACAGAGAGATGTTATGTGGAGGAACTCAGGATGTGGTTAGTTTGAGACGATCATGCATCAGGACATAATAATAGCCCAGTAACAACTTGTTCTGTCCCCATGCTAGTGTCCTTTCTGTGACCGAGTGGGACTGAAGTAGACAACCCTACCCAGTCAGGTGGTCCTGAACCGTGTGTGTGTGTGTGTGTGTGTGTGTGTGTGTGTGTGTGTGTGTGTGTGTGTGTGTGTGTGTGTGTGTGTGTGTGTGTGTGTGTGTGTGTGTGTGTGTGTGTGTGTGTGTGTGAGAGAGAGAGAGCACAAAGAGAGCGCAGAGTGAGTGCCGAGTGAGTGAGTTCAGTACCAACAGGTGGTAGGAAATAACACCCAGGTCTGTGCCGCTGTGTGTGTGCAGGCCCAGAGTGCCACAGAGCAGGGCTGATGGTGTGATTGAAACCAGGGTCTGCTCTTGGCAGGTCACATGTTCTCATTCTAAAAGAGAGTCACAGGCACGCGCACAGACACACACACATTACCACTCCTCCCCTCTCCTGGCTTTGTCCCTTTGTTAACCTCAGGCTCTGCTCCTCCAGATAGCACAGTCTCTAACAGCTAAACCAATCAAGGCTCTGTTCACTATCACTTCAGCCAATCAGGGCTGTGTTCACTGTAAAGTGGCCATGTCAATCTCTGCCCACTGCAGAGTAGCACCTCAGGGCTAAGTGTTTCACTAGGTGACAGTGACAGAAGGGCAGTGTGTGAATACTGATGTTATACAATGGAACGGATATGGACTGCGTTGTACAGAGCAATGTGCAGTGGTGTCGCACGTAGGCAGTTCTCAGACAGCCACATACTGTACACACATTCATATCTCTCTCACTAATACACAACCCGCAAAAGTCCAAGGAATGTTATGTTTGAACCTCTGGAAATATTTAAAGATATGAACAGACTTACGTTTCAAAATCCTTCAATTCTAAACCCTCTTTGCCAGTATCCTGTGGTGTGTCAGGTTTCAGTCCTCTGTCTCTCTGTGTGTGATTAAACTGCCTCCTGTGTGGTTCTCTGTAGTGAACCACATCAAGTTCTCATCCCCTCCCTCTCTCCTCCCTTGCTCACCCTTCTCTCTCTCTCTCTCCCTCCCTTTTCGCTCTCTCTCTCCCTCCCTCCCTCCTCTCTCTTTCTCCCTCCTCTCTCTTTCTCTGTCTCCAGTGAACCATGGGAAGTTTCCTAAACAGGAGGACTCGTATGCTTTCGAGGAGGACAGCAGCAGTGACAGTCTGTCTCCAGAGCAACACCACAGTGACGAGTCCCAGGGGTCCGCATGCCCCTCCTCTGAGGCCATGGGCAGCACCCCCTCCTCCTCCTCATCACCAGCCCTCACTAGCCCTAAACAGGTAATACTCCTCCTCCTCCTCACCAGCCCCAAATAGGCCCATCGTCCTCTCATTTCTCCTCCGTCACCACTTCCCTCTTCTCCTCATTCTCCTCCTCCTTCTTGATAATGTATCATAACATAAACTATCCTCCATGAGTAAACACACTATGAACAATAGGTGCACCAAAGTCTGCCCTATGCGTTCACAAACATACCCCAGTCAGTTATGCGGTAATGAGTCATTTCAAACAGGGAGCTAGGTTAAGTCTGCCATCTTGTGGTGATTGGGAGAACTACGGTGTCCTCCCTTGGGTTCTCTAGTGACCGTTGGAACGTGTGTGACTGCTCTTTGGCACGTGTCACATTCCTCTATGCCAGTCTGTCTGTCTCACACAGACACAGTATGCTGAAGGCTACTGCTTCCTGTGTTTTATCATCTCAGTGACTTCCTGCATTCTGCACCACTCTCCCCTCACTGTGTGGACAGAGATGATGACATCATTCCCAACGGTCACTGGAAGCTTCTGCCATAAACCGTTTTTATTTTAAGTGTTTACCAAAAGTCAGCTTGGGCTTAGTACCTAATTCCTATTTTGAAATGATTTAATAAAAAAAAAAGTATATAAATCAATACATTTTCTTAGAATTCATCTTGTTGTTTTATGGTGGGCCAACCACTGAATGTAGTTGACATTTCCTGTATTCATGTCTTTCTACTGACTCCCTGTCTGCATTTGTGTTCCAGGGGTGTCAGAACAGGGACCCATCTGATCAGAGCAAGGAAGATGGCTTGTCTGCGGCTAACAATGGGCTGTCTGCCACCCCACCCATACCTGTCCCTGCCATAGTCAAGGTAGGAACAAACACTTTACTGTCGTACTGACCTCTTCATAGCCAAGACGATGCATCCCATAAGAGAACTTCAGCTTATATTGCGTATATTGTATGTTCTCACTACTTCTCCCATTGATTCTACAGTCCAAGACATCGGACAAGAACCGCCACAAGAAGCCCAAAGACGTGAAGCCCAAGGTGAAGAAGCTGAAGTACCACCAGTACATCCCTCCGGACCAGAAGCCCGAGAAGTCTCCCCCTCCCATGGACTCAGCCTACGCCAGGCTACTGCAGCAACAACAGCTCTTCCTACAGCTGCAGATCCTCAGCCAGCAGAAACACGCACACACACACTCCCAGCATACACACTCCCAACACACACAGGCCCATGCACATCAACGGCAGCCTAGTTTCAGCTACCAGCCCCTGCACCAGCCCGTCCAAGCCCAAAAGTGAGTACCCTGGATGGGGAGATGGTCTAACTCTAACCCCATGTCTCAGATCTGACCTTCAATGTACAAAATGTTGAATGTTCCATAAAATTGTAATTTTGTATCTTTATCTCACGAAAATCAAATGTTTTCCTGTCTTTAGACAAGCCAGTGAGCAGCTGACGGTGGGTAGCTCCAATGTTACTACTAACATGATCAACAGTAGCTCCTCGTCTCCAGTTAAGACCACATACTCTGGTCAAACCAGCATCTCACCAGTCAAACCTGGTCCTCTGCCACCTAACCTGGATGACCTGAAGGTAGGTACTCTCTGTCCATAAAGCGAGGGATATATTCTTTATTACGGGTTGGAAAAATAACTCATATACTGTAAGTGTAAGATTTTCAAAATGCAAGCATCTAATGTCTTTCCTCTACCCCTCTATCCGTCGCTATATCTCTCTCTCCCTCCATCTTACAGGTGTCAGAGCTCAGGCAGCAGCTTCGTATCCGGGGCATGCCCGTCTCAGGCACCAAGACAGCCCTCATCGAGAGACTCCGCCCCTTTAAGGACCCCACCTCAAGCCCCTCGCATTCAGGCTCCAATGACATCACCACGGTCACCTTCCCTGTCACCCCCACGGGGTCCCTGTCCTCCTACCAGTCCCCCTCCTCCTCCAGCGCCCTCTCCCAGGGGGGATATTACCCTTACCCCAGCACCTCCTCCACCCCACCCATCTCCCCCGCTTCCTCAGACCTCTCCCGTAGCGGCTCGCTCCCAGACAGCTTCAGCGACGTGCCCATGTCCTCTCCTCCACAGTTTGGCCTCCAGCCGTCCCCGGCCCAGCTCAGCTCTGAAGAAGGCCTGGGGGGAGGGGGTCTGAGTGGGGCAGCACTACGGGGAGGGGAAGGTGGAGGGATGGAGGGTCTGGAGGCAGAGAAGGATAAGATGTTGGTGGAGAAACAAAAAGTGATCGAGGAGCTGACGTGGAAGCTGCACCAGGAACAGAGACAGGTGGGTAACCGCACTGTTCAATTCAAGAAAATGTTATTGTCCTTAAAGGGCCATTCAAGGCTAAGTTTACCTACGGTTAACACCCTGTTTTACAATAGGTGGAGGAGCTCAAGATGCAGCTGCACAAGAGGAAGCGTTGCCATGGTGCCACACATGAGGGTGTCCCGGCTCCGTCCCAGCCCCACCACCTGCACCTCCAGCAATCCCCCTCGCTGATGGGGCAGCACTTCTTTGGAGTGACTGTCAAACAGGAGCCCATGTCCCTCTCCTCCAGCTGCCCCCTCTCCTCCCCCAAGCACCTGAAGAGTCCTCCAGGAAGCTGCATGGAGGGGATGGGCCACTGCGGTGCCTCCCAGACCAATATGGGGGGCCCTGGTGGGCAACGATGCCTGGACTCAGTCCCCTCCTCTGGAAGTCCCTCTGGCATGTCTGCCTTCCTCAGCCCCCAGTGCTCTCCTCAAGACTCGCCCATCGCCAAGACCTCCAGCAGCTCCCAGCCTTCCTCCCCCAACAACCCCTACCTGCTGTCACCGCCAATGGGCAGAGACGGGTGTAGCCACTCCCTCAACCAGACCAGCACCAGGCCCCGCAACATGCAGGTAGGCCTAAGGCAGAGCACTTGTTATGAGTCTTTACAATAGATAATGGTCTACATGTACTTTATATGTTGGGTCTAAAATGTTCTTTATATTGTGTCTGTTGTAACTCTGTAACTCTGTAGCTCAGTGGTCATGATATTTATGTATTCCCTCCTAACAGATTCAGCAGAAGAATGGAGGACAGGCTGTGAACTGCTCCTATCCCTCTGACCAGAGAAGCCTTCAGTCAGTGTTCCCCAACTCCACCGACAACGGCCTGAACCACAGGGTCAACACTAAGGCTAAGAACCCAAACATGCAGCAGAAGGCAAGATATATTATTCTGTCTAAACCTGGTCTGTAGTGGTTGAACATGGTTGTGTCACATGACTGGGTATCCACCATCACATTCACTTAACCATTTTTCTGCTTTCCATTCATTTGTTGCTTCTCTCTAAAACTTCCATCATGAGGTTCATGGTACTACTCTTCCCAACTTAGCAGTTCTAATTCAAGCAGACCTCTCCAATGAGCTAGCTAGCTCACTTCACAAGAACTCCACAGCCCAAACGTTTTTTTTTTAAAGCATCTTGTTTTTAACAGGATGCATAGAGGTTTTCTTACATATAAGTTACCACACTATACTAAAATTCCAGCTCCATTTTCAAATCAGTAATACAACCTTTTTCGCCTATTTTTTCATATAGATGGCAATATTGCCCTCTCCCCGGCACGTTGGCCAAAAGTACCCGGTCTCAACCCCGGCCTTCTGTAGCTCAGATTCAACTGCATTCGACTCTAGACAGCCCCCTTGCTATGAGGATGCAGTCAAGCAGGTAAACTAAATTATACACCAAACTCTGCTCCTGATCATGGCCGGCCAACTCAATTTGTTTCGTTGCTGTAACCTCTGTGGTGTCGCTTCGACTCCCGCTTTCTCTCTAACTTCCTTCCTTCCTTCTCTCTCTCTCTCTCTCTCTCTCTCTCACCTGCTTTGCACCTCTTTGTTCATCCATCCATTGCTTTATCCATCCCACACTTTGCACCCTTGACCAAGTTTGACTGGGTTTCTTCAGAGCTGACTGCTTTGTGGTTGTGTTATTGAGTTGTGGTTGTGTTATTTTTAGTTGTGGTTGTGTTATTTTGAGTTGTGGTTGCCCCAAGTGCCTTATAGAACATTGTATAATATTAGACAGCAAATATATCAATATCATAATGTTAAAATCTTCATCATGAAACATTATCATTGATAGCATTAAAAATCCCCAACATGGTGCTAAAACTGGGGACGTGTTTTTCAGATTTGTATTTTTTTTAATAAGGTGTTGATAGTATGAATGTATTGAATGTATTGTAAGTCTGTTAATCACATTCTTATTATTTTTTTAGCAACTGACTAGGAGTCAGCAGATGGATGAGCTTTTGGATGTGCTCATAGAGAGTGGAGGTGAGTGAACTGACTCCGAATCAGTCTCAAAGTATGCAATGTATATAATGTGTAGTCTTAGAAATTGGAAGGTGATATAGCTGTCAGTGCATGTTGTTGCCATGGTTATGAATGAGCAATGGCTTTGTAACTGCAAGCAATTTAGTTTCAATCCCCTACATAAGGTACTAGTCAGTTTGCCTCCCTACATACCATCCATCACCGCTTAGTTCAGTAACTCCAGATTTCCCTCTTACATGGGTATTAAATCACACTCTGTGCTGTGACTCCCCCTCCCCCCATCCTCTTCTCTTCAAGAGATGCCAGCTAACGCCAGAGAAGAGAGGGAGAGGTCCTCTGTAACCAAAGTTGTGCCTCACATTACAGTTTCCCCCGGAACCACCGGCCTCGCCGTCCCAAAGTTCAACCAAAGACACTACGAACACCTGCCCCCCTCCCAGCTCAACTATGACCACACAGCCAATCACATTGCAGACAGCCACCTGGAGACCCTGCTGGGAAGCCCCCTAGGCCGAGGGGGCGAGGTCGCCCTTCTCAAGATGGCTGCCGAGGAAGCAGGGGAGGGGGAGGAGGGGGGTGATGGACCTGAGGGCTACCCCAGCCCCAATCACCACCACCACCACCACCCTCACCAACACCCCCACCAGGACAAACTTCTCCCCAACAGGGACCTGATGGAAACGCCAACGCCTCTATCTGCCATCCACCCCATCAACGCCAAAGTGTCGTCCGTGGCCGAGGCGCAGGGGATGGTCGGCATGACGTTCAACGAGTCGCCGTGGGAGACGATGGAATGGCTGGACCTGACGCCCCCAAGCTCAGCTACGGGGTTCAACTCCGTCCCGGCCGCCGGGCCAAGCATTTTCAACACAGAGTTCCTGGATGTTACAGACATCAACCTGAATACAGCCATGGACCTTCATCTAGAGCACTGGTGAAACACCAGAGACTGGCTATGGAGCAGCTAGCCACTATCAGCTATCCATTAGCTGGCTAGGTACCTACAAACAAAAAAAACACAGCAGACGACTAGCTAGCTACTAGCTAGCTACCTAGAAAACACGAGACTATAGTGTCTAGCTAGCTCCCCAAAACACAAAGAAGGAGACTAGCTAGCAACTAGCATCCAGCTAGCAAAAAAGTTGCTAGGTTAGATACTGACCAGAGACACTGACCAGCAACTAAAAACACACAGCAGGAGACCAGCTGAAGATATCACACCAGATTCGCCTTGGTCCCAAAACCGGTTCCAGATAACCTTACAATGGAATTTTAAGTGCAACGATTTACCAAAGAACACAAGCAGAATCACACAGAAATATAGTTTGTTGATAACGAACATTGAAACGTTTTTTTGACATGATCTTTGTCTTCTTGGACAATGATGCGCACAACTACCGAAGCAGTATGACTCTGGATAGATCGATGACGGATGTTCATTAAATGAATGCTATGGACGAAAAAATATTCCAACGTTGCCTTATGAGAAGTCTATAGAATATATGCAAGTAGTTTCTTACAGTTGTAAGTGCTATGCCACCTAGACTTGAAGACACATATTTCGACAATCAATGTATTATTTGTGAAGAGAGTGTCTATGTTTGTATTACTGGAAACCAAAAGAAGACAATCTGAATTGGATGAAATCGAATGCCAAATTTGTAAATATTATATGGTTACTGACAGAGACAAGTTTAGGTCTGCATAATTGTCAGTGGTGTGGGAGAGAACACTTTAGAAACTATCACAAAGTCAAATGTATCATTTTAGTATGTAGTTTGATATTTTCAATGTAAATATTTAAAATCTCACATTTTGCGCCTTGATTAGCATAGAAGATTGTCACACTTTGCTTAAGCCTAGAATTTATTTGCAGGGAAAGCATTTAGTTTGCCATTTCATGCAAGTGCTCGCGTAGGTTTCTTCTCACGCTTAACTGGTATATTTATTCACAATATTATAATATTAAGATTAATACTTAGCTTTAGTCTGAAAACCCATTTGTCACAGTTTCGATAAAAGGGGCAGTGTCTTCAGATGCAGTAATGCATGGATTGTAGGAAGAGACAGCAATATTTCACTCAGTTTGTGCCTTAAACACGTAACAAGAAATCTCTTGGCATTTCAAAAATGAAGCATTTCCTGACTATGTCCCCTCACACCAAACAATGTAGCCATTACTTGGGCCACACAAAGTATCCACAATAATTCAAGACATGGTACTCCACAGTGCATGGTTCACCACTTTTATCACACTGCTTTGATAAATCATATTACATTTTTAGTGCAAGGATCCATCTTTTTAGTCACAGCCAGGAAGTCTGAAGTATGGCAAGAAAATCAGTCTAAATTTCATCTCTATTTTTTTCTTTTCATTATCTACAATAAATTGTTTTGTATTTGACCTTTGGAAAATTCACCAATTTATATATTAGTGAGCATCACGTAGTTATTTATTTTTTCATTTTTATTTTATTTATACGTTGATAGAGTATATTTATTTTTGACATTCCTTTATGATAAAATGGGATTCTTGATTTACAAACTCGTATGCCACTGTTTTGATCTTGCATTGTTCTTCCCAAAACGTTGAAAAAAGATGCCTGTTTGAAATGGTATATGAATTGAACCAAATCATTTACAAAGAAAAATATATTTTCTAAAAACAGTGTTATCAGTTTTCCATGGAGAACCAATATGATATAAAAGTACTGCAAATGCAGAGTAAATATCCATTCTTACCAGCACTTGTGAATATCAAAATGTAATATATACAGAGTTTTGACTATCCTGTGAATCTAGCAGAGAATAATCAGTGTTCAATATGTTACATAAAGTATGTGTAACCTTTCTATAAACTTGGTACTAAAGCCACCATTACGCTGTAGAGGTTTGGGATAGGATCTGTACAATGATTTTTGAATCAGGATGGAAAAACATGTTGAAAATACAAGTTTACTGAAATGTATTCATGAAAACTGTGAATATAGCTAAAATAACTACCCATCTGCGATAGATGTATATGACGTCTATGGCTAAACTAATGGGACTGTTCTTGTAAGGATACAAATTGAGATGTTAGAACAAGTAAGCATAACTATGGGTATGATTTTAATCATGTGACTACAAGATTGACTGAGATTTTGTGATGACACTGAAATGGGGAAGAACTTTCAAAACATGAACTCAGACTTAGTCTAGCCATCTGTCAGATTTGGTTCAGTATTATTGTTATTTTGACCAAAGTGGGATAATTTCCCTCAAACGCTCTTTTAAAAATATTTTTTAAAGTAGAAGACCCTTTTTCTCTGTTACTTCTGAAGTAAGCCATGGCACCCTTGTGTATAGGTTTTCTGTGGTTGCAACCACCCATGTTGTCACCCAGATGAGTTAAGACGTGTTTTTTTACATACATACATACCAACCATAAACACGAGTATACAAAACATTAACTCATGCTCTTTCCCTGACAGACTGACCAGGTGAATCCAGGTGGAAGCGATGATCCCTTATTGATGTCACTCGTTAAATCCACTTCAATCAGTGTAGATGAAGGGGAGGAGACAGGTTAAAGAAGGATTTTTATGCCTTGAGACATAGATTGTGTATGTGTGCCATTCATAAGGGGAATGGGCAAGACAAAAGATTTAAGTGCCTTTGAACGGAGTATGTGCCAGGCGCACCGGTTTGTGTCAAGAACTGCAACCATGCTGGGTTTTTCACGCTCAACAGTTTCCCGTGTGTATCAAGAATGGTCCACCACCCAAAGGACATCCAGCCAACTTGACACAACTGTGATAAGCATTGGGGTCAACATCCCTGTGAAACACTTGACACCTTGTTAAAAGAAATAAAACAAATAACCAATACAAGCACAGAAGACTATACATGCTCCCTATGTTCTCACTCGGCCATTGAGCATTTCCACCATCGATGGCTGGTAATGTGCCCCTACAGCAGCTTTACCTAAATGTTGAGGGGTGATTTTCCTTTCTCTCTTTTTTTTTGTTATCAAAATTTTACATCTGACAAAAAGCCTCCTTATTGCTTGGCCACTGAACAGCTTTACCATGTAAACCAATGTGTCCACACCACTGCATTATTGTAGAAGAGAAAGCAATAAACTGAAACACCAATAATCAACGTTTCTATGTTGTACCTTTGTCTATGATGACAGACAGACCACCCAGGTTCACAATACAGCATTTGTATTTCCTCATTGTGAACTTTATTTTTTATACCCTTGATAAAGATACAATATAATACTCATTGCCATTTATCATCTTATAATCTAATATCAACATTCTAATAAATTGCAATTTATACATGTACTCCTCCATAATATATTCACCAAGTAACCATAAGTGTTCCACATCCACAGAACACATGGGTGGACCATCAATAAAATCTTCTCACCCACTCTTTAGTTGAAAAGAGCATATGCTTTTCCAGAGGGATGGAACATTTGGAACAACGCAGATAGAAATGGAATGAATAAAGCCGACTCGATCCCATACGCCACATAACAGGGAATCAGGTCAGGTCTATGTAGTACTTTTCTATCTGAATGTTCTGTAACGTTCCATGCTCCTGGATCAGCTGCATATGTAAGCAACATTTCTGTACTGACCCCTGACATATTTCCAAGGGGCCATTTCATGAAGCACAATCAATGAGATAGCCAGCTACCTTTACTAAACATTCAGGAACAACTTTGGAGTTCCCTAGTTCTTAAAGACACCACATACAGTAACCTGGGAGTTACATCTGAAAGTTTATCGAAGTTATCTGGCAAACACATTGACCATCCTTGGTGAAGCACAACCCAGGTTGGTCGTCATATAACATGGCTGACACGCCGATGCTGAACGCCCTCCTCAACGCCACATACACACGACAGGTTCATTAACTAACTCCATTGTGTTTGTTTTGCTTCGTTACATTACTACACACCGAAACGTGGCTTTCGGAGCAAAAATAAAGAGTACACCGTGATGCCTAAGGGTTGGTGAGGGAAACAGAACATTCCATCTAGAGCGAGGCTCGAGTATTATTCCGAGCAATCCTAGCCACCGAAGAACATGCTGACTGATCTATTATTGGCTGATCTTATAGCTCTATGATCAGGAGGGATGGGGAGATGGATTGTACAGTGCTATAGTATAACGTGGGAGTTAGGAACTCTTATCCACAGACCGATGCAGCACAGGCCTGGTCAAGCAATCAATGTATATCGGGCATGTTCAACTTGTGATGCCTTGCAAAGTGGTAGGTTAAACAGCTAGTGACCATGCAGATCAGACCATCGCGACTGGCTGTAAATTCATCCACTTAGCAACATGGAGCAGGTTGAGAACTATGTAACTGCTCCAGCAAACTTTGCCGTGTGCGTCCGCACTACTAACTACTGAACAGAACTGGTGTATAATTGCAGACTGTTATGAGATGTACATACAGATATACAATTGTGGACAAGAGTCTTACAATCCTACTGTAAATTTTACATTTTGCAGAGAATGAACAACATTTAGTTTTTTTTACGTTAATTATGCGATGACAGAACAGTCATACTGTAAATTGCATATTAAGAAAATAAAGCCACATTAACACCATCGATTTGTCTTTCAAACTTTTGCATCATCAGACCCATTCCTTTACAATGAGTGTAGGTGCCCATAACATACTGTGTGATACGTGCGTCTCACTTAGACAAGTCTGTCTGCATACATCTGTACATTTTCTGACGACATAGAAGTGAGCACACAAACAGTCCATCGCATACAATCCAAATATAATACTATTTTGTTCATGTCATGAGCATCACTTTCCAACATGTTTATTTGGTAACTTCTGTATTCGTTTACATCGATTTTCAAGTGTATGTGTGTGTGCGTAAATATATAGTACCAGTAAAAGTAGAGACACGCCTACTCATTCAAGGGTATTTCTTTATTTTTACTATTTTCTACATTGTAGAAGAGTAGAAGACCTCAAATACTATGAAATAACACATATAGAATCATGTAGTAACCAAAAAAAGTGTCAAACAAATCAAAATATTTTAGATTCTTCAAACGAAGCCACCCTTTGCTTTGATGACTGCTTTGCACACTCTTGGCATTCTCTCAACCAGCTTCAACTGGAATGTTTTTCCAACAGTCTTGAAGGAGTTCCCACATATGCTGAGCACTTGTTGGCTGCTTTTCCTTCACTCTACAGTCCAATTCATCCCAAACCATCTCAATTGGGTTGAGGTCAAGTGATTGTGGAGGCCAGGTCATCTGATGCAGCACTCCATCACTCTCCTTCTTCGTCAAATAGCCCTTACACAGCCTGCAGCTGTGTTGGGTCCTGTTGAAAAACAAATTATAGTCCCACTAAGCGCAAACCAGATGGGATGGTATATCGCTGCAGAATTCTGTGGTAGTCATGCTGGTTAAGTACGTCTTGAATTCAAAATAACTCACCGACAGTCACCCCCACATCATCACACCTCTTCCTCCATGCTTCACGGTAGGAACCACACATGCAGAGATCATCCGTTCACCCACACTCACAAAGACACGGCGGTTGGAACCAAAAATCAATCATTTGGACTCATCTGACCAAAGGACAGATTTCCACCGGTCTAAATGTCCATTGCTGTTTCTTGGCCCAAGCAAGTCTTCTTCTTATTGGTGTCCTTTAGTAGTGGTTTCTTGCAGCAATTCGACCATGAAGGCCTGATTCACAGTCTCCTCTGAACAGTTGATGTTGAGGTGCGTCTGTTACTTGAACTCTGTGAAGCATTTATTTGGGCTGCAATTTCTGGGGCTGGTAACTCTAATAAACGTATCCTCTGTAGCAGAGGTAACTGGGTCTTCCATTCCTGTGGTGGTCCTCATGAGAGCCAGTTTCATCAGGGTGCTTGATGGTTTTTGCGACTGCACTCGAAGAAACATTCAAAGTTCTTAATAATTCATGTCTTAAAGTAATGATGGACTGTAATTTCCCTTTGCTTATTTGAGATGTTCTTGCCATAATATGGACTTGGTCTTTTACCAAATAGGGCTATCTTCTGTATACCACCCCTTCCTTGTCACAACACAACTGATTGTCTTAAACGCATTAAGGAAATGCCACAAAATAACTTTTAACAAGGCTCACCTGTTAATTGAAATGCATTCCAGGTGACTACCTCATGAAGCGTGTTAAGAGAATGCTAAGAGTGTGCAAAGCTGTCATCAAGGCAAAGGGTGGCTACTTTGAAGAATCTCAAATAAAAAATATATATTTTTGATTGTTTACCACATTTTTTTGGTTACTACATCATTCTATAAGTGTTATTTCATAGTTTTGATGTCTTCCCTACTATTCTACCATGTCGAAAATAGTTAACCCTTGGAATGAGTAGGTGTGTCCAAACTTTTGACTGGTACTATATATATATACACACACACACACAGTACATATACACATACAGTATATGTACTCTAACCCTTTTTTCTAGCACATAAAATAGATGAACGTCGTACATACGTTGAGCCAACTGAATGTCTTCAAGTTTAGCTGTCTGAAGATGGGAGGATAATGTAGATGTTTTAATTGACATTGAACAAGCATGAGTGTGTGTGTATTTTCGTATTGCACAGGGCGATTCATTTTTTATATGGAATTGTTCTCGTGTTCTTTGGAACATGGAAACAAACAGATGATACTATAGTAACTCTGTATCGGAGGGCTAAGATGTCATGCGGTGTACTGTTTCCCCCCGGCATGTGTGTTGCGGTGTAAAGTGTCCCCCCCCTGTCAGTCCAGGTACATGGGTGAGATGGGGGACGCTGGGATCTGGTCCAGGATGCGACACACGTAGCTGGCCACATCCACACACCTCTCCTCGTACATCAGGATGAACGGGTGTTTCTGGAGGAGACAAAAACATTACCTCAGTCACAAGTTCAATATGGCCACGGAGAAACTACACTGAACAAAAATATCAAACGCACGATGTAAAGTGTTGGTCCCATGTTTCATACGCTGAAAAGAAAGATTCCAGAATGTTCCATACGCACAAAGAAAATCTTTATTTTGCATTCAAGCCTCCGTTTTGGATCTATTCCTTTTTTTGATAGTGTGCGGGTCCATTTCTTCCAGTATTCTTATTTTGACTCCTACGCACCTTCAGACACTTTTAAGTAGTAAGGACCTTATAAAAGAGCGCAGACAGCTTCTGATCATTTCTGAAATAAAAGATCGCAGAAATTTTCCATACGCACAAAAAGCTTATTTCTCACAAATTTTGTGCACAAATTTGTTTACATCCCTGTTAGGGAGCATTTCTCCTTTGCCAAAATAATCTATCCACCTGACAGGTGTGGCATACCAAGAAGCTGATTGAACAGCATGATCATTACACAGGTGCACCTTATGCTGGGGACAATAAAATGACACTAGAATGCGCAGTTTTGTCACACAATACAATGACACAGATGTCTCAAGTTGAGGGAGCATGCAAATGGCATGCTGACTGCAGGAATGTCCACCAGAGCTGTTGCCAGAGAATTGAATGTTAATTTCTCTACCATAAGCCACCTCCAATGTAATGTCTGAGAATTTGGTAGTACGTCCAACCGGCCTCACAACCGCAGACCACGTGTAACCACGCCAGCCCAGGACCTCCACATCTGGCTTCTTCACCTACTGGATTGTCTGAGACAAACCTCCCAGACATCTTATGAAACTGTGGGTTTGCATAACCGAAGGATTTCTGCACAAACTGTCTCAGGGATGCTTATCTGCATGCTCGTCGTCCTCACCAGGGTCATAACCTGACTGCAGTTCAGAGTTGGACAACATTCCACAGGCAACAATCAACAGCCAACAACTCTATGTGAAGGAGATGTGTGACGCTGGTGGTCATACCAGTTACTGACTGGTTTTCTGATCCACACCCCTACTTTTATTTTTTAGAGGTATCTATGACCAACAGATGCATTGTACTCCCAGTCATGTGAAATCCATAGATTAGGGCCTAATGACTTTAAAATGTACTGATTACCTTATATGAACTAACTCAGTAAAATCTTTGACATTAGTGCATGTTGCGTTTATATTTTTGTTCAGTATAGCTCAAGCTTTACAGTTGCCCACATAGCAGACAATACACAGTGAAATCCAAAGGCATATAACATCCCAAGTCCTACCATAGAAAGACAAACTTACCAGGAGCTCCTTGTACTTTGGCCGTTTTGACTCATCCTTTGTAAGGCTGTAGAAAAATGGGGGGGGGGGGAATTAGCAATACAACAAACAGCAATATACTGCTATTGGATAAACAGCACTGTTGCCTTTTCACCATTCTACCAGTAGAGGGCATACATTTAAAAGCCTCTAGGTGACAGTCATTGTGTAATAGCATATCCACTTGTAGACTGCTTTCACCACAGGTGATACTCACCATAAGTTGACAAAGTTGATGAACTTGGGGGAGAACTGCCTGTCTTCAGAGTTGCAGAGCTGGGGCGGCTCGCCCTTCACCACCTGAGTCAGCTGATCAAACACACTATTCCATTTGGGGTAGGGGAACCTACCGGTGGCAAGCTCATACTGAAGACACACACAGAGACGGGCATTAGACAAGGAAAGATGTTATTACTCATTGGCTACCACCACCACCAAGCGTTTAGAATTAGTTAAAAGACGCACTATGCAGAAATAGCTCTGCAATTTCCTGGTTGAAAAATTCAAAATGTTTCAGTTTATGTGACAAAAACAAGCTAGCATAGAGAATCATTGTACCACCTAAACTGCTGTGAAATATCTATTCCATAAATCGTAGCTAATGTACAAAACTGAAAGGAAAAGACACAAAAACGAAACTTAAGAATGGGAAGCATCGAAATAGCGAACATAGAACAGATCTACCACTTTTCAGACTTGCTTTCAATGGGAATGAAAGATCTATAACTCACATTTCTATGTGAATGTGGTCAGGTCACCCAAAAAGTTACATATTGCAGCTTTAATAGATTGTTATCAATAACATTCAATAACAGTGCAGGTAGGTTATAACATATGTTTGGCAATATAGTAAAGCTGTTTTTCTCCTGTCCCATTGGTCAGCATCAAATCAATGTATGAATCATCTGAATGAGATGATTACCAGGGTTATCCCCAAACTCCACACGTCTGATCGGACGTCGTAGCCTTGTCTGGAAGCACTGGGGTCTATCCTCTCCGGCTGGAGGACAAAAACACAACTTAACCAACATTACACTTATATACCATATACTGGACAATTCAGGAACCGAATCCTAGCTAACATTGTAGTGAGAGAAAATGTAGAAGTTACCCATGCGTCTAACTACTTAGTATTGGTCAGTGTCAATACTCCTTGCAACCATTGATTGGCAGATGTGTTAAGCACATGTGCGTGCCCACAGAACAGTTTTTCCGAGGTCGAGAAAGGGTGTGAGAGAAACATGTTGCTCAGCCATCCACATAAAGAGCTGCGCGTGCAATTATTGAACAGGGAACATTTTCACGCTGGGAGACGTTTTACAGCATGACGTTACAATCACAACACAATCAGAATGATTGGGAACCATTTCACACGGGGATGATTTTTTTTACAAGACACCCGTCTCATCCAGCCTTACCGCCATGTAGGGTCTGCAGCCTGCGTCTCTGGTCTTGGCTATTGAGTCCACCAGCTGACCGCTGATGCCAAAGTCACACAACTTGATGTTGCCGTTACGATCCATGAGAATGTTGGAAGGTTTGATGTCTGGGAGAGCACACAGACATAAAGGTTTTAGAGTTCATGCACCAAACATAGCTGTGAGAATCATTTGTACACATATGGCCAAACTGCAAAAGATGTATCTGACAATCAAGACTTACCTCTGTGAATTATTTTCAAGTTTTCTTTTAAGTGGTTCAGTGCTTTAACGGTCTGTAAAAAGAAACGTAAACATTTTGTTACAATCTACTGTATCTGTGACCAACAACTGCATTCATATAAATACGTAATAAACAGATTTATATTTCACAGTAAATTAATTTTTAAAAACTCACTGCTAATGTGATTTTGCCTAATATTTCCTCTGGAATGACGTCATCTAACGAACAATATACATATTTGTAGAATTTGTCGAATGAGGTAGACATTAGTTCCATACATATCCAACAGTCACCCTAAAAAGAAAGAGATTTCATTATTGATCACAAGTATGCTACACAAATATAATTGAAACAAAACAATATTTCCAGTCCCGACCCAACATTTGATAATTACTTCTGCCCCAGAACAGAACCTCTCTAATTAGATATTCTAACTGCTCTTATATTCTTCAGGATCGGTGTCCCGTCCACGAGACGGTTGAGCTAACGTAGGCCAATGCGATTAACATGAGGTTGTAAGTAACAAGAACATTTCCCAGGACAGACATATCTGATATTGGCAGAAAGCTTAAATTATTGTTAATCAAACTGCACTGTCTAATTTACAGTAGCTATTACATTGAAATAATACCATGCTATTGTTTGAGGAGAGGGCACAATTTTGAACATGAAACATTATTAATAAACAAATTAGGCACATTTGGGCAGTCTTGATATAACATTTTGAACAGAAATGCAATGGTTCATTGGATCAGTCTAAAACGTTGCACATTCACTGCTGCCATCTGGTGTCCAAAATCTAAATTACACCTGGGCTGGAATAATACATTATGACCTTTCTCTTGCATTTCAAAGATGATGGTACAAAAAAAATATAGGAAAGAATGGTTGTTTTTTTCTTTGTATTTTCTTTTACCAGATCTATTGTGTTATATTCTCCTACATTCCTTTCACATTTCCACAAACTTCAAAGTGTTTCCTTTCAAATGGTACCAAGAATATGAATATCCTTGCTTCAGGGCCTGAGCTACAGGCAGTTAGAGTTGGGTATGTCATTTTAGGCGAAAATTGAGGAAAAGGGGCGGATCCTTAAGAGCTCCGTACAACTGTACGATGGAGACAGTCACTACTCCTAATACAGTGCATTCGAAAAGTATTCAGGCCCCTTGACTTTTTCCACATTTTGTTACGTTACAGCCTCATTCTAAAATGGATGAAATTGTTTTTCCCCCTCACTAATCAACACAATACTTCATAATGACAAAGCTAAAACAGGTTTTTAGTTTTTTTTTGCAAATGTATTAAAAATAAAAAACTTAAATATCACATTTACATAAGTATTCAGACCCTTCACTCAGTACTTTGTTGAAGCACCTTTGGCAGCGATTACAGCCTTGAGTCTTCTTGGGTATGACGCTACACACTTGTAGTTGAGGAGTTTCTCCCATTCTTCTCTGCAGATCCTCTCAAGCTCTGTCAGGTTGGATGGGGAGCATCGCCTGACACCTATGTTCGATCCGGTTCAAGTCCGGCTTCTGGCTGGGCCACTCAAGGGCATTCAGAGACTTGTCCCAAAGCCACTCCTGCGTTGTCTTGGCTGTGTGCCTAGGGTCATTGTTCTGTTGGAAGGTGAACCTTGGCCCCAGTCTGAGGTCCTGAGCGCAATGGAGCAGATTTTCATCAAGGATCTCTCTGTACTTTGCTCTGTTCATCTTTCCCTCAATACTGACTAGTCTCCTGGTCCCTGAAAAACATCCCCACAGCATGCTGCCACCACCATGCTTCACCGTAGGGATGGTGCAAGGTTTACTCCAGACGTGACACTTGGCATTCAGGCCAAAGAGTTCAATCTTGGTTTCATCAGACCAGATAATCTAGTTTCTTATGGTCAGAGTCCTTTAGGTGCCTTTTGGCAAACTCCAACTGGGCTGTCATGTGCCTTTTACTGAGGAGTGGCTTCCGTCTGGCAACTCTCCCATAAAGGCCTGATTGGTGGAGTGCTGCAGAGATGTTTGTCCTTCTGGAAGGTTCTCCCATCTCCACACAGGAACTCCGGAGCTCTGTGAGAGTGACCATTGGGTTCTTAGTCACCTCCCTGACCAAGGCCCTTCTCCCCCGATTGCTCAGTTTGGCCAGGCGGCCAGCTCTAGGAAGAGTCTTGGTGGTTCCAAACTTCTTCCATTTAAGAATGATGGAGGCCACTGTGTTTTTTGGGAACTTTGTTGGTACCCTTCCCCAGATCTGTGCCTGGACACAATCCTGTCTCAGAGCTCTACAGACAATTCCTTCGACTTCATGGTTTGGTTTTTGCTCTGACATGTACTGTCAACTGTGGGACCTTATATAGACAGGTGTGTGCCTTTCCAAATCACGTCCAATCAATTGAATTTACCACAGGTGGACTACAATCACGTTGTAGAGACAGCCCTCAAAGATGATCAATGGAAACAGGATGCACCCGAGCTCAATTTCGAGTCTCAGAGCAAAGGGTCTGAATACTTATGTAAATAAGGTATCTGTTTTTTATTTTAAATTTGCAAAAATGACAAAATCTGTTTTCGCTTTGTCATTATGGGGTATTGTCTGTAGATTGATGAGTGGAAAATAAAAACAATTACAAAATTACAATAAGGCTGTAACAGGGCCTCCCGAGTGGTGCAGCGGTTCGATCCCGTGCTGTATCACAACCGCGCTCTAGATAGTCCTTGTGCGGCTGGCTTCCGGGTTAAGAGGGCGGTTGTTAAAAAGCGCGGTTTGGCGGGTCATGGTTCAGAGGACACATGAGTCGACCTTCGCCTCCCGAGACCGTTGGGGAGTACCAGTGATGAGACTAGACAGAAAATGGGAAGAAAAAGGGCGTAAAATACATTTTTTTTAAAAGGCTGCAACGTAACAAAATGTTGAAAAAGAGGTCTGAATACTTTCGGAATGCACCCTATATAATATAACAGGCTCAACTCTCTTTAGAGAGTTCCGTAAAACTGGGCGATATAGAGACAGTCACTACCGAGTGCTGAAGCGTGTAGCGAGTAAAACTTGTTCTCGGTTGCAACGCTCACTACCGAGTTCCAAACTGCCTCTGGAAGCAATGTCAGAACAAGAACTGTTCGTCGGGAGCTTCATGAAATGGGTTTCCATTCCGAGCAGACGCACAAAAGCCTAAGATCATGCGCAATGCCAAGCGTCGGCTGGAGTGGTTGGACTCCACCATTGGACTCTGGAGCAGTGGAAAGGCGTTCTCTGGAGTGATGAATGATACTTCACCATCTGGCAGTCCGACGAATCTGGGTTTGGTGGAAGCCAGGAGAACGCTACCTGCCCCAATGCATAGTGCCAACTGTAAAGTTTGGTGGGAGGAATAATGGTCGCATACAGTGACATTCTAGACGAATCTTTGCTTCCAACTTTTTGGCAACAGTTTGGGGAAGGCCCTTTCCTGTTTTAGCATGACAATGCCCCCATGCACAAAGTGAGATCTATACAGAAATGGTTTGCCGAGATCGGTGTGGAAGAACTTGACTGGCCGGCACAGAGCCCTGACCTCAACCCCATCGAACACCTTTGGGATGAATTGGAACGCCAACTGCGAACCAGGCCTAGTCGCCCAACATCAGTGCCCGACCTCACTAATGCACATGGCTGAATGGAAGCAAGTTCCCGCAGCAATGTTCCAACATCTAGTGGAAAGCCTTCCCAGAAGAGTGGAGGCTGTGATAACAGGATGTTCACATACTTTTGGCCATGTAGTGTATAATATAACAGTCTCACCTCTCTGAAGAGAGCTCCGTAAAACTGGACGATATAGAGACAGTCACTACTCCTCATCACCACGTCTAGATCCATCAGCAGCTGCTTCTGCTCCTTCTCATCCACCGTGGAACGGATCCTCTGAGGGGGACAGTGACAACAACAAAACATGTTCAGCAGAAATAGAGGAAACTATCAACAGCTTAGAGGTCAGTTCATAGGACGTACTAGTAATCACCTGACGAAGACCATTATGGTCAAAACATTGTTGTATTACTAGGTCTAACACAGAATGGTTCCGGAGGAGACGGCTGCCGTTTTATGGGCTCCTAACCAATTGTGCTATTGTGTGTTTTTTTATTGTGTACATAATGTTTCTGCCACCGTCTCTTATGACGAAAATACCTTCTGGATATCAGGACACCGATTACTCACCTCGTAATGGACGAAGATTTTCTCTTTAGCGCGTCGGACGCGATTTACCTCAGACACTCGACAAGGCCCAAATCCCCGTAATTCACATGAGAAAGAGACAGATAATGGGGACGTAGGTCGGGGTGACTTGTAAGGATCTGACGGCGAGGGGGTAATCTACCTGTACCATCAGTCCAATTAGCCAACGTAGAATCATTAGATAACAAAATAGACAAGCTACGACCACGAATATCCGACCAACGGCACATTAAAAACTATAATATCTTATGTTTCACTGAGTCGTGGCTGAACGACGACACGGATGACATACAGCTGGCGGGGTTAGCGCTGCATCGGCAAGATAGAACAGCTGCCTCCGGTAAGACAGGGGTGGCGGTCTGTGAATATTTGTAAACAACAGCTGGTGCACGAAGTCTAATATTAAGGAAGTCTCGCCTGAGGTAGAGTATCTTGTTATAAGCTATAGACCACACTATTTACCAAGAGAGTTTTCATCTATATTTTTTGTAGCTGTCTATTTACCAACAAAAACCGACGCTTGCACTCAATGAGCCGGGGACTTTAATTCAGAGAAACTGAATTGTGCAACCAGAGATAAAATAACTCTAGACCACATTTACTCCACACACAGAGACGCGTACAAAGCTCTCCCTCGCCCTCTATTTGGCAAATCTGACCATAATTCTATCCTCCTGATTCCCGCTTAAAAACAAAAACTAAAGCAGGAAGCACCAGTAACTCGGTCAATAAAGAAGAGGTCAGATGACTCAGATGCTAAACTACAGGACTGTTTTGCTGGCACAGACTGGAACATGTTCCGGGATCCTTCCGATGGCATTGAGGAGTACACCACATCAGTCACTGGCTTTACCAATAAATGCATCGACGACATCGTCCCCACAGTGACTGTACATACATACCCCATCCAGAAGGCATGGATTAATTTTTTACTTTACCGTTATTTTACCAGGTAAGTTGACTGAGAACACATTCTCATTTACAGCAACAACCTGGGGAATAGTTACAGGGGAGAGGGATGAATGAGCCAATTGTAAGCTGGGGATGATTAGGTGACCATGATGGTATGAGGGACAGCTCGGGAATTTAGCCAGGACACTGGAGTTAACACCCCTACTCTTACGATAAGTGCCATGGGATCTTTAATGACCTCAGAGAGTCAGGACACCCGTTTAACATCCCATCCGAAAGACGGCACTCTATACAGGGCAGTGTCACTGCCGTGGGGCATTGGGCTATTTTTAAGATCAGAGGAAAGAGTGCCTCCTACTGGCCCTCCAACACCACTTCCAGCAGCATCTGGTCTCCCATCCAGGGACTGACCAGGATCAACCCTGCTTAGCTTCAGAAGCAACCCAGCAGTGGGATGCAGGGTGATATGCTGCTGGCTACTAAAGGCAACATCTGCACTGAGCTAAGGGGTAGAGCTGCCGCTTTCAAGGAGCGTAACTCTATCACAGACACTTATAAGAAATCCCGCTATGCCCTCCGACAAATCATCAAACAGGCAAAGCATCAATACATGACTAAGATTGAATCGTACTACACCGGCTCTGACGCTCGCCGGCTGTGGCAGGGCTTGCAAACGATGAGGAGACTGAAAAGATTTGGCATGGGATCTCAGATCCTCAAAAAGTTCTACAGCTGCAGCATCGAGAGCATCCTGACTGGTTGCATCACTGCCTGGTATGGCAACTGCTCTGCCTCCGACCACAAGGCACTACAGAGGGTAGTGCGAACGGCCCAGTACATCACCGGGGCCAAGCTTCCTGACATCCAGGACCTCTATAACAGGAGGTGTCAGAGAAAGGCCCTAAAAATTGTCAAAGACCACAGCCACCCCTAGTCATAGACTGTTCTCCCTGCTACTGCACGGCAAGCGGTACCGGAGCGGAAAGTCTAGGTCCAAAAGATTTCTTAACAGCTTCTAACCCCAAGCCATAAGACTCCTGAATAGCTAATCAAATGGCTACCCAGACTATTTGCATTGCTCCCCCCCACCCCCTCTATTACGCTGCTGCTACTCTCTATTATCCATGCATAGTCACTTTACCTCTACCTACATGCACATATTACCTTAATTACCTCAACTAACCGGTGCTCCTGCACATTGACTCTGTACCCTTACCTCCTGTAAATAGCCTCGCTACTGTTATTTTACTGCTGCTCTTTAAATGTTATTTTTTACTTAACACTTATTTTTCTTAAAACTGCATTGTTGGTTAAGGGCTTGTATATAAGCATTTCACTAACGTCTACACCTGTTGTATTCGGTGCATGTGACAAATACAATTGGATTTGACCAACAATCAAGACAATATTTTATAAGTTTTCCTATTCATTATGCATCCTCCTTGAGATGCGCACATCTAAACCAAACTGTCACACACACCTCGATGATTTATTTACATGACAGAGCAATCTACGAGGTCGGTAGACTACAGTATATCAAATGTTAGTATTCAGGCTGTAATGGCTCAGTCAGTGAGGATGAGAGCAGCTGGTGTGGTCACCTTGACGGCCATGATCTGTCCGCTGGGTTTGTGCTGCATCTTGTTGACGGAGCCGTATGCCCCACGGCCGATCTCCCCCAGGTCCCTCAGGTCCTCGGCCGTGAAGTCACAGGCATTCTCTGTGGAAATCTTCAGCTTCCCCGACGACTCGATACTGTGTGTCCTCATACGCTCTCTTCAGGGGAGGGAGAGGAGAGAGGGAGGAAGGAAGGAAGAGTAGGAAGAGAGGATAAAAAGAGGAAAAATGCGGGGAAGGACGAAGATGGGGTAAAACAGAGGGAGGAGGGGGAGAATAGGAATAGAGACAGAGGAAGAGAGAGACGAAGAGGAGTGTGTTTGGGGCAGAGAGGGGAGAATACATTATACATACATGAGGAAGTGATAAATAATGTATCAAGTCCCTGAGCAGCTAATCTTATTTGGAGACATTTAGAGGATGCCTCCACCTCGCTCCTATTGCATTCAAGTATCACGTTTTGTCACAAGTACAGTGAAATGCTTAACTTGCAAGCCCTACCCAACAGTGCAGTATTCAATATCCAAAAAGTATAACTAATTAAAAAAACACGAGAAATAAGATATTACTTCTTGGTTATTTCCTCAATAGCAGAGCAGACTGAAGAAGATGCTGACTCATCCTGCACAGATATTTTACTGTATTCTCAGGGCTGAGAATAAGAGTGCTTTAAACCCTGTTTATACCTGCACACAAACAGTACCCTACAGTATGTATGAAGATGATATTTCCCTACAACAATAAAGCTAACATAATAACCAAACAGAAATACATAACCTGTTATAGAACTAAAAACGTACGAAAAGTTCTAAACTAGGCCTAGGACTATCAGGGCTCAACAACCCTTTCGCAACACCCCTCTCATTAGATTAGCACTAGGATAAGGGTGTGTTTTCAACCCGCTCTTCACAGTACTTACATGTGTGGGTTCTGGAAGGAGGGGGCGGTTGAAGGTGAGGGATTGAGGGGCAACCTGGTAGCTGGCTTCACTGGAGGGTTGGCGAAGTTCAGCTTCAGGGCTTTACGTTTACCTGGCAGAAAGACAGGAGGAAACAGACATGTCCGTACACAACACATGCTGGTTAGGGTGAGGAAAAAGGGTGAGCAGGTAGTGATACGTTGGTGGATGGGACACGGAATAAAAATGATATGGGGTTGTAAGAGAACAGGATGAATGAAGATGGAATAAATAGATTTCAAAATATGATGAGATCAGTTAGAGCTCGTTCAATAAAAACTAGTAAGTAAACCCCACTAATTCATGCTAACCAGGAGAAGTCCCTGAGTAAGTTTAGTTTCAGTGTAAATTGAGTGAGAAATTCAGCAAATTAAAGTATCAGTAATGTTTCAGGAGACTGGAAAATAATACACTACATGGCCAAAAGCATGTGGACACCCCTTCAGATTAGTGGATTCTGTTAGTTCAACCACACCCGTTGCTGACAGGTGTATAAAATAGAGCAAACAGCCATGCAATCTCCATAGACAAACATTGGCAGTAGAATGGCTCATACTAAGGAGCTCAGTGACTTTCAACGTGGCAGTCATAGGATTCCCCTTTCCAACAAGTCAGTTCGTCAAATTTCTGCCCTGCTAGAGCTGCCCCGTTTAACTGTAAGTGCTGTTAGTGTGAAGTGGAAACGTCTAGGAGCAACAACGGCTCAGCCGCGAAGTGGTAGACCACACAAGCTCACAGGACGGGACTGCAGAGTGCTGACATGCGTAGCACGTAGAACTTGTCTGTCCTTGGTTTCAACACTCACTAACGAGTTCCAAACGGCCTCTGGAAGCAATGTCAGCACAAGAACTGTTCATCTGGAGCTTCAGGAAATGTGTTTCCATGGCCGAGCAGCAGCACAAAAGCTTAAGATCACCATGCGCAATGCCAAACATCGGCTGGAGTGGTGTAAAGCTCGCCACCATTGGACTGGAGCAGTGGAAACGCCTTCTCGAGTGATGAATCATGCTTCACCATCTGGCAGTCCGATGGACTAATCTGGGTTTGGCGGATGCCAGAAGAATGCTACCTGCCCGAATGCATATTGCCAACTGTAAAGTTTGCTGGAGAAGGAATTATGGTATGGGGCTGTTTTTCATGGTTCGGGCTAGGCCCCTTAGGTCCAGTGAAGGGAAATCTTAACACTACAACATACAATGACATTCTAGACAATTCTGTGCTTCCAACTTTGTGGCAACAGTTTGGGGAAGGGCCTTTCCTGTTTCAGCATGACAATGACCCTGTGCACAAAGCAAGGTCCCTACAGAAAGGGTTTGTCGAGATCGGTGTGGAAGAACTTGACTGGCCTGCACAGAGCCCTGACCTCAACCCCATCCAACACCTTGGGATGAACTGGAACGCCGACTGCAAACCAACATCAGTGCCTTACTAATGCTCGTGGCTGAATGGAAGCAAGTCCCCGCAGCAATGTTCCAACATCTAGTGGAAAGTTTTCCCACAAGAGTGGAGGCTGTTATAGCAGGAAAAAGGGGGACCAACTCCATATTAATGCCCATGATTTTGGAATGAGATGTTCGACGAGCAGGTGTCCACATACTTTTGGTGTAATTATAGTGTCATTGCCACATGCTCGGAGAGACAGCCTCCCCATACCTTTCAGGCTTGGATTTGCCGGATATTGACAGAACACAAGCACGATGCATTATAAACACAAGCAAAGTGCCCACAAATGCAGGGGCTCCCACTTGCCAGGAAATGCAGACAACACCTCAGTGTCATTACTGAATTACCACTACAAAATTAACCCAACATGAATTGATTGCTATGCAAACCTGCATGCACTGGGAATCCATTTAAGACATTTCCATAGTTTGTTTAAATTGTGCAGTAGCTACAGTAATAGACTTGTCAAAGAGGAAACCCACCAACACCCTCAAAACATTATATGATGTCCAAATGAGACAGCAAGACATAATCTATTTCATACTAACACAGTCCGTATATGTTAACTCTTTGAGTGCTAAATGTTTCTATCATGGTCTTTTATCAGGCTATACATAACAGAAACTGTTAGGTACTCAACTACATGATAATGTTGAAGATGAGATGGGAGCGTGGGGTCTTCTTTGACATACAGAGTATAGTGACCTACTGGCCCAAATCAGAGGTGCTAGTGGTCCCATTAACCATTATGCCCAGGTGCATATAAATCCTCAACCAAACAAAACGCTCCACCGTGGATTAGATTAGTCAACAGAGAACAGTAGACAGACCGCCCCACTACCAGAGAACCACACAGGCTGCATCTCAATAGTCTAGAGTGGCTTCCTCTCCTTGTCTCCTCTCCCACCTACCTTGTATCCTATCCTTCACTGCTCTGACAACACATACTAGGTGAAAGAGATTTGGTTGATGCCCAACAAATATTTACGGTCAACTGTCCAGTCAGTGCAGGTGGAGGAAAGGAGACACTTCAGACTATTGGATGCACCCACAGAGAGAGAGAGGGTTGTTGTGCTATGAGAGAGTGCTAATGCTTACTTTGGGGCACTCCAGACAGGCTTATCTGAAACCCTAAGGTAAAGAAAAGACATTTTACTACATTTTGGCTTTGCGCTCTTTAACTGTAAAACATGGGAGTGTTTTCCAATAGGTTTCGGCAGAAAAAAAGAAAAGAAAATTGGCTAATCTGGTTATCCCTGTGATTATGAATTTAGCCCGTTAAATTTAGAAACAGTTGCTGTTCCACAACAGTGTAATATAGGCGCAACATGTAGTTGAAGATGAATACATTGATTCTGTGTGATTTACAGGTGGATAGATAGATCTTCCTGCAACCCTAGCTTTCAATGGCAAGTGAGAGCTGGTCTTGTTATTTGTGTATTTATCCTACCCTACAAATATTTGGCCGTCTAAGATATTGAGCCTCATATTAGGCTACAACAATCAGTCTATTTCGTAGCTATGGAATGGTGGGAAATCTCTAACCTAGAACCCATAGCAGTGAATGGAAACATACAGAATGGGGAACTCAATGAGGAAATCAAAAGGGAAATGGGGACTGAAACAATGGTAAATCATATTCCACTAAGATTAACAGAATATCGCATCAAAAACAACCTAGTAATATTCTACTGAAATCCTATTAAAAAAATCTATAGTACCTGTTTCGTTTTGACACCTCCAGCACGTGTTGATTTCTGAAATGTTTAAAATAAAGCAGAACATTTGCGACAGACATTGACAAATGCATTTGTCAAAGTAGGCCTAGATTAATAGCACTAAAACACTGATCACAGATTGCAACATTACACAACAGTGACAATTAAGCAATAAGGCACAAGGGGGTGTGGTATATGGCCAATATACCTCGGCTAAGGGCCGTTCTTATGCACAATTTAGCACCAAGTGCCTGGTTATACCACGGCTAAGTGCTATATTGGCCATATTCCACAAACCCCCGAGGTGCCTTATTGCTATTATAAACGGGTTATCAATGTAATTAGAGCAGTAAAAATGTTTTGTCATACCCGTTGTACACGGTCTGATCTACAAAGGCTGTCAGCCAATCGGCACTCAGGGCTCGAATCACCCAGTTTATAATAAAAAATATAGCACTGACATGTCAATTCCAATTATGTTTCTAAAATAATACATAGAAACACAAAGTAATTACATTTGTGATCATCTACATGTAAAATTAATTTGCTAACCAAACAGTAGTACATAGCCTACCTGTATACGTTTGGTGAAAGGGAAAACATCAATTTCTCAATCTGCTACTAGGCCCTGTCTTTAGTGGTGGATGCAGCAACTAACTCGACTAAAATCGATTGATGGAAACTCAAATGCAGTGAAACGTCCGTAACTACAATGTAACAATGTTCAGATGGCGCGATCACGTTTCAGTGGTTGTAACATTGTTACAGTACACCGCGCAGAAAAGTATAATGTTGCAACAAATGGCCGAGGCGCTACATTTAGCAGCATATAGCTAGCTGCATCTCATCTATGTAGCTTAGCCTCTCGGGGCAATGGTAGCTAGGCTAGCCAAGTCATGTTTTTCAGCAGCTAAATAACTCTGATCAAGTAGAAAAATCGACATTTAGGGCATCTGCTCTTACCTTGCATGTTGCTGACGGTGGTCATGTGTTGTGTTTGCGGGTGATGGTGGTGCGAGGTGGATCCTGCGATGTTGCTGTTGGAGGTTGTTGAGTTGCTGTTGGAACTGGGAGACGCCATTGTTGTGTTCGATTCCAGCAGCGCTCAGGCTGCAATGCAGGCAGAGTCAACTTCGCCCTCTCTCGCTCCACACGGGACACTGCGCCAGCCGAGCGAACGCAGCACAGCATACGACGGCCACGTCTATGGATGTGCTATGGCACCCGATTATGCACCATGGACACTCCTGAGTCACGGAAGACAGTGCGTAACAGTTAGCCTGCGCCAGATGGGGCGGGGGTTTCCATTGGGCTGGTATAATGGGACGCCCAGCTTCGAGTACTGCAAATACTAGTTTTACTTAACCAGGCAAGTCAGTTAAGAACAAATTCTTGTTTACAAGATGACCGGTTGTGATGCAGCCTGAATTCGAACCAGGGTGTCTGTAGTGACCTGTAGTACTGAGATGCAGCGCCTTAGACCGCTGCGCCACTCGGGAGCCCATCATCTTGAGTTGAGGAATCCAGTTGATATGGCTACAGGGAAGGCTATGTACATGATCATTTATTGAATGAGGGTAATGGAGACATAGTAAGGTTGGCCCATGGCCAGCAGAATATTGTCCTTGTAAGTAATGCTCAACGCTGTTTTCTATGATCTACCATGGGCAGGGCGTTTGTCTGAGGCTGGTGTGAGGTGTGATAGGTCAGTGGAAAGATCAAATATAGTGTAGCAAACTCAACACAACATCTAGCAACCTTGTCAAGAGGTTTGGACCTCTTGGTGTAATGGTTAAGGTGTTGGACTGACAGTCCCAGTCTAGGGCTATACTCCAGATTCACTACATTGGTGTGAGAAGTGGGATGTATACTGAGGAACTTGATATGTAGAGAAGCATAGGGACATACTCTCCGGAAGGAAGGATAATCTAGCAACCTTAAAGGGAAAATCCACTCTAAAACTGTCTTTTGGTATCCAAAATCAATGACCTCATCAATAGGTTTGGACCTCTTGGAATAACGGTTAAGGTGTTGGCTTGACACTTGCTAGATTTGGGTTCAAGCCCCGGTCAGGGCTACCTCCTGAATATGTTATGTTACTACTTAAAAGGGTTTAAGTAGTAGAATAAAGAAAAATATATTTCTTAAAGTGTGGTCTGCCGTGAGTCTCCTGTTATCTTCCACTTAAATCAATATTGGTATAAAGTTTTATTTTAATCACTGGCCCATTTTAACTCAGAAAATGAAATATATATATACACATACACACACTGAGTGTACCAAACATTAGGAACACACTCCTGATATTGATAAATATTATGAGAGACAGTGTGTTTATGTGTTATGAAGACTCTTTTGGCACCCAATCTCAGGCCAGATGGAATGTGCAACATGTTTTATCAGTACCTGTTCTCTTCCAGTTAAATCAATATTGGTATAAAGCTTTATTTTAATCACTGGCCCTTTTTAACTCTTTAACTTTGTCTTGCCCATTCACCCTTTGAATGGCACACATACACAATCCATGTCTCAATTGTCTTACGGCTTAAAAATCCTTCTTTAACCTGTCTCCCCTCCCCTTCATCTACACTGATTGAAGTGAATTTAACAAGTGACATCAATAAGGGATCATAGCTTTCACCTGGATTCACCTGGTCAGTCTATGTCATGGAAAGAGCAGGTGTCCTTAATGTTTTGTATACTCAGTGTATATGAGGACCCAAGGAATTGGCCCTCCCCAGATTCCGTACAGCCGTAGAATCTTTGGCATTATCATGGATACATCAGTATTCTATCAGACATCCTTCCATATCCCTTTAAAAACATTCTGTCCTCATACACAGAGACTGTACCAAAGGCGTCACTGCCCGGGGGGGTCTCTATCACCCCCTCCAGCGTGAGGTAGTGCACTCCGGAGTCATCTCTGTGATACCCTCCATCATGGTCGTGTCCTGCCATGAAGCAGACTACACTCTTATGGGCCTGGAGTATGGAGAGCAGCGCATCATAGTTCCAGGCTAGGCAGATAGGATCTGTAGAGCTGGGGTGGATAGGGAGATGGCCTGTACAAGAAAACAGTCAACGTTATTTAGTCAGTTCGTCTATTGAGTCACATTGGTCTCAAATCTCAAATGTCATGATGACTGCTATGACATTTGTTACGTAGGCCTCATGACTTGACTCACTGACAATGGTGACCCTCTCCAGTTTGTCGTCTGCCATCGACAGAACTCCTTCCAGCCAGTCCAGCTGATCTTGACTGAATCCTCCGTTAAACTTCACAAACCTCTGCTCCATCCCCACAGGCGCTAAAACATATGGAGAAAGACATGATTAAACAAAGTTTCAAATACTTCAATTCATGTGAAACACCTCTCATTCTCAGCATTAGGCCTGCTGTGGCATTAGGCTCTCCACAGTCAAGCTACATGGAATTGTGCAGTATCAATGAAATAGTAGTTACTGGTGGTAGACTATTCTGCTCATAAGTTATGTGATGAGGTTCGTGTAGCACTTGTGGGGGAACAGTGTTTAAAACTAGCTACCCTGCAGTTAACAGGGCAAGTGCTAAAGGTCCAAACCTCCTGACTAACAGTAGACCTACCTGGGGGGTGGTTCAGATCTTCATTGTTATTGTGGGCTTTTAAAATAGCAATAGCCTGCTGGTATTTCAGACTGGACTCCTCTCTCCCTAGTAGGCTCACATCATAGGCATCCAAAACGACAAATCGGTATTTGGGTACTGGACTGAAATGATATGCATAGATTTCACAGATGCTGAGATGCCCCTCTCCTGCTTCAGAATTTGTAGTACTATTGAGAACCGACCGCATTAGGGTGTCTCTGCTATAGTTATAAAACTCATGGTTGCCCCAAACGTGGTGGACTTCAACCGGAGAGGAGTCAAACTCTTTCATCACCGTTTCCAGGGCTCGCTCTGATGCGCCATGCCTCTTGTTGAAGCCATCGATAATGTCACCGAGCTGAAGGATGAACCGGGGTTTGACAGTTTCCGCGGTCCACCTTTTCTGTGCGTTGTGCAATAGGCGAAGACTGTTCCGGTAGTATCGTTTCCTTGAGCGTTTGAAATTGAAGCCATCATCTATGTCGGCGTATTGAATGTCGGCGATTATTCCAAATGTAAACAGTGGTTTGGCGCAGTTCTCCATTCCCGTTGTCGTGATGTTATTGATCAAACTTCTACTTTTAGTCCACTTGAGAAAGCTAGCTAACCGTCTAACATTTTTGACCGCTGCCAGAACGCTTGCTTATTCTACCTACTAGAATGAAGTGAAGGTTGCCAGGATATTCTGTGCCTGTTGTCCTCTTGTACTAGATACTGTACATTGTTTCCATGTCAATTGAGACAGTTAGGTTACAGTGTTTCTAAAACGCCGGGAGAGTTGTTACATGTCCGACTGCACTAGTATTCTCTCAGCAGCACACACGATAACGTCACGTTTGTATGAGAAAACTTTCAAAATAAAAGCCCGCATTTCAAAACGTTGCAAAGTGAATAACTACTGTCAATAACTATTTCATTCAATAGATATGGAATCTAATCAATGGCCACTTTTATTGTGCCAACAAGAACATACAATAAGCAATTCATGAAAACAAATACAACATTTGGTTTTAAAAACCTTTTTTAAAACCAGTATAATGAACAAATACTACATTGACACTGGCATGTTGGGCTGTAAAAAGACACGTTTTCTAACTGCGTCAGCTAAAGTGGGGTGGGAAATACTCAGTAGGGTCTCTAACTGTATCGTACATATCCAGCAGCACTTCGTTTTCCACCACTCCTATAGCCCCAATGCAATACACTGTAAAATACTATACATGGGATACATACAGGCTTGAAGAGAGAAAACGTTTATTCCTGTCTCAGTGTATTGCATTGGGGTCTATGGAGCGGTGGAGAACGAAGTGCTGCTAGATATTTACGACAAAGTCCCCCTCCAAAACTGCATATTTGGTTAGTAGAGACCCTACTGAGTAGAAGAATTCTCTCTACAAACCAACATGTATCCCATGTTCAGTGTATTACAGTGTAATGCATTGGGGGCTATGGAGGGGTCGGAGTAAAGGCGTGCGACTCAGTCCCCCTCAAAACCTAACCATATTTGGTTAGTAGCAAACCTACTGAGTATTTCTGACGCTAGTATAAATAATACATAGTAAAAAGCATCAGAATATCTATTTATTTCTTCAAATGTGGTTGCAATGCTGTGGAAAACAGTTGTACTGCACCAAAAAAAAATCGATATTCCCAAAATGTAGCATGTCTTTGCAAGGGAACTCTTATTTTGAGAAAGACATATCCGCGATCCTGCTGCCAGCATAATATCCTGATGCTAGAAGAACGGTAATTCCGACTACTGTCAGTGCATTTGTTCACGAACATCCCAACTGCGCTGCGACTGCGCAGTATCAGATAAAGTATTGGGATTGCATGGCAGGTTACTTAAACAACAGACAAGTACTGCAGTACCACCAAATGTTCTCGTGAAATATTGAACAGGGCCATAGACAAATCTAGCAGGTATAGTAATGTGGCTCTACTGATTCATCAATTTTTTTTGAAAGTGACCTCCCCCCGTATATTCACAGTATTGACACTAGAGGGTAGTAATACTACACCTCACTGGCTATTGAACACTCACACAATTAACAAAATCTGATTCATTTAGTCTTTACATGTTTATATTAATCACATAGACCTAGAGGTGTGTTTGAACTCGCACACTATTTAGGCTGTTTCCTGTTTTATTAAGATCCTAAAAAACAACTGACCTTTCGCTAAATTCTGCCCCCCGTGGTTACTGTTGCAACCTCAAACAACATTTTCAAGGAATCCCAATTCCCCATTCAGGGAATCATGGGGGAAAAATTGAATATTGGGACAGGGGCACAGAAACCTGGATTTATTAGGAGGAATGGAGGCGGAAAAAGAGGAAGAGGAGAAAAAAAGACTGAGGAAAATAGAGGTTGGATTTCAATCTGAGGAAGATTGCGATAAAAATGGAGATGGGGTGTCGAAGAAGTTGATTACAAGTGCAAACAAAGTGAGCTGTGCGCCAGACCGAGTTGTTGAGGGGATATGGAAGTGAATGAGGGTGAGTTAAGTGAGGTGGAAGGTGTGGTGAAGAGCTTGTAACCAGAGCCTGGCATTGTTGGACATGGTAAAGAAAAATCTGGTCTCTTAGGAGTGACGTTTTTGGAGAAAGTGCACACTTGCCTTTTGGCAGATCCATTTGTGGTTTCAGGGTAGGTGAGAAAGGTGAATCAGTTAAGGTAACCTGTAGTTTGTGTTTCTTCTGACCAAAGAGAGCAGGCACTCTATGTCATGCAACTTGGGTCAAGATCTGTTTCTTGCTTTGCTCTCAGGAACAGGGCACCATTGAAAGGAGTGATTTCTGGGGTAGTGTTAAGTGTGGAGGTGGAGCAATTGAAGTTGAAGATTCCTGGTGTTTGTGATGCCTGCCGTTTGGTGCGACGCAGACCCGGCGTTGACCATGGTGAAACAGAGGAGTCACTAACAGTCCTTTTGAGTCAGTCTTTACCAGACAGTCATGTTAGGATATATCATCCTGTTAGAGCTTTTGTGCTCATTTCTGGTCATGTCGCAGCAGCGTGTAGGAGGGAGATTCCACAATGTGGGAAGTGTGCAGGAGGGCATGGGACAGAGGATTGTGTAGTTTCAGTGGATAAAGGTGTGCGTGTCAACTGTAGGGGTGACCATGTCACCCCTGGGGATCGGAAGTGTCCGATGCGGGAGAGGCAGGTTGAAGTGGCCAGAGTCAGAGTAGTGCAGAAGGTGTTGTATGCTGAGGCAGTGAAGAAAGTAGAGGATTGGTCAAGAGTGAGGGATCCTTAAAGGATCCCAGTGAGTAGTAGATCTGTGCCAGCACAGAGGGATAGGCCAATGAGTGATTAATGCTTCAGTAATGTTTGCTTCTTAGCATTCATAGCAATGGTTATCAACTGTACTGCATAAAGGGAACGTAAATCACAGGAAACAGATGTTGTGATGGCAGCTGCAGAGAAGTATAAGGGTATACGAGATTTGACTTCAGAAGAATTACAGGGTGTGTTGAAAGGTGGTGTGCCATCCTCCCAGCCCATTGGTATGGTGCAGCAGCATTTTGTATCACAAATGTAACATGATTAAATACACACTACATCACAGTAGGTGGCGGCATGCACAAACAAAATTTGCAAACACCATGATACCAAAGAAGAAGAAGAAGAAGAAAAAGAAAAAGAAGAAGGAGAAGGAGAAGGAGAAGGAGAAGAAGAAGAAGGAGAAGGAGAAGGAGAAGAAGAAGAAGGAGAAGGAGAATTTTCCCCATTTCCCCACCACTGTCTGGCGAAATCGCCTCACAATAATCTTAAACTGCTTTTCTAATACACAATTAAATTAAACACAGACTACCCCTTACTAATCAGGAAACGTGTGGATATGTTGTGGTGGATTGTCATTACAATTGCTTCGCAGGAACCTGGTAAAATTTTATAGGTTAGCTAGCCACTGAATGGCTCTGCATTCACTGTCAGCAAGCAGTCAAAGCTATAACTCCTTTTGGAGCTAACGAGTGCTCTCAAATCATATCCTGATGTCAACAGCAGATGGAAGTTGTATTCATAACATGGTTAACTTAGCTAGCTATCATACATTTTGAGAAAACAAGTTACATTAAGTGGCGAGCTAGATAGCATTAGCAATGTTTGGTGGTCAATGAGACTGAGAACTAGCTAACCAATTGAGCTAGTAAACAATGCAAAAAAAGTTGAATTGCGGATTTGAAAAATACTCCAACAGGCTCTGCATTTCAGTAATCACAGTAGCAAGTACTACTGGTGCACAGTTCAATTATTTAGCCGTTGCGTTATTTTTAAACTTTCAATTTTTGCCATAGCTCTTACTGGCTTTCAGTGAGATTGTCTGAGGGATCAGGACTGACCGCAGCTGCTCTCATTGGAGCATTGCGATTGGTTGCCCGAAATTCAGGTGCAGGACTTAACGAAGGGTCAATTCACACCATCGTTTGTTTATTGTTGACCATCAGATAAGTGTCTATGAGTCTGATAATGGACTGAACAAACCTGATAGCTGTGCTTTCTTTAGACAACTTGAACTTGACCTGACATTAACTCATAAGCCTAGAGATTTTACCATCTGTTGCATTAAAGATGAGTTTTTTAAACAGCGTATGATGCCAATCCATTGCAATCCGTGTCTTTCTTTTATCATGCCCTCCAAATATCTATATGCAGATGACACCAAAATAGCACTTCTCCCACACTAGTTGAGGCATTTCTCAAACTGCAGGAGCAGTTTAATGTTGTCCAACATAACCTCTTTCAGCTCAAATTGGTCTTAAAGGTCCAGTGCAGACATTTTTTCAAAAATATCAATATCAAATCATTTCTGGCTTACAATTATGCACCTTACTGTGATTGTTTTCAATTAAAATAGTCACAAATAAACCAAAATAGCAATACTTTTGCTAGGATGGGAGTGTGTAAGGGAAAACTGAAAACAAGTTATTGGTAGGGGTTTTGAACTCTCTTTCTTCTTGGCCTATTAACTAATTTACCGCCTGGTGACGTATCCAGGCAGGCCAAAACTCCCACCAAAACAGGCTGGCATTTCAGGCAGTCTTTTCAAACAGCTCTTACTGTACACTAAAAGGGAATTATTGTCGTTTTCACAATTTCACAGTATTCTTCCAACCTTATAGTGTGGAAATATACAGTATATAAAACACAGAAAAATCACGATTTTGACTGCACTGGGCCTTTAAATGCAGAGAAAACAAAACAAAGGATATTTTCAAGATCAAGACAGCAACCCCCTAATCCGCCTCAGGTAGACTCTTTCGTCTGAGACCACAGAACTATATTTTATATAATGTTCCCAACACAAAAACTGAGTTTGGTCAGAATGCGTTTAGATGTGCTGCTCCGTCATCTTGGAACAAGGATTTAAAACTACATCATTCTATTCTGATTGGTGATATGAAATCCCAGATTGGAGGGCTGTTGACCATAGATTGCATGTTTTTAAACCTGCTCTTTTAAGTTATTTTATGCACTTTGCACTGTTTTAACTTCCATCCATAGTTATGTTTTATTTTGTGTTGTGTCTCATGTGTAAATATACGTATACTGCTTTCTTGGCCTGGGCTCACTTGAACTTGTCATATTACAGGAAATAAATACATGCTTACAGACTTATCAGAAGCAATGCTATTATTTTTCTCTCAGTGGCAGAATTTCTGAAAACACTTACATTGACCTGAATGTCTGAGATTGACCAAGGGGAATGAACAAGGGCAGGTGTAGAGGAGATAACTTATTGAAATGAGGCACATCCTCAACCCTAAGATCCCTTCTCACTGTCATCTTTAGGACAGCTGGCCCTCCAGGAATGTATTCATTCAATTAAGTCTCCTAAGTAACACCATAGTAACCTTGCCTGGATAGGGGGCAGCATAAGCTGAGGGTTCACAGCATGCTTGTTCATGATTTATAACTTCTCTTACCAGTTACCATCTCTCTTAAAACCTGTTGAGGCCACGGGTTAGCAATGAACCCTGAGACGGGATTGCTAGCAAGGCTGGAAATTCAAAACATCAAAAATCTAATAATTTCAATTTCTCAAACAATCAACTATTTTACACCATTTAAAAGATAAACATCTCCTTAATCTAACCACATTGTTCGATTTTCAAAGAGGCTTTACGGCAAAAGCATAAAGTTAGATTATGTTAGGACAGTACATAGCCACAAAAGTACAAACATCCATTTTCAATTCAAGGTCAGGCGTCACCAAAAGCAGAAACCAGCTAAAATTATGCACCAACCTTTGACAATCTCCATCAGATGACACTCCTAGGACATTATGTTATACAATACATGCATTTTTTGTTCCATCAAGTTCATATTTATATCCAAAAACCGCATTTTACAGTAGCGGTGAAATTCTGATTTTTTTTCTTCTCTGAAATGCTTCCGGTGAACAACGTTACAATTTTCAAAATTACTATTCGAAAACATTGGTAAATTATAATATTGTCATTCAAATAATTATAGTTTAACATTTCGTAAATGATACTGTCTTGCCAGATTTCAAAATAACTTTACTGGGAAATCACAAGTTGCAATAAACCAGGTGCTGTGCTAAGAACAATAAGCTAGCCTAATTAGCTTAGCATCATCTTGTAACCATGTATTATCAATAATACTATTGTCAATAATCCATTACCTTTGATTATCTTCATCCATTGGCAGTTCCAGGAATTCCAGGTCCACAACAAATGTGGTTTCTTTTGACAAAGTTCATAATTGATGTCCAAATAACTCCAAGTTGTTCCATGTTGTTAGCGCTTTGGTGGCTACTAAAAAGTAGCGCGGGGGGGTGTGTGAAGTCACGGCAAAAAGTTTAAAAAGTTACAAAAATAATCTATTTATGTTTGTTCAAACATGTCAAACGTTGTTTAGCATCAATCTTTAGAGCCATTTTTAACGTGAAACATCAGTAAAGTTTCAACCCGACTTCACCTGTGTCTAGAAAAACGTTTTTTAAAAATGTCTCGTGTCTCATGATTGCGCAGGTGCAGGCCATAATGGAAGTGACGACATCCCACGGACGTCAACTTCAATGCATTCTAATTTGCTCCCTGTTAATCATGGAAGCTTCAAACAACTTTATAAAGATCGCTGACATCTAGTGGAAGCCGTAGGAGTTGCGAACTGAATCCTTTCTCACTATGGTATCTAATAAACAATGACACTAAATAGTACAGCCACAGAATTCTCATTTTTTTTTAATCTATTTTTCTCAGGTTTTTGCCTGCAATACGAGTTTTGTTATACTTACAGACACCATTCAAACTGTTTTAGAAAATTCAGAGTGTTTTCTATCCGAATGTGTTAATAATATGCATATCCTAGCTTCTGAGTTGGTGTAGGAGGCAGTTAAAAATGGGCACGTATTTTTTTCAAAATTCTCAATACTGCCACCGTGGCCCGTAGAGGTTAACATCTTCTGAAGACATTATTAAACTTGCAATGAGTGACAGAACTACTGGCTGCTTTTCAGCCCTGACTCCATTGCTTGTTAGCACTCTAACAAATTAGATATACAGTTGAAGTCGGAAGTTTACATACACCTTAGCCAAATACATTTAAACTCAGTTTTTCACAATTCCTGACATTTAATCCTAGTAAAAATTCCCTGTCTTAGGTCAGTTAGGATCACCACTTTATTTTAAGAATGCGAAATGTCAGAATAATAGTAGAGAGAATGATATATTCCAGCTTTTATTTATTTTATCACATTCCCAGTGGGTCAGAAGTTTACATACACTCAATTAGTATTTGGTAGCATTGCCTTTAAATTGTTTAATTTGGGTCAAACGTTTTGGGTAGCCTTCCATAAGCTTCCCACAAAAAGTTGGGTGAATTTTGGCCCATTCCTCCTGACAGAGCTGGTGTAACTGAGTCAGGTTTGTAGGCCTCCTTGCTCGCACACACTTTTTCAGTTCTGCCCACAAATGTGCTATAGGCTTGAGGTCAGGGCTTTGTGATGGCCACTCCAATAACTTGACTTTGTTGTCCTTAAGCCATTTTGCCACAACTTTGGAAGTATGCTTGGGGTCATTGTCCATTTGGAAGACCCACTTGCGACCAAGCTTTAACTTCCTGACTGATGTCTTGAGATGTTGCTTCAATATATCCACATCATTTTATTTCTTCATGATGCCATCTATTTTGTTAAGTGCACCAGTCCCTCCTGCAGCAAAGCACCCCCACAACATGATGCTGCCACCCCTGTGCTTCACGGTTGGGATGGTGTTCTTCGGCTTGCAAGCCTTCCCCTTTTTCCTCCAAACGTAACGATGGTCGTTATGGCCAAAGAGTTCTATTTTTGTTTCATCAGACCAGAGGACATTTCTCCAAAAAGTACGAACTTTGTCCCCATGTACAGTTGCAAACCGTAGTCTGGCTTTTCTATGGCGGTTTTGGAGCAGTGGCTTCTTCCTTGCTGAGTGGCCTTTCATGTTATGTCGATATTGACTCATTTTACTGTGGATATAGATACTTTTGTACCTGTTTCCTCCAGCATCTTCACAAGGTCCTTTGCTGTTGTTCTGGGATTGATTTGCACTTTTTGCACTGAAGTACGTTCATCTCTAGGAGACTGAATGCGTCTCCTTCCTGAGCGGTATGACGGCTGCGTGGTCCCATGGTGTTTATACTTGCGTACTATTGTTTGTACAGATGAACATGGTACCTTCAAGTATTTGTAAATTGCTCCCAAGGATGAACCAGACTTGTGGAGGTCCACAATTTTTTTCTGAGGTCTTGATCTGATTTCTTTCGATTTTCCCATGATGTCAAGCAAAGAGGCACTGAGTTTCAAGGTAGGCCTTGAAATACATCCACAGGTACACCTCCAATTGACTCTAATTTTCTGGAATTTTCCAAGCCGTTTAAAGGCACATTCAACTTAGTGTATGTAAACTTCTGACCCACTGGAATTGTGATACAGTGAATTATAAGTGAAGTAATCTGTCTGTAAACAATTGTTGGAAAAATTACTTGTGTCATGCACAAAGTAGATGTCCCAAACGACTTGCCAAAACTATAGTTTGTTAACAAGAAATTTGTGGAGTGGTTGAAAAACGAGTTTTAATGACTCCAACCTCAGTGTATGTAAACTTCCAACTTCAACTGTACTAAGGCAGTTGTCTGTTAGAAGAGAAACATGAAGGGTTTGGCTTTTTAACTAAAATATGTAATTATACATAATATTCTATGGCTTTCTAAAGTACAGTATTTATCAACGAGGACTTTACTGTGCTGTACTTTATAGTACAGCACAGTAAAGTACAGCATAGCACAGTACACATCTTGGGTGTTGTCCTTTTGTACTCGAAGCTGATTCATGGTGAGATGCTGGACCTGGAGGACCACATCTCAGCCACGCCCTTGTCCACTAATCTCAGAGGCTTCTGTGAAGAGCATAAAGGAATGTCTATTGAAGGAATGTGTATTGAAGGAGAAACCAGCTATGCTTTAATTCATAAGTCCAATCACAGCAATCACAAGACACTCAGATGGATTTAAGTTATTTAAGTCAGCAATTAAGCTTTTGGAGCCCTCGCTGACACCTCTTGTAATACAAAGATCTGCATGATTCATAAGAAAGCACTACATTCTGTTTCTCTGCATAGAAGAGTGAACCAGGTAATGTTGAAAACTTTGGAGACCCTTGCATCAGAGGCTGCTGGCCAAAGATGTTGCTCAGAGGTCACTCTCCTCTGAGTCTGTCCTATGAGATCTCCCCCTGAGCTGCAGCTGCTCCCTGCAGATGTGTGACAAAAGCTGAGTGACATTAATTTGCCTTAATATCACATACCAATCTCATCATCTCCCTCAAGCCACACATTCTCAAGGGGCTTTGACCCAAGTATAGGCATTTGTTCAGTCTCTGCTTGAGCCAAAGGGAACCTTATAAAAGGAGGAGGAGAAGCAGACATCTACATTTTTCGATTGGAGCTGCTATTTGTAAGGCCCTCTAAACTCTGTGAAGTATAGTGTACTTGTGCCTTGTGATAACTTCCAATTACATTCCAATGAAAGCATTGCTAGACATTTTTACTGTGATTTTATGATTTGATGAGTGATCTGAGTTCTCTTTTATAGGAACACACATTACTGAAAGGATCTCATACATTAATTATATCATCAGAGGGAGGTAAGTGTCTAAAACTCAGGAGGATGGGGTCGTGGTAAGGGCTGTAGCTTGATGAGTGGAATGGTATCAAATACATCAAACACATGGTTTTAATGTGTTTGATGCCATTCCATTTGCTCCATTGCAGACATTATTATGAGCTGTTCTCCCCTCAGCAGCCTCTTGTGGTCTAAAAGTCATTCTTACTCTTCAGTTCAATTGACAAATACTTTGAATTTCTTTTCCAACTTCCATCTCTGTCCCCCCAGTCCCCCCCAGGGGGCTTTACAAAGACGAGTTCAGATGCTGAGATGGGTGTGTTTGGGCCGGCTGCCCCATACCTCCGGAAGTCTGATAGAGAGAGGATAGAAGCACAGAACAGACCCTTTGATGCCAAGACGGCTGTGTTTGTGTCTGAGCCTAAGGAGCTGTATGTCAAAGGCACTCTCCAAAGCAAAGAGGGCAGCAAAGCAACCGTTAAGACTGAAGCGGGAGTAATGAGTTACGTCTAATTGAACTAGTACAGTGCCATGTAGAAAAAATATGTAAACAGTCGAGATCGAGTATTTTCCAAAAATGTGTTTATTTCTTCTTCCTAAACATAGACTGTAACAGTGAAGGAAGACGAAGTCTTCCCCATGAATTGTCCTAAATTTGATAAGATTGAGGACATGGCCATGATGACCCACCTCAACGAGGCCACCGTGCTGTATAACCTCAAAGAGCGTTACGCAGCATGGATGATCTATGTGAGTCACATTTGACATGAGTGAAGGCTGTTCTTTGTCTGAAGTTGAGCTTGTTTCCAAAGCTCAACCTTTCCACATTACTCTCCTTAAACGGATTTTACAATCACTGCTGTGTTTTCAGACCTACTCTGGGCTTGTCTATGTCACTGTGAACCCCTATAAGTGGTTACCAGTTTACAACCAGGAGGTGGTAGTGGCCTACAGAGGGAAGAAACATCAGGAAGCTCCACCCCACATCATCTCTATCTCCGACAATGCCTATCAGTTTATGCTGACTGGTAGGATTCAAGTTCTTCAATGTAATTTATTAGTTTGTTGTCTATTCATACACAGTATGCTCTTCTCGTGATTGTGATGCTCCTTTTCATTTAGATAGAGAGTAACAGTCCATCTTGATCACGTAAGTAATGGAACTTGAAAATCAACAGACTTAAGTTCTTCAACACGAAGAAACATTGTGTTTTCTATGGATGTGCTTTGTGTTTCTCTCAGTGGAGAATCCGGTGCAGGGAAGACTGTGAACCCCAAACGTGTCATCCAGTATTTTGCGACCATCGCAGTGTCTGAAAATGGGGACAAGAAAAAAGAGGGTCCAGGCAAAATGCATGCAAGTAGAACTCAACATCTTTATTTTCCTCTCAAGAAACACTGTTCAGTCAGCTATACAAAGAACATGCCTTTAGTAGTTATCTAAACAGACAGATAATCTGCTGTACTTTATGATTGAATGAAATAATGTTACTTGATTGGCTGACTGGTTGAGCTGTTGTATCTTACCTGTAGGGAATCCTGGAAGACCAGATCATCTCAGCCAACCCTCTGCTGGAGGCTTTTGGAAATGCCAAGACCGTTAAGAACGACAACTCCTCTTGCTTTGTAAATGAGTATTTCTGTCTATGTCATATGGTGTCACTTATTTGTCATCATTATTAAGTCATCAAGGTCATTACCGTCTTGTTTTATCTCTGTTCAGGGAAAATTCATCAGAATTCACTTTGGAACTACAGGAAAACTGGCTTCTGCTGATATTGAGACTTGTAAGTTGGGTCACACTTTATTTGGATAGTCCGGATTTTCCAGGTCATTCTATCAACAGACTGTTGATAAGCAACTGCTTACTAAGGTTACGGTTAGGGTTGGGGTTAGGTTTAGAATAAGGGTTAGGGAAATGGTTAAGGTTAGGGTATGGGTTAAGTTTAGGGTTAGGACAAGGGTTAGGGCTAGGGCTAGGGTTCGGGTTAGTAGATAGTTAGTTGAAATGTTACTGATAGTCCATCTGCAAATACTCTACAGACTATCCAAATAAAGTGTTACCGTAAGTTGTATGCCACATTTGGCTCAGAAACATCTATGTTACACGATGACATACACATGATACACAGCACAGACATGTTCTCTTTGCTTTGGCAGATCTCCTGGAAAAATCCCAGGTGACATTCCAATTGTCAGCAGAGAGGAGCTACCATATCTTCTACCAGATCATGTCCAACAAGAAGCCTGAGCTCATAGGTACTCTTCTCATCACCACCAACCCTTATGACTTCCCGTTTATCAGCCAACGGGAGATTGTTGTGGCTAGTATCGATCAAAGTGATGAACTGCTGTCTACTGATGTAAGTAGAGAAACTTGGGCTAAATGCAATCAAACTCAAATTGCAGAAAATGTGTTGAATTTGTCTCCTAATTCTTGATTTGATCAGGATACTTTGCAAATGCTCTGTTTCGTTCATTTAAAAAAACACTGTCCACTGATGTGCTTCTAGAGTGCTATTGACATCCTAGGATTCACCTCAGAGGAGAAGATTGGCATCTACAAGCTGACTGGCGCTGTGATGCATTATGGGAACATGAAGTTCAAGCAGAAGCAGCGAGAGGAGCAGGCGGAACCAAATGGCGCTGAGGGTAAAAACGTGGTATGCATGTCACTCCAGAAAGTTGTTCCCTCCCTCCTACTATTGTTCACTCCCCTTCACATATCTGATAGAATTGCTCTAATATGGTGGAAACTTTTAATTTAATTATACACATATATATATATATATATATATATCCTGTTGAGGCCAGGGGGCAGGATCTTATCCCGGTATTGGGATTCATTGTCATGTGACCATGGCGGGGAATTCAAAACTGCAAGAGTAATCATTTCAAATACTCAAATAATCATCTATTTTCCTCCATTTGAAAGATACACATCTCCTAAATTTAACCACGCTGTCCGATCTTCAAAGAGGCTTTACGGAGAATGCATAAAGTTAGGTTATGTTAGGAGAGTACATTGACAATAGCTGTGTGTAATGTTTAGCCAATTCAAAGAAGGGCATCAACAGACAGAAAACTAGCTAGAATTATGCACTTACCTTTGACAATCTGCATCAGATGACACTCATAGGACATTATGTTATACAATACATGCATTTTTAGTTCCATCAAGTTCATATTTATATCCAAAAACAGCATTTACAGTCGCGGTGAAATTCAGAATTTTTTTCGGCTCGAATGCTCCCAGTGAATCCAGCATTACAAATCACGGAATTACTATTCGAAAACATTGGTAAATTATAATATTGTCATTCAAAGAATAATATATTATCATCTCGTAATTGCTACCGAATGGCCAGATCTCAAAATAACTTTACTGGGAAATCACATTTTGCAATAAATGGGGTACTATGCTAAGAACAATAAGCTAAGCTAAGCTAAGCTATACAGTTAGCATCATCTAATATCGATAATAACATTGTAAATATCCCCTTACCTTTGATTATCTCCATCAGAAGGCGCTGCTAGGAATCCCAGGTCCAGAACAAATGTGGTTTCTTTTGACAAAGTTCATAATTTATGTCCAAATAACACCAAGTAGTTAGCGTTCAGTAGGCTGGGTGGGGGGTGTAAAGTCACGCCGAAAAGCTAAAAAAAACCTAGTAAATAATCTATTTATGTTCGTTCAAACATGTCAAACGTTGTTTAGCATTAATCTTTTGGTCCATTTTTAACGTGAAACATCAGTAAACATCAGTAATATTTTCACACAACCTATCAAGTGTCTTAGATAAACGATTATGACAAACACACTCTTCTCAGATTTATGCGCAGGCGCAAAAAATGAAGTGATGACGTGTCAACTTCCAAGCATTCTAATTCGGTCTGTATTCATCACAGATGCTTCAAACAACTTTATAAAGATCGTTGACATCTAGTGGAAGCCGTAGGAGTTGCGAACTGAATCGTTTCTCACTATGGTATCTATAAAACAATGACACTAAATAGTACAGTCACAAAATTCACATTTTTTTTAAATCTATTTTTCACAGGTTTTTGCCTGCAATATGAGTTTTGTTATACTTAAAGACACCATTCAAACTGTTTTAGAAAATTCAGAGTGTTTTCTATACAAACCTGAACAATAATATGCATATTCTAGCTTCTGAGTTGGTGTAGGAGGCAGTTAAAAATGGGCACATATTTTTTCCAAAATTCTCAATACTGCCCCCTAGCCCAAACAGGATATACTGCTCAAAAAAATAAAGGGAACACTTAAACAACACATCCTAGATCTGAATGAAAGAAATAATCTTATGAAATACTTTTTTCTTTACATAGTTGAATGTGCTGACAACAAAATCACACAAAAATAATCAATGGAAATCCAATTTATCAACCCATAGAGGTCTGGATTTTGAGTCACACTCAAAATTAAAGTGGAAAACCACACTACAGGCTGATCCAAATTTGATGTAATGTCCTTAAAACAAGTCAAAATGAGGCTCAGTAGTGTGTGTGGCCTCCACGTGCCTGTATGACCTCCCTACAACGCCTGGGCATGCTCCTGATGAGGTGGCGGATGGTCTCCTGAGGGATCTCCTCCCAGACCTGGACTAAAGCATCCGCCAACTCCTGGACAGTCTGTGGTGCAACGTGGCGTTGGTGGATGGAGCGAGACATGATGTCCCAGATGTGCTCAATTGGATTCAGGTCTGGAGAACGGGCGGGCCAGTCCATAGCATCAATGCCTTCCTCTTGCAGGAACTGCTGACACACTCCAGCCACATGAGGTCTAGCATTGTCTTGCATTAGGAGGAACCCAGGGCCAACCGCACCAGCATATGGTCTCACAAGGGGTCTGAGGATCTCATCTCGGCAGTCAGGCTACCTCTGGCGAGCTCATGGAGGGCTGTGCGGCCCCCCAAAGAAATGCCACCCCACACCATGACTGACCCACCGCCAAACCGGTCATGCTGGAGGATGTTGCAGGCAGCAGAACGTTCTCCACGGCGTCTCCAGACTCTGTCATGTCTGTCACATGTGCTCAGTGTGAACGTGCTTCATCTGTGAAGAGCACAGGGTGCCAGTGGCGAATTTGCCAATCTTGGTGTTCTCTGGCAAATGCCAAACGTCCTGCACGGTGTTGGGCTGTAAGCACAACCCCCACCTGTGGACGTCGGGCCCTCATACCACCCTCATGGAGTCTGTTTCTGACCATTTGAGCAGACACATGCACATTTGTGGCCTGCTGGAGGTCATTTTGCAGGGCTCTGGCAGTGCTCCTTCTGCTCCTCCTTGCACAAAGGCGGAGGTAGCGGTCCTGCTGCTGGGTTGTTGCCCTCCTACGGCCCCTCCTCCACGTCTCCTGATGTACTGGCCTGTCTCCTGGTAACGCCTCCATGCTCTGGACACTACGCTGACAGACACAGCAAACCTTCTTGCCACAGCTCGCATTGATGTGCCATCCTGGATAAGCTGCACTACCTGAGCCTCTTGTGTGGGTTGTAGACTCCATCTCATGCTACCACTAGAGTGAAAGCACCGCCAGCATTCAAAAGTGACCAAAACATCAGCCAGGAAGCATAGGAACTGAGAAGTGGTTTGTGGTCCCCACCTGCAGAACCACTCCTTTATTGGGGGTGTCTTGCTAATTGCCTATAATTTCCACCTATTGTCTATTCCATTTGCACAACAGCATGTGAAATTTATTGTCAATCAGTGTTGCTTCCTAAGTGGTCAGTTTGATTTCACAGAAGTGTGATTGACTTGGAGTTACATTGTGTTGTTTAAGTGTTCCCTTTATTTTTTTGAGCAGTGTATATATACACTATCGTTCAAAAGTTTGGGGTCACTTAGAAATGTCCTTGTTTTTGAAAGAAAAGCACATTTTTTGTCCATTAAAATAACATCATATTGATCAAAAATACATTGTAGACTTTGTTAATGTTGTAAATGACTATTGTAGCTGGAAATGTCAGTTTTTTATGGAATATATAGAAATGTGGGTGGGGGGGTGGGAGACTTATTAGAGCTGATGCTTACTGAAAATGAAAACACGTAAAAATTCTGGTGTCCATTTCTATTTCAGTGGCTGACAAAGCAGCTTACCTCATGGGCTTGAACTCAGCAGATCTGCTAAAAGTGCTCTGCTACCCCAGAGTGAAGGTTGGAAATGAGTATGTCACCAATGGACAGACTGTTCAGCAGGTATTGGCTATCTTGTGTTGTTTTCGAGGTCTCAAGTTTGACTTGTTGCTGTCGACTCATGTAATATGCTTATGACCTACAGTTGTACATCTCTATTGGAGCCTTGGCTAAATCTGTCTATGAGAAAATGTTTCTTTGGATGGTTATCTGTATAAACGAGATGTTGGACACCAAGCAGCCACGGCACTTCTTCATTGGTGTCCTGGACATTGCTGGGTTTGAAATCTTTGATGTAAGTGAAATGTCTCAAAATTAGTCTCTATAATTCCACAGTGTCATAACATTGACCCAATAGATAGCAATTGAAATGGTATTTGTTGACTTTCTCAACAGTACAACAGTCTGGAACAGCTGTGTATCAACTTTACCAATGAGAAACAGCAACAGTTTTTCAACCACCACATGTTTGTGCTGGAACCAGAGGAGTACAAGAAAGAGGGAATTGAGTGGGAGTTCATAGACTTTGGAATGGACTTGGCTGCATGCATTGAGCTCATTGAGAAGGTGAGAAATACTAGCTTCCTTCATGATAGCAATTAGATAGAATTGAGAGTTTTTTTACACTTTCATTCAAGATCTAAATGCTGTACTGTCATTTATTTGTTAATCCCCAGCCAATGGCCATTTTCTCCATCCTTGAAGAAGAGTGCATGTTCCCCAAGGCTTCAGACACCACCTTCAAGAACAAGCTCTATGACCAGCACCTTGGAAAGGCTAACAACTTCCAGAAGCCCAAGCCGGTCAAGGGCAAGGTAGAGGCTCACTTCTCCCTGGTGCATTACGCCGGCACTGTGGACTACAACATTACTGGCTGGTTGTTGAAGAACAAAGACCCACTGAATGAGACAGTCATTCAGCTCTACCAGAAGGCAGCCTTGAAGCTGCTCTCTTTCCTCTACTGCAGTTACTCTGCCTCTGAGGGTAAGGACATAGAAGTACATACACACATTACTGTCTGTGATTTTGTGCTGGTTGTGGAATTACAGTTAGAAGTGGTTTCATCTCTTTGCAAATGTTTTGTCCTGTAGAAAACAGTGGTGGTGCTGATGCAGCAAAGAAGGGAACGAAGAAGAAGGGCTCTTCTTTCAGACAGTGTCAGCCGTCTTCAGGGTCAGTAGAGAATGAACAACACATTTTATATTCTCATTATTCCTTCTTACATGTTTGATTGAATATTATTGTAATACACATTTAGTTGTTGCCCTTAACAGGAAAACTTGGGAAAGCTGATGACAAACCTGAAAAGCACTCACCCCCATTTTGTCAGGTGTCTGATTCCAAATGAGACTAAGACGCCTGGTAAACATGTTCACCATATCATTGGTGTCTACTTCAGGTTATTTGGCTTTTGCTCGTTATTTCAATTTTTTTGCAAACCATTTCCCTCTAGGTACAAAGTACTGAATGCAAGTGTTATCCCTGATGGCCAGTTCATTGACAACAAGAAAGCTGCAGAGAAACTCTTGGGGACAATTGATGTGGACCACAATAAGTTTGGACACACCAAGGCAAGTGATAGTGAACATCTCTGGTAGGGGCAGCAGGTGGCCTAGCGGTTAAGAGTGTTGGGTCAGTAACTGAAACATCGCTGGTTTCGAATCCCCATGACTTGGTGAAAAATCAGCCGATGTGGCCTTGAGAAATGCACTTAACCCTAATTGCTCCTGTAAATCGCTCTGGATAAGAGCATTTGCTAAATGACTACAATGCAAATGGTAGTACCAATACTGTACAGATTCATTTTTGGTATGAAAGGATCAGATGTGGTAATTTAAAATTGGTCTCCATGTCTGTTTCCTGCAGTTGTTCTTCAAAGCAGGCCTGCTGGGTTTGCTGGAGGAGATGAGGGACGAGAAACTGGCCACCCTCATCACCATCACCCAGGCCCTGTGTCGCGGCTTCCTAATGAGGACAGAGTACTGGATCATGATGAAGAGGAGGTAAAGGCCATGATGATAGATTGGAAACCAAACAGGAGATGCATTGCACACATTGATGTCAATGAGAAAGTTGTAAGAACATAAACACCTTAAGTCATAATCTGTCCCTGAGATTGTATGGAGTACATTAAAATGTAAGGATCCTAAATCTGAGTTATGTCCTTGCAGAGAATACATTTCTGTTGTTCAGTCCAACATACGTTTGGCAAGTGCAAGGACGACCTGGTCAAAGCAGAGACCAAGAAGAAGGAGCTGGAGGCCAAATTGGTGACCCTGCTCCAGGAGAGGAATGACCTGCGACTGAAAGTGCAGGCTGTAAGTATAGTTCTTGAGTGCCAAAGGATAGGAAACAATGTTCTTACAACATTGAATGACTTGCTCTAGAGATCCAGAGTAAATGTATCACATCAAAAAGCAAGGTTATTAGGATGCAATAGAAAATATCAACAGAATATTATATTTTGTTTGATGAGACATTTTCTTTCCAGGAGAGTGAAGGTCTGGTGGATGCAGAGGAGAGATGTGAGGGCCTCATCAAGAGCAAGATCCAACTGGAGACCAAAGCCAAAGAGCTGGGTGAGAGGCTGGAGGACGAGGAGAAAATCAATGCTGAACTGACTTCCAAGAAGAGGAAGACAGAGGATGAGTGCTCTGAGCTGAAGAAGGACACCCTGGCCAAAGTGGAGAAGGAGAAACATGCCACTGAAAACAGGGTGAATGTCTTTCATGAATGTGTCTGTTTTCTAAAAAAGGTATGATCCTTTATTCACTGACCTGTCTGTTTTCGAAAAACCTTCAGGTGAAAAATTGACAGAATAAATGTCAGGTTTAAATGAGACGATTGGAAAATTATCAAAGGACAAGAAAGCCCTCCAAGAGACCCACCAGCAAACCTTGGATGACCTCCAGGCAGGGGAAGACAAAGTCAACATTCTGACCAAAGCCAAAGTTAAGCTGGAGCAAAAGTGGATGATGTAAGTCTAAACATTGAGCTTTATTAGCTTTTATTCTGGATAGGTTTCACTATTAAACATACTTCCTACTTCGTTTTACAGCTTGAGAGTTCTCTGGAGCAAGAAAAAAAGATACGGATGGATATTGAGAGGACCAAGAGAAAGCTTGAAGGGGATCTGAAACTGACTCAAGAATCTGTAATGGATCTGGAGAACGACAAACAGCAGCTGGAGGATCGACTGAAAAAGTACAATAAACACTTCAGTTATTCATCCATTCATATTCTAGAAAATGTGATTTTTATAGAAACTCTAATCATATGGTTTGACTTCGCAGGAAAGACTTTGAGTTCAGTCAGCTTCTCACCAAAATTGAGGACGAGCAAAGTTTGTCAGCTCAATCTCAGAAAAAGATCAAGGAGCTCCAGGTACTCAACGAGAAAATATTGCTTTCAAGATTAAGACCTTTATGTGTTTAAAATGTTTCCTTCAATACTTTATTTCAGGCCTGTATTGAGGAGCTGGAAGAGGAGATTGGGGCTGAACGTGCTGCCAGGGCTAAGGTGGAGAAGCAGTGGTCTGATCTCTCCAGGGAACTTGAAGAGATCAGCGAGAGGCTTGAAGAAGCTGGTGGAGCCACCATTGTTCGGATTGAGATGAAGAAGAAGCGAGAGGCCGAGTTTCAGAAACTGAGACGAGACCTGGAGGAGTCAACTCTGCACCATGAGGCTACTTCTGCTGCCCTGCGTAAGAAACACACAGACACTGTGGCAGAGCTGGGAGTGCACATTGACAATCTGCAGCGTGTCAAGCAGAAGCTGGAGAAAGAAAAGAGTGAACTCAAAATGGAGATTGATGATCTGGTTAGCAACATGGAATCAGTGTCCAAATCCAAGGTAGAGAACAATCTCATTCCATTACAGAAAGATGCATTCATACTTTTGTAAATCATGAAAACTGATAACATTGCTTATTATTTTTCTAAGGCAAATTACGAGAAGATGTGTCATGCTCTGGAGGACCAGCTGAGCGAATACAAGGCCAAACATGATGAGAACACTCGCCAGCTCACTGATCTCAATACTCAAAGAGCAAGACTTCAAACTGAGAATGGTAGGAAATACATCATGCTGAGTTGGCAGTAATCCACCACTTGGACCACAATTAAAGAGGGCCTGTTCTAACAAATGTTCTTGTAATACTTTATTTGAAAGGCAAGTTTTCCCGCCGACTTGACGAGAAAGATACTTTCTCAGATGTCAAGGACCAAGTTGTCATTCACTCAACAAATTGAAGAGCTGAATAGGCAGCTTGAAGAAGAAACCAAGGTTTGTTTTAAAATTCTACTTTGAAGAATGAATTCATATCTAGACCTCTAAAGAGTCAAAAAAGTCAAAAAGTACACAGCTCTACACATGCTTAAACATTATAACATCCAAATCATAACCAACTCCCATCTTTTGGTGTAAAGGTGGAAGCTTGATCTGCTTTAATTTGTTTCTCTAAAGGCTAAGAGTGTCTTAGCCCACGCTGTCCAATCATCTCACCATGACTGTGAGATGCTGAGGGAGCAGTTTGAAGAGGAGCAGGAGGCCAAGGCAGAGCTGCAGAGGGGAATGTCCAAAGCCAATGTAAAGGTGGCTCAGTGGAGAGCCAAATATGAGACTGATGCCATTCAGCGTACTGATAACCTGGAGGAGACCAAGTGAGTCAGAAGATACAGGCCTTTTAAATATTGTACTTTAGAAATGTACTGCTCACCTTCATGAGGCCAAGAAAAATTGTGTTTCAACACTAAAGAAGGAAATTCGTATCCTCAGGAAGAAGCTTGCCCAGCGACCCCAGGATGCTGAGGTGGCCATTGAGGCTGTGAATGCCAAGTGTGCCTCTCTGGAGAAGACTAAGCAGAGGCTGCAGGGAGAGGTGGTGGACCTCATGGCTGATGTGGAGAGAGCACTATGACAAGGTAATACACTTGTATTGAATTTACATGTAGCGAACTCCATAAAACAAAAGTTTATCAGTCACCCACCAATTCTGACCCTTAGGTAGTAGACTACACTAAATTGGACTACCAATGTTTTGCCAAAAAGCTCAAATCAAGTCAACCACCTTTAACCAATATCTTTCAAACCCTCCTTAGATTGTGGCCGAATGGAAGCAGAAGTATGAGGAGAGTCAAGCCGAGCTGAAAGGTTCCCAGAAAGAGTCTTGTTCCCTCAGCACTGAGCTCTTCAAAATAAGGAATGTCTGGAGAACCTGGAAGCCATGAAGAGAGAGAACAGGAACCTGCAACGTATGCTAACTAGACAACAGTCTGTGTCTCTGCAGGTTTAAACTTCAGATCTGTAACTAACTATGATATTAATGTTATTCCAGAGGAAATATCTGATCTGATAGAACAAGTTGGTGAGAATTGCAAAGCCATCCATGAACTGGAGAAGAACAAGAAGCAAACAGAGACAGAGAAATCTGAGATTCAATCTGCTCTGGAGGAGACTGAGGTTTGATGCCAATGGAGAAATGTCCTGATATATCAAAATGTCAATAATCAATGGAATAATTTCAGCATGAATAACAGATATTGTTTCGTCATTGTCATCCCCCCCCCCCCCCCTTGGACCACGAAGAATCCAAGATCCTTCGTATCCAGCTGGAGCTAACCCAGGTCAAAGGTGAGGTGGACCCGAGGCTGGCAGAGAAAGAGGAGGAGATGGAGCAAATCAAACTAAACAACCAGCATGTCGTTGACACCATCCAGTCGGTCCTAGACTCTGAGACCCTCAGCAGAAACGATGCCCTGAGGATCAAAAAGAAGATCGAGATCGATCTCAACGAGATGGAGGTTCAGCTGAGCCACGCCAACAGGCAGGCTGGTGAGGCCCTGAAACAGCTGAGAAACGTCCAGACAGATCTCAAGGTAATGCATTCAAAGCATTTCTACATAATTTGAATCTATGTCTTACTAATTAACTTTATTATAAAGTTGACTTTATTTCTCTCCTCAGGATGCCCAGCTGCACCTGGATGAGGCTCTGCGTAGCCAGGAGGAGCTGAGGGAGCAGGCAGTCATAGTGGAGCGCTGGAGCTCCCTGATGCAGGCCCGAAGTGGAGGCGCTGAGGGCTGCCCTGGAGCAGACGGAGAGGAGACGCAAGATGTCTGAGCAGAAGCTGACTGATGCCTGTGAGAGAGTGGGGCTGCTGCATTCCCACGTATACTCACAAATATGTAGCCTTGCCTTGGTTTATTTAGATTTCCCATGCCACTATTGTAACATCTAATAACATTATCTATAATGCCATACGTTAACAGAACACCAGTTTCTCAACACCAATAAATATCTGGATGCAGATGTCAGTCAACTGCATGGGGAAGTGGAGGATGCCATCCAGGAGGCCAGGAACGCAGAGGAGAAAGCCAAGAAAGCCATCACTGATGTGTCATATCAAGCAAAGATTCACAATATTTTACCTCCATAACATGTCATGTAAAACCAACAACAATATGATGTGATGAAATGTTCTCCTACACAGGCGGCCATGATGGCTGAGGAACTGAAGAAGGAGCAGGACACCAGCGGTCATGTAGAAAGAATGAAGAAGAACCTGGAGGTTACAGTCAAGGACCTGCAGCACCGCCTGGATGAGGCTGAAAGCCTGGCCATGAAGGGCGGCAAGAAGCAGCTCCAGAAACTGGAGACTCGGGTAATCCGTCCCCTTTTCACAAGATTATCATAGTATCACTGGGACTCAAATACTCCAGATTAATCTAATGACATACCGGCAGATGGTGCTGTCTCCCAGAGCTGCTAGACTGGAGGCATAGTGAAATCATTGTTTTTTAGCTGCTATAATGGAAGCATATCCCAGAGGAAGCCTGAAACTATTCATCAAGTGTTGACTACTTGTGATGTGATCCACTCACTGGCAAGTGCGTGAGCTGGAATTAGAACTGAAGGTTGCGCAGAAAAGAGGAGCTGATGCCATGAAAGGAGCCCAAAAATATGAGAGGAGAGTCAAGGAGCTCACCTACCAGGTAGTAGAGAAATGAGTTCAGAGGAATCTGATTCAATCAGAAGTGATCTAATTTCCTTTACCTCACTGATTGATCTGCTGATTTCTGCTTGCATACCGAAGAGGACAAGAAGACTTTCCAAAGGCTGCAGGACCTGGTGGACAAGCTGCAGTTGAAAGTGAAGGCCTACAAACGTCAGACTGAGGAAGCTGTAAGCTTAGATCAATGACCTATGACCTAATGAGAAAGTACCTGGTTGTTATTGTTAATCCCTGACTTCTTGTATTATGGTCTAGTGGTGTTGTTCCAGGGAGAGCAGGCCAACACCCACCTGACTAAGTGCAGAAAGATGTAGCATGACCTGGAGGAGGCAGAGGAGAGGGCTGAGGTCGCAGAGTCCCAGCTCAATAAGATTAGAGCCAAGAGCAGGGATGCCGGGAAGGTACGATACGATACAAAAACATAAGTATTCATATATTTCAGTACTACATTGACTGATTGATGTGTGTATTATTTGACAAAAAAAAGGAAAATAAAAAACAACATTTGCATTACATATTTTTTATCTTATGTACCAGCCTGAATCTGAGTGAGTAGAAGACCCAGAAATGGTTAGAAGACCCAGGATTTGTGCCTGCTTGGATGCCTGCCTGGATGTCTGGATCTGTTTATGTATAGACTGTAGCACAACCTAGTGGAACTATAGTACAAAATAGATGAAGCAAGTGCATGTATAACTGTTTCTGGTGTTGTTTTGAAGTATGACACAAAACATTAACGTTCACTTTTATCTGTTCTGCATTAACATATCCTCCAGTAATCTAATTAGGCCTACTTTTTATAGTTTTTTTTGTCATTATCTTGCCAAACAAGGCAACAGTATAACAAGTGTAACACAATCATCCAAATCATTAGTCCCTTAGCCAAACAGTATGGATTTCGAGGCTCAATTTAGACCCGGCAGGACCGCCATGTGCGGGTAGTTTTCATTTCATTTGAGAGTCTGCGATTTTCAGAGATTAGTAGAGATCCTCAGGAGAATGCATGGTGACATTTTGGGCTTCCCCACGACAGCCAAAATAGACCTCCTCTCCAATGTCAAAGTCCAGTACAGAACACACGCACACACAAAAGGCCTACGGGCCTAAGGCTTGCATGCTATCTCAGGATTAGCCATGATTAAGGCCCCATAATCAAAAGTCAATCCAGACTGATCAGAAAGATCAGAAAGGCACAGAGACATTTCCTATCGCTGAGCTAAATCATTAGCTGTGTGATGCCTTCTTTAGAACTATCTGTTTAGTGCACAGTGATTGACTATCATATTTAGGGTGGCGTATCCCACCTGTGTTTGTCTTATTTTTGTGGTTCAGTTATAAACGCACGCATTCAGTGTCTCAAAAGTCACCATCAGAACTTTGGAATTTCAATTGTCTGAAAACCAGATTGGAATTTACACTTGGCATGGAAGTATAATACCCGTTCTGCATGTTTTCTATACAGCAGGATTACACTAGAGCTTTAATTCGATTTCCAATAAGGTCCTGGGCTCTTTTTGCCCAAATACAAATAGATTAACAGATTAACAGATGAGTATCTCCATGCTATTGATTTATGTTAGATTGATGTTTTAAACTAGAAATATAAATGATGGAACTATACATTATAGATGGAACATCTATATGCCTGGCAAAATATACAAATGCTGAAATGCCATTTCCTGTCACATACATCAAGGACCAATTAAGATCATGTTTAGAATAGGATCACAAATGTATCCTTATCTTTGCTTCATCTTAAATGGATAGCTGTCCCTCCAAAAAATGTTAAGATGCAAACTATTTCAAGGTTTCCCATTTCTCCAATTCCATCCATCGGTTTATGTAACGTCTGCCCTCTGCCTCTGAAAACCATTGTCTGGCCACCATGCCACTAGATCCCAGAATAAGCCCCATAATGAGAGATGACAGAGAACTAATCAAGGGGGGGGGGGGGGGGGGGGGGGGATGGCTTACTTTTCCATGCCCAAAACAACGGGAAGGATTTGAGGGGCGACCCAAATTATCTCAATAAAAGCCGCTCCAGTGAGTCCCTTTGATTACTGAGGGATCCGTCTGAGGGAGAACTCTGGTGAGTAATATTAAACCCTCTCCTATAGAGGTTTGTGCACTACTGACTGTCTATGCTAAAGCTTTTAATCAACAAAAGGTTCCGTTATGATCTTTTCAAAAATTCAAAAATGAATAAAAAAAGAATGGCTCCTATATCTCCTCAGGTGAGTGAAACAAAACCGCAACCTTTTCTCAGTGAGTCTGGATTTGGGTAAGGTTGAAGACGCTTTATTTTACAGTCCTCTCTCAGCTGGTCTTTTTGATTGATTCCTGTCACTGGATGTCTCTCCATCAGAGAAAGTGAATTTCTTGGACTTATTTTGAAACTCTGCTTTCTCTTCACAGTTAAAGCCCAGCCATGAGTACGGACGCAGAGATGGCCATTTTCGGCGAGGCAGCCGTATACCTCCGGAAACCGGAGCGAGAGAGGATTGCCGCTCAGAACATCCCATTTGATGCCAAGACAGCCTGCTATGTGACCAACAGCAAAGAGCTGTACCTCAAAGGCAACATCCAGAAGAGAGACGGTGGCAAAGTCACTGTAAAGATTACTGGTGGACAAGTGAGTGTTTGACTCCACAAATAATTAATATAGACAGTATTACTACACTGAGTATACCAAACATTAGGAACACCTTCCTAATGTTGAGTTGCACCCCACCTTTTTGCCCTCAGAACAGCCACAGTTTGTCAGAGCATGGACTCTACAAGGTGTTTAAAGTGTTCCACAGGGATGCTGGCCCATTTTGACTCTAATGCTTCTCACAGTTGTGTCAAGTTAGCTGGATGTCCTTTGGGTGGTGGACCATTCTTTATACACACAGGAAACTGTTGAGTGTGGAAAAACCCAGCAGCGTTGCAGTTATTGACACAAACTGGTGCTCCTGGCACCTACTAACATACCCCGATCAAAGGCACTTACATTTTTTGTCTTACCCATTCACCCTCTGAATGGCACACATACACAATCCATGTCTCAACTGTTTCAAGGCTTAAAAATCCTTCTTTAACCTGTCTCCTCCCCTTCATCTACACTGATTGAAGTGGATTTAAGTGTCATCAATAAGGAATCATATCTTTCACCTGGATTCAGCTGGTCAGTCTTTATCATAGTAAGAGCAGGTGTTAATGTTTGTATACTCAGTGTACATTGTAATAATAACTAATACAATATGTTAGTAATTAACAGAAGTAGTACTACATGTTAATAACTCTTATGTCTAACTTTCCAAGGGTGTAACAGTGATGGAGGATGATGTGTATCCAATGAATCCTCCTAAATTTGATAAGATTGAGGACATGGCCATGATGACCCACCTCAACGAGGCCACCGTGCTGTATAACCTCAAAGAGCGTTACGCAGCATGGATGATCTACGTGAGTCTAGACTGGTTAACATTACATACTGTCAGTGGTGGAAAAGGGACTCAATAGTCATACAGTACTTGAGTAAAAGTAAAGATACCTTAATATAAAAATGACTCAAGTAAAAGTGAAAGTCACCCAGTAAAATACTACTTGAGTAAAAGTCTAAAAGTATTTGGTTTTAAATATACTTAAGTATCAAAAGTAAAAGTATAACTCCTCTCAAATTCCTTATATTAAGCAAACCAGACAGCACAATTATTAGATTTTTTTTTACATTTACAGATAGCCAGGGGCCCACTCGAACACTCAGACATAATTTACAAATTAAGCATTTGTGTTTAGTGAGTCCGCCAGATCAGAGGCACTAGGGATGACCAGGGACGTTCTCTTGATAAGTGCGTGAATTGGACCATTTTCCTGTCAAAATGTAACGAGTACTTATGGGTGTCAGGGAAAATGTGTGGAGTAAAAAGTACATTATTTCCTTTAGGCATGTAGTGAAGTAAAAGTTGGCTAAAGTAAAGGTACACCAAAAAACAACTTAAGTAGTACTTTAAAGTATTTTTATTTAAGTACTTTGGACCACTGTGTAGTATATACAATTCTTTATCATTCACTCCAATACAATATCAATGAGATGAGCCAAAAGTAATTGGTTACTAAACTATGTTTCAGACCTACTCTGGGCTGTTCTGTGTTACTGTAAACCCCTATAAGTGGTTACCAGTCTACAACCAGGAGGTGGTAGTGGCCTACAGAGGGAAGAAACGCATGGAAGCCCCGCCTCATATCTTCTCTGTCTCTGACAACGCATATCAGTTCATGCTCACTGGTAAGGTTGATATTTGGCTCTAATGGAAAACCTTATTCAGCAGAATTACCTGATTTTTATTTTGCTGTTATTTTACCAGGTAAGTAGACTGAGAACACATTCTCATTTACAGCAATGACCTGGGGAATAGTTTCAGGGGAGAGGAAGGGGGATGAATGAGCCAATTGTAAGCTGGGGATAATTAGGTGGCCGTGATGGTATGAGGGCCAGATTGGGAATTTAGCCAGGACACCGGGGTTAACACCCCTACTCTTACAATAAGTGCCATGGGATCTTTAATGACCTCAGAGAGTCATGTCAATATGTCAATATATCCCCCTCATTAAACCCTCTCATCAAAATATTTTTATTCACAGACAGAGAGAACCAGTCTGTCCTTATCACGTAAGTTGCATTCTATATTAACAAACCCTCATATTTTTGTACCACAAGTAACACTTATCTTATTTTACCTATCTTATTATTTTCCCAACCTTGTTTATTTATCTGAACTCAGTGGAGAATCTGGTGCAGGGAAGACTGTGAACACTAAGCGTGTCATCCAGTACTTTGCGACAATCGCAGTGTCTGGGAAGAAAGAATCTACCAGTGGCAAAATGCAGGTGAGGCCCTGTGATACCAGGCTGGTGCCAGCTGACAAAAACCTAGTTCAAATGTATGTACCGGTAATAGTCATTTAACTAAATATCAGATAAATAGTGGTTTGTGAAGTAAAGTGTAAGAAATTATTCTACAGGGCTCGCTGGAGGATCAAATCATTGCAGCCAACCCCCTGCTAGAGGCCTATGGGAATGCCAAAACTGTGAGGAACGACAACTCCTCACGATTTGTAAGTTGAGCCTATTACCGTTATCTTTAATATAATTCTTAAGACGTGTTACAGTTCAAACCAGGAATCATAAATTATTATTTTCCAAACAGGGTAAATTCATCAGGATTCATTTTGGAACCACTGGAAAGCTAGCATCAGCTGATATTGAGACTTGTGAGTCTATGCTGTGTGTTTCTGTGCATGGTCTAGACTAGAGGTTATGGAAGGCATTGACACTCTTGACTCTTTCCCCAGACTTGCTGGAAAAGTCCAGAGTGACATTCCAGCTTGTTGATGAGAGAAGTTATCACATCTTCTATCAAGTAATGACCAACCACAAGCCAGAGCTGATTGGTAAGGATCACATGATTAATGGTATTGCCAATGGTCCAATGGATTAATGGTATTGCCAATGGTCCATCCAGCTGAGTATTGAATTTTAAATCACTAATGACTATTTTAATCTCCACAGAGATGCTGCTCATCACAACCAACCCATATGATTTCCCCATGATCAGTCAGGGGCAGATCACTGTGACCAGCATCGTAGACAAAGATGAACTGGTCGCCACCGATGTAGGTCTTCTTGATTTGACAAATAACTTGACAAATTATGTTTGCACATTTACCATAATGTGATTAACATAATACAACATCATGTGGAATCTACTTATAGTGTATATTTTGTTTCCTGCTCTTCTATTAACATTGAATCTACTTATATCTGATTGATTTGGCTACTAGACTGCTATTGATATCTTGGGCTTCACGCTGGATGAAAAGATGGGCATCTTCAAGCTGACAGGTGCTGTGATGCATCATGGGAACATGAAGTTCAAGCAGAAGCAGAGAGAGGAGCAAGCAGAGCCAGACGGCACTGAGGGTAAACATGGGTTTTGAATATGTATGCATAATATGAATATACTGTATATATACTTACCCTGAAAAGTACAACATGTGACTCATCTCAGAGATGGTCCCTTGAGGGAGATGTTAAAATTCTTCTACGGCTCCTGTCATTGTTTTAGTGGCTGATAAAATTGCCTACCTCCTGGGCCTGAACTCTGCAGATCTGCTAAAAGCTCTCTGCTACCCAAGAGTGAAGGTTGGAAATGAATATGTCACCAAAGGACAGACAGTCCAGCAGGTGAAAAATCATATCTACTAAATATTACCAATACATTTTTATTTTTATTTTTTTTATTTCACCTTTATTTAACCAGGTAGGCAAGTTGAGAACAAGTTCTCATTTACAATTGCGACCTGGCCAAGATAAAGCAAAGCAGTTCGACAACATACAACAACACAGAGTTACACAGGGAGTAAACAACATACAGTCAATAATACAGTAGAAAAAAAATAAAATAAGACTATATACAATGTGAGCAAATGATGTGAGATAAGGGAGGTAAAGGCAAAAAAAATGCCATGGTGGCAAAGTAAATAAAGTATAGCAAGAAAAACACTGGAATGGTAGATTTGTAGTTTGAAGAAAGTTCAAAGTTCAAATATAAATAATATGGAGCAAAGGAGCAAAATAAATAAAATAAATAAATACAGTAGGGGAAGAGGTAGTAGTTTGGGCTAAATTATAGATGGGCTATGTACAGGTGCAGTGATCTGTGAGCTGCTCTGACAGCTGGTGCTTAAAGCTAGTGAGGGAGATAAGTGTTTCCAGTTTCAGAGATTTTTGTAGTTCGTTCCAGTCATTGGCAGCAGAGAACTGGAAGGAGAGACGACCAAAGGAGGAGTTGGCTTTAGGGGTGACCAGAGAGATATACCTGCTGGAGCGCGTGCTACAGGTGGGTGCTGCTATGGTGACCAGTGAGCGGAGATAAGGGGGGACTTTACCTAGCAGGGTCTTGTAGATGACCTGGAGCCAATGTGTTTGGCGACGATTATGAAGTGAAGGCCAGCCAACGAGAGCATACAGGTCGCAGTGGTGGGTTGTATATGGGGCTTTGGTGACAAAACGGATGGCACTGTGATAGACTGCATCCAGCTTGTTGAGTAGGGTATTGGAGGCTATTTTGTAAATGACATCGCCGAAGTCGAGGATTGGTAGGATGGTCAGTTTTACGAGGGTATGTTTGGCAGCATGAGTGAAGGATGCTTTGTTGCGAAATAGGAAGCCAATTCTAGATTTCACTTTGGATTGGAGATGATTGATGTGAGTCTGGAAGGAGAATTTACAGTCTAACCAGACACCTAGGTATTTGTAGTTGTCCACAAATTCTAAGTTAGAACCGTCCAGAGAAGTTATGCTGGATGGGCGGGCAGGTGCAGGCAGCGATCGGTTGAAGAGCATGCATTTAGTTTTACTTGTGTTTAGGAGCAGTTGGAGACCACGGAAGGAGAGTTGAATGGCATTGAAGCTCGTCTGGAGGGTTGTTAACACAGTGTCCAAAGAAGGGCCAGAAGTATACAGAATGGTGTCGTCTGCGTAGAGGTGGATCAGAGATTCACCAGCAGCAAGAGCGACATCATTTATGTATACAGAGAAAAGAGTTGGCCCAAGAATTGAACCCTGTGGTACCCCCATAGAGACTGCCAGAGGTCCAGACAGTAGGCCCTCCGATTTGACACACTGAACTCTGTCAGAGAAGTAGTTGGTGAACCAGGCGACGCAATCGTTTGAGAAACCAAGGCTACTAAGTCTGCCGATGAGGATGTGGTGATTAACAGAGTCAAAAGCTTTGGCCAGGTCAATGAATACGGCATCACAGTATTGTTTCTTATCGATGGCGGTTACGATGTCGTTTAGGACCTTGAGCGTGGCTGAGGTGCACCCATGACCAGCTCTGAAACCAGATTGCATAGCGGAGAGGGTGCGGTGGGATTAGAAATAGTCGGTAATCTGTTTGTTGACTTGGCTTTCGAAGACCTTAGAAAGGCAGGGTAGGATGGATATAGGTCTGTAGCAATTTGGGTCAAGAGTGTCACCTCCTTTGAAGAGGGGGATGACAGCAGCTGCTTTCCAATCTATGGGAATCTCAGACGACACGAAAGAGAGGTTGAACAGGCTAGTAATAGGGGTTGCAATAATTTCGGCAGATCATTTTAGAAAGAAAAGGTCCAGATTGTCAAGCCCAGCTGATTTGTAGGGGTCCAGATTTTGCAGCTCTTTCAGAACATCAGCTGAATGGATTTGGGAGAAGGAGAAATGGGGGAGGCTTGGGCGAGTAGCTGTGGGGGGTGCAGTGCTGTTGAATGCAGTAGGGGTAGTTAGGTGGAAAGCATGGCCGGCCGTAGAAAAATGCTTATTGAAATTCTCAATTATAGTGGGCTTATCGGTGGTGACAGAGTTTCCTATCCTCAGTGCAGTGGGCAGTTGGGAGGAGGTGTTCTTATTCTCCATGGACTTTACAATGTCCCAGAACTTTTTAGAGTTGGAGTTGCACGAAGCAAATTTCTGTTTGAAAAAGCTAGCCTTGGCGTTTCTAACTGCCTGTGTGTATTGGTTTCTAACTTCCCTAAAAAGTTGCATATCGCGGGGGCAGTTCGATGCTAATGCAGAACGCCACAGGATATTTTTGTGTTGGTTAAGGGCAGTCAGGTCTGGGGAGAACCAAGGGCTATATCTGTTCCTGGTTCTAAATTTCTTGAAAGGGGCATGCTTATTTAAGATGGAGAGGAAGGCATTTAAAAAAAATAACCAGGCATCCTCTACTGACGGGATGAGGTCAATATCCTTCCAGGATACCAGGGCCAGGTCGATTAGAAAGGCTTGCTCGTTGAAATGTTTCAGGGAGCGTTTGACAGTGATGAGTGGAGGTCGTTTGACCACTGACCCATTACGGGTGCAGGCAATGAGGCAGTGATCGCTGAGATCTTGGTTGAAAACAGCAGAGGTGTAATTAGAGGGCACATTGGTTAGGATGATATCTATGAGGGTGCCAGTGTTTGCGGCTTTGGTGTTGTACCTGGTGGGTTCATTAATAATTTGTGTGAGATTGAGGGCATCAAGCTTGGATTGTAGAATGGCTGGGGTGTTAAGCATGTCCCAGTTTAGGTCGCCTAGTAGCACGAGCTCTGAAGGTAGATGGGGGGCAATCAGTTCACATATGGTGTCCAGAGCACAGCTAGGGGCCGAGGGGGGTCTATAGCAGGCGGCAACGGTGAGAGACTTGTTTTTGGAGAGGTGGATTTTTAAAAGTAGAAGTTCAAATTGTTTGGGTACAGACCTGGATAGCAGGACAGAACTCTGCAGGCTATCTCTGCAGTAGATTGCAACACCGCCCCCTTTGGTCGTTCTATCTTGTCTGAAAACGTTGTAGTTAGGGATGAAGATTTCACAGTTTTTGGTGGACTTCCTAAGCCAAGATTCAGACACAGCTAGGACATCCGGGTTGGCAGAGTGTGCTAAAGCAGTGAATAAAACAAACTTAGGGAGGAGGCTTCTAATGTTAACATGCATGAAACCAAGGCTATTACGGTTACAGAAGTCATCAAAAGAGAGCGCCTGGGGAGTAGGAGTGGAGCCAGGCACTGCAGGGCCTGGATTCACCTCTACATCCCCAGAGGAGCAGAGAAGAATAAGTATGAGGGTACGGCTAAAAGCTATAAGAATTGTTCGTCTGTGACGTCCAGAATAGAGAGAAAAAGGAGCAGGTTTCTGGGGGCGATAAAATAGCTTCAAGGTATAATGTACAGACAAAGGTATGGTGGGATGTGAGTACAGAGGAGGTAAACCTAGGCATTTAGTGATTATGAGAGAGATATTGTATATTATAAATGTATATATAAATGCATATCAATCAGTCCATTATGATTATTCCAATTCTGTTGTATTATTGTTTCACTTTTAGGTCCATAATTCAGTTATGGCCCTGGCAAAATCCATCTATGAGAAGATGTTCTTGTGGATGGTTATCCGCATTAACCAGATGTTGGACACCAAGCAGCCAAGGCAGTTCTTCATTGGTGTCCTGGACATCGCTGGGTTTGAGATCTTTGATGTAAGTATTGAATGTCCTCAGCACAGTACTTAATCTAATGATACAGTCTCTGTAATATTGAAATACAGTATGTCAATCAAATACTTTCTACAGTACAACAGTCTGGAGCAGCTGTGTATCAACTTCACCAACGAAAAACTGCAACAGTTTTTCAACCACCACATGTTTGTGCTGGAACAAGAGGAGTACAAGAAAGAGGGAATTGAGTGGGAGTTCATAGACTTTGGAATGGACTTGGCTGCATGCATTGAGCTCATTGAGAAGGTAAGTGTAATGGGAATATTTCATGTCAGATGAGAAAAATTTACACTACTGTTGTATCTCGTATCAACCTCTTATCAACCTCATTCCACTACAGCCAATGGGCATCTTTTCCATCCTTGAAGAGGAGTGCATGTTCCCCAAGGCTTCAGACACCACCTTCAAGAGCAAGCTGTACGACCAGCATCTGGGAAAGACTGGCTGCTTTCAGAAGCCCAAGCCTGCCAAAGGCAAGGCCGAGGCCCACTTCTCCCTGATGCACTATGCCGGAACTGTAAACTACAACATCTGTGGATGGCTGGACAAGAACAAGGACCCACTGAATGAGTCTGTGGTCCAGCTGTATCAGAAGTCTGCAGTTAAACTGCTGTCTCTCTTATATGCAAGCTTTACACAAGCCGATGGTACGGGATCTATAACTTTATCTCTAAAAACATGGTCTTGTGTACACAACATGGTGTTATAGATATTCACACAACTCTTGCTTGTTTCATTGACAGATCTTAGCAAGAAAGGTGCCAAGAAGAAAGGTGGCTCCTTCCAAACAGTGTCTGCCTTGTTTAGGGTAGGGGGATTCATCAAGTAGTGAAAATAATGAATACAAATGAGGTATTGAGACTCAAACGTTCCACTCAAACACGTTACTATCATCCCACAGGAGAACTTGGGCAAGCTGATGACAAACCTCAGATGCACTCATCCTCACTTTGTGCGCTGCTTGATTCCCAACGAGTCAAAGACTCCAGGTAGCACTAAAGCATTGGTTACTGAGTGTATGTACGAGATGGAGTGAGCTCCAAAAGTAATGGGACAGTGAATTTTTGGTTTTGTTTTATTGTAAAACACTTCTACATGGATGTGGATGCTACCATGATTACGGAAAATCCTGAATGAATTGTGAATAATGATGAGTGAGAAAGTTACAGACGCACAAATATCTTCGCATGCTAGGAAAATTAGACCAAATACTAAACTTTGGACCACTTTAATCTACATAAGTGAATTTGTTCCAATGCTTTTGGTCCCCTAAAATGGGGGACTATGTAAAACAAAAGTTAGAATTTCAAAACGGTTAATCCGATATGGATGAAAATCCCAACAGTCAGCACTTTAACCTCAAAGTCATTTCAAATCCAAATTGCTGGAGTACAGAGCCAAAACAACAACAAAATGTGTAACTGTCCCAATACTTTTAGAGCTCACTGTGGCAGTTAATAATCACTCTCTTCAGATAAAATGCAGCCAAAATCTTGTACATCTTAGGTCTCATGGAGAATGCCTTGGTGATCCACCAGCTGAGGTGTAATGGTGTGTTAGAAGGTATCAGAATCTGCAGAAAAGGTTTCCCGAGCAGAATCCTGTATGGTGATTTCAAGCAAAGGTATACAATCATCAATGGTAGTTCACCAAAAATTCTATGCATTTAAATCCTTTGAAATGTATATATCTTTCATGTTTGTAACAGGTACAAAGTATTGAATGCCAGTGTTATCCCCGATGGCCAGTTCATTGACAACAAGAAAGCTTCAGAGAGGCTCTTGGGGTCAATTGATGTGGACCACACTCAGTACAAATTTGGGCACACCAAGGTAAGAGGAGCCCAATTTTGTTCATAATCATAAACCACAATGTTAACATTGGCAGTTAATCTAAATCCTATTCTACGGCCCAACAATGTCCTTTTGTCTCTCAGGTGTTTTTTAAGGCTGGGCTGCTGGGAACTCTGGAGGAGATGAGAGACGAGAAGCTGGCAGTGTTGGTTACAATGACTCAAGCGCTCTGCAGAGGCTTCGTCATGAGGAAGGAGTTCAAAAAGATGATGGAGCGAAGGTAAGACTGATAAATTGACTCAGTAGGACTGATCTGCTTGACTAATTATCTGTGAAGCTATAATATTTAATTTTTCTGACCATGGGGATGATGTAACAACCTCTTATTCCTCACACAGAGAATCTATTTTCATCGTCCAGTACAACATCCGCTCCTTCATGAATGTGAAACACTGGCCATGGATGAAGCTGTACTTCAAGATCAAGCCACTCCTAAAGAGTGCTGAGACTGAGAAGGAAATGGCCACCATGAAGGAAGAGTTTGCCAAGTGCAAGGAGAACCTGGCCAAGGCTGAAGCCAAGAAGAAGGAACTAGAGGAGAAAATGGTCTCCCTTCTGCAGGAAAATAACGATCTTCAGTTACAAGTAGCTTTGGTATGTTATTCACCAGTTAGGACCCAAAACATTTACAACAAAGCTATATTGACATTGTAAAATAAATAAAAGCATATAAAAATATAAAGGTTATTTTATGTTGAAACCCTCATATTAAACACTAACGGTATTCACTAAGTTTTTACAGCTTTGTCATTCTATTTTTCATTTTATTTTCTAATTGTATATATTTTACATGTTATGAAAATTAGCTATAATCCTTTAAAGTTTCCAAAATTCTGGTAGTTTACTGGTAAATTGTGAACTTACCGGTAACAAATAAATATAATATTTGATTTAAACATGTTTTGAAAATAATTCTGTAGGAAAGTGAGAACCTTTCAGATGCGGAGGAGAGATGTGAGAGTCTCGTCAAGAACAAGATCCAGCTGGAGGTCAAAGCTAAAGAGCTGAGTGAGAGGCTGGAGGATGAGGAGGAGATAAACGCTGAGCTGACCGCCAAGAAGAGGAAGCTGGAGGACGAGTGTTCTGAGTTAAAGAAGGACATTGATGATCTGGAGCTCACCCTGGTTAAAGTGGAGAAAGAGAAACATGCAACTGAAAACAAGGTTAAAGAAACTTCCCCGGCATAAAGTCTACATTGAAGCTATTTGTTTTATCAGTATGAGAACTGTTCACTTTTGTGTTTCTGTGAACAGGTGAAAAACTTGACTGAAGAAGTGTCAACACTGGATGAAACCATTGTTAAAGTATCCAAGGAGAAGAAAGCCCTCCAAGAAGTCCACCAGCAAGTCTTATATGATCTCCAGGCAGAGGAAGACAAAGTCAACACTCTGACCAAAGCCAAGGCCAAGCTGGAACAGCAAGTGGACGACGTGAGTTTGACAAGTCCAGTACATCATAGGCCTACTGTATGTCATGACGTCCTAACCTTGGTATATTCTTAAAATTATTCCATGTGATGTTACAGCTAGAGGGCTCTCTTGAACAAGAGAAGAAACATTCCATGGACCTTGAGAGATCCAGGAAGAAGTTTGAGGGAGATTTAAAACATGCCCAGGAATCCATAATGGATCTGGAGAATGAAAAACAGCAAACAGATGAAAAGCAGAAGAAGTAAGATTAAATACTTCTTACATACTGTATACATTCTACTGGATCAAGTTTTATCCACATTTGAACAACTTTCAATTAATATTTAACTTATAGGAAAGACTTTGAAATCTGTCATCTTGCTGGAAAAATGGAGGATGAGCAAGCCCTTGGTGCCCAGTTGCAGAAGAAACTAAAGGAACATCAGGTATCAAAATGCAACAAATGCAACACATGTTTCAAGCAATGATGTTGATATGTGGTGCAACTGCCAACAATGCATCCAATGGTTTTTTATCAACTGTTCTGTTTTTTTCCAGGCCCGTATTGAGGAGCTGGAAGAGGAGATTGAGGCTGAACGTGCTGCCAGGGCTAAGGTGGAGAAACAGAGGTCTGATCTCGCCAGAGAACTTGAGGAGATCAGTGAGAGGCTTGAAGAAGCTGGTGGAGCCACCATTGCTCAGATTGAGATGAACAAGAAGCGAGAGGCCGAGTTTCAGAAACTGAGACGTGACCTGGAGGAGTCAACTCTGCACCATGAGGCTACTTCTGCTGCCCTGCGTAAGAAACATGCAGAAAGTATGGCCGAGATGGGAGAGCACATCGACAACCTGCAGCGAGTCAAGCAGAAGCTGGAGAAGGAGAAGGGAGAATACAAAATGGAGATCAGTGACCTGGTCAGCAACATGGAGTCGGTGTCCAAATTGAAGGTAAGTTGACAAGTTAACATGATTTATTGCACATTTTCAAACCTATATTTGGGGTTATAAAGAATGTTTTGTTCTGCCAGAGTAACCTGGAGAAAATGTGCCGAAGCCTTGAAGATCAAATCAGCGAGCTGAAGGCCAAAAGCGACGAAAGTCAAGGAAACGTCACTGACATCACTGTCCAAAAAGCAAGATTCCAAACAGAGAATGGCGAGCTTTCTCGTCAGCTGGAGGAGAGAGAATCGCTGGTATCCCAGCTGACCAGAAGCAAACAGGCTTTGACTTCGCAGGTGGATGAACTGAAGAGGCTGGCTGAAGAGGAGCTTAAGGTACAGAAACACAACTGATTCAAATGTCCGCATCACATCAAACAAACATTAAGACACATACTAAACATTTCCCTTACTGGGTGTGTTTGCAGGTCAAAAATGCCCTAGCCCATGTCCTCCAATCGTCCCGCCATGACTGTGACCTACTGAGGGAGCAGTTCGAGGAGGAGCAGGAGGCCACGGCAGAGCTGCAGCGTGGCATGTCCAAGGCCAATGTAGAGGTGGCTCAGTGGAGAACCAAATACGAGTCTGATGCCATCCAGAGAACAGAAGAGCTGGAGGAGGCCAAGTATGATTAGTCAGACCTGTAGATATACAGAGTTAGGCTCTCATGCTGACACCAAACATTCCATTGCAAAGATATTCTGATTTGCATACAGTGGTTTTTTGGAACCGTTGATGAAAATATAGAGACCATTCTATTTCTTAATATTTAGCAGCGTTTGCTGAAATCTCTATATCTATGGCTCTCTATAACTTTTAATTTATCTATTAGGAAGAAGCTTGCCCTGCGTCTTCAGGATGCTGAAGAGACAATTGAGGCTGTGAACGCTAAGTGTTCCTCTCTGGAGAAGAGCAAGCAGAGGCTGCAAGGAGAGGTAGAGGACCTGATGATTGATCAGGAGAAAAATCACGCCTGGGCCGCTAACCTGGACAAAAGGCAAAAGAACTTTGACAAGGTATTAAATGACTTGGAGAGGACTCAAATCATTTTAAGTTGAGGTCTATTTCTTGGTAACAAACTTTTTGTCTCCTCAGATTTTGGCTGAATGGAAGCAGAAGTATGAGGAGAGTCAGGCTGAGCTGGAAGGTTCCCAGAAAGGGTCTCGTGCTATTAGCACTGAGCTCTTCAAAATGAAGAATTCTTACGAGGAATGTCTGGATCAGCTGGAGACCATGAAGAGAGAGAACAAGACGCTGCAGCGTATGGCTGAGACTGTGGTTTTCGCATTCTTAGACTTTAAAAAGTATCCTATAGGCAAAGGCAACTGATAAAATTATAGACCAAATCTCTGTTTTTCTATTTGATCACCAGAGGAGGTCACAGACCTGAGTGATCAGCTTGGTGAGACTGGGAAGAGCATCCATGAAGTGGAGAAGGCCAAGAAGATTATAGAGACTGAGAAAGCAGAGATCCAGACAGCTCTTGAGGAAGCAGAGGTACTGTGTTTCAACAATACTGTAGATGAGTAAAGTTGCTGTGGTTCAGTTCTGGGCATGAAACCTGGTAGGTTGTACTCTTTATAGTTACATGTACACTTCAAAGCAAGTGCTCTTCAATCACCACCCTTATCTCCCTCAGGCCTCTCTGGAGCACGAGGAGTCCAAGATACTACGTGTGCACCTGGAGCTGGCCCAGGTCAAAGGCGAAGTGGACAGGAAGCTAGCGGAAAAGGACGAGGAGATGGATAAGCTAAAATGCAACAGCCAGAGGTTGATCGAGTCCATGCAGAGCACTCTGGAAGCTGAGGTCAGGGGCAGGAATGATGCTCTCAGGTTCAAATGCAAAATGGAGGCTGATCTTAACGAGATGGAGATCCAGTTGAGCCATGTCAACCGGCAGTCTGCTGAGGCCCAGAAACAGCTGAGGAATGTCCAGGGACAACTTAAGGTGAGGGTCACTTTTACTGCAAACAGCCATGTGATGAATTTTGGAGCAGGGTAATGTGTGGCATCATAACAGAGCATGGTAGTAGCACTAACCCCAACTTCGATGAATTGGTGTTAGAAGTAGGATCCACACCTCTACTTCCTCGCTGCACTTCAGTTGCAGCTTCATAGAACTAATCAAGACATGGTTGTGACTGGTTTGCCAGGATGCCCAGCTGCACCTGGATGAGGCTCTGCGTAGCCAGGAGGACCTGAGGGAGCAGACAGCCATGGTGGAGCGCAGGAGCTCCCTGATGCAGGCCGAAGTGGAGGAGCTGAGGGCTGCCCTGGAGCAGACGGAGAGGAGCCGCAAGATGGCCGAGCAGGAACTGACTGACGCCTGTGAGAAAGTGGGGCTGCTGCATTCCCAGGTTAGTGTCAGTGGCTTATTTACATCATATTTATAAGGAAATATAATCATGTAAATTACAGTTGAGGCCTTATCTATTCTCATCGGTCAAGTCAGGAAGAACTTCTCAAGTTGAAGAACTTCTATTTCAGAACATCAACCTGATGAGCACCAAAAAGAAGCTGGATGCTGACCTCACCCATCTCCAGGCTGAGGTTGAGGATGCTGTCCAGGAGGCCAGGAATGCTGAGGAGAAAGCCAAGAAGGCAATCACGGACGTGAGTGACAACCAGAGGTTTCACAGAGTACACTGTCATAGAGATCCCTCTTTCAATCCTGTTTGTCCTTGTTCTCTGTGTGCCAATGCAGGCAGCCATGATGGCTGAGGAGCTGAAGAAGGAGCAGGACACCAGCGCTCACCTGGAGAGGATGAGGAAAAACCTGGAGGTCACAGTCAAGGACCTGCAGGTCCGTCTGGACGAGGCTGAGAACTTGGCCATGAAGGGAGGCAAGAAGCAACTCCAGAAACTGGAGACCAGGGTGAGTCAATAACAGCTATTCTCTTCTGATATGCAAATGCATAGCTCTCAAATGGATGATATCCAGAGGATTAGCCGACTGAGTACGAGCGGTAGGAAAATCTCTAGGCTATAATAACTCTGCATCTGAATTTCAAATCGATTTTTCAAAAGAAGTGCATATTAATTAAACAAATATATCTGAAAGAGTGACATTCCAACCTTTGACCCTCTGGGTTGCAGGTGAGAGAGTTGGAGGGAGAACTGGAGGCTGAGCAGAGGACGAGAGTTGATGCCATCAAAGGAGTCAGGAAATATGAGAGGAGAGTCAAGGAACTCTCCTACCAGGTAGAGGATTACCATATTGCATTGATATTACCACTACTACAGTAGTTTAATGATAATGATGGTTATGATGATGATGTGGGGTAGGTGGATGAAGACAAAATGGTAATAATAATAATATTTTCCAGGCAGAGGAGGAAAAGAAGAATGTCTTCAGACTCCAGGACCTGGTGAACAAGCTGCAGCTGAAAGTAAAGGCATACAAACGCCAGGCTGAGGAAGCTGTAAGAAAAACGTTCATTTGTCATCTATACCCCAATTCAAAATGGCTGCATATGTATTTAATTATGACGTTAACCTTGTTGATGCTGAATTTCTCCACAGGAAGAGCAGGCTAACACACACCTGACTAAGTTCAGGAAAGTGCAACATGAACTGGATGAGGCATCCGAGAGGGCTGATCTCGCTGAGTCCCAGGTCAACAAGATGAGAGCCAAGAGCAGAGACATGGGCTCAACGGTTTGTTTGAAATTATACCTTTACAGAAAATGTTGTTTAGTAATGCCACAGTATTCATAGGTAGTGAATGATATCAAACCTTTCTTTCTCCAAACAGAGCAAAGAATAGTGAAGAGAAGATATGACTCAGAAGACTCCTAAAATAGGAGTTTTTAATTCCTTATGTACTATGCATGCTTGGCTCACTGTATGTGCTGTATTATTAAACTCACATAATATGGGTTTCGTGTGTAGGCCTATGATATAAGCTCCTTTGGAAAGAATAGTGCATTTCTACCTGAAGTATATTGGCGCCGCCTTGTGGTTAACACCCGTTGTATTTTCTATCTTGCCTCCACTTTTCACTTCAACATTGCGACACTAAGATTACTTTCGACCTAATAGACATGGCTATACTGTATGTTACAACGAGCATAGGCTCGCCTACCATGATTGTGAGATCTACACTACGTTTAATTGCAAAATAAATTGTGGCACACATTCCAAAAGTATGACTAAGTAGCTGCATTCATTGGACGTGCATATCATTGATCGGTGGAGCTCCTTTTCAACAGTTCACGTTATGGCAAAGTCACATTGTTTTACACGGTCGCCTTGTCAAACCTTCATAAACAATCGCGTCTTGGAGAAGTGATTCAACTGACAAAGTACGTTACACTTCAATAGGCCCAGCCTTGGTGAAAGTTGCTAATTGATTACTAATCCCCACAACATAACTCATGTGCAAAAAAAACGGAAGCGAGTACCGAGTTATCTCATAGAAAAGCGCAATCGGAATTGAAGGAGCACAGACTTGACTGTGGACTTTGCGAAAGGGAGTTCACACAAGCGGAGAAGCGCCCATATACACACGCTCAGAACGCATCTGCGCTGAGTTCGGGATTTTACAGGATTCTTTTGACAAGGGATGCCTTTTCATTCACTCAGAAAGTACTTTAACCAGATTCGCAACATGTTGGATTGTTGTCATTGATGCGCTAACGAATCAACATTACAAGTTTGACAAGAAAGATCCAAGTGAATCACGAGGAAAGGGATCAGTCTGTGTGAATCTACGCGCGGACCCGACGTTATACCGGAGAAGATAACGATGTCTGGATCTTACTGCAAAAGTTTATACTCCTTCAGCGGGGACCAACATCAGCAGGGTTTGACTTTTGAAGTTGGAGAAATCATTAAGATAGTTCAGCCGTTGCCTGGCGGCTGGTGGGAAGGAGAGCTGGATGGAGTCAAGGGATGGTTCCCAGCAACTTATGTTCAGGTCTTAGAGGTAAGTCTGAATGTCCACTCACAGATCAATAAATGGTGCAATGCCAATGGTGAAGCAAATGGCAACAAAATAAACAATTTTTTCCCCCCCCCTCTCCGTTTGAGTTTGGAGTGAAGCGTATACTTAGTATGACCTAATGAAGTACGAGTCCTTATGATGCTTACTATATTACCCAACGAAATAACGTCATCATAAGGAGTCAAGTAGTCTTTACACTTCAATAACACACTCGGATATTTTGACATTGTGTTAAATACGTATCCTCATAACCCCACATTCACACCCATGGCTGGTATCTTAACAGACGTGGAGATTTGTTTCAGAGGAGATGAGGGTTTCAAACAGTTTTCCTGTTGGTGTTAATCAGCTTGAGAGCTAGCCTCCCCGCCCCTGTCCACTCTTCTGAGGCCTCCACCACATTTCCTCATTCCTGACACATTCCATTGGAATTCTCAGGTCTCCTGCCTGTGTCTGTCTGCATGAGTGCACGGGGCAGATTACTGAGGGAACACACTGCTCTGTCACAGCAAGGTCACAAGTACGCACAAACACAAGGTTCACGGAAGGGCAGGGAAATCCTTAGCAAAGGACTGTCTTGAATCAGGTTTTAGCCAAGAGTGACAAGAAAACACAGCTAATTACTTGTTTTTATCAACAATTGGCAAAAGGAAATGGACACTAGCCCAATGTTCACACTCGCGGACACAGTAAATCACTGGATCAGAAATGAGATGGGAGTAGCTCTGTAGGACGTGGGCTGGCCGAGGCAGCTGGTCCTCAACACACCTCAATCGGTCATTCAACATACCAGCTTGATGTGGTTGTGTAGCGCTTGAAGGGGAACTGCCAAATCACCAGTGACCCTGTAGTTCCAGAGCATGTGAACGTCCACCTTTTATCATAAAGGGTCAGATCTCTTGATAGATGTACGTACAGGGAGGAATCTGGTACTTGGTACAGTAGTGTACATCTCTATTTTTCCAGATAAGGATGAGTGGGAAGCAGCTCTGACATGACCTGATACTGGGTGTGTAACAGGTGGAGGCTGCATTGAAGGAAACTACTTGAGTAGTTAGTTACATTGGCTCAGGTTTAGGATGTGTGTTGCACCATCAACCCCTCTACCCGTTCCACCACCTCACTGAGAACTGGATGAGAAGGAAACTCTATTCACATGTAAAATCACATACATTTCACCTCTATTAATGCAGGGACTGGATCATTAAAAACAACCTCTATTTGTTCAGAGCATTACTGTAAAGGAACTGGTAGTCTATATGACTGTGCGTGAGTAGTTACCATCAGCAGTAAGTATTCAGCGATGTCTCTGAATAGCATAAAAGCATTTCATTTGAAACACTGACATAGAAGTGTGTAGAAACAGGAAGTTCTTCCGAATGAGTTACCAAATGATTGCTACTAATGCTGACTTGGCTCTTGCGTATAGATCTGAATGAAAGAACCACAATAGAAACTTCCTTATTCTAGTCAACCAATGAAACTAGCCAGGCATTTTCAGGGAATTCCTTTTGATCTCGTCCATCTGTTCTACATGAATTCAAACAAGAGGGAAACACACCTAGAAACAGTCCTATATGTCATCAATTCAGACCGAGGTGTTTTCAACGACAGAGTCAGGGGAATGTGTGTTTTCACCGCTGGCGTCGTTTACAGTGTGGTGCTTTGATCTCTGTCTGAGACACGCTCCATTGTCATCTTCAGCAGACAAGGCTTTGTTCTCCAAACAGTCTATTCTTCTTTTTTTCTTCTTCTTCAAAATTTGATGAGTCGTTCAACAGAACCTGTCATCAGGCCTGTGCTCGCCTTGACAGACCCTCAAATCCGCACAGTCCCCGGGAACCTCCTTGTATAGATAGATAGATACTGCCTTCATTTTAACAAACAAATACAACACAGAAGGCATTCAGTTCATAATTTATGATGAGATGTTCATAACTTTTATTTTTTGAATAACTTTAACTTGTAGACTTTATCTTTGTGTTATTGATATGGAAGCTGGAGAATGTGTAATATAATTGGGCGCTGCTGGCTACTTTCAGATGAGGAGTACATTAAAGGGGATGGTGATAATGAGCTATACATTTCCTGTTACTATAGCAGTGATCACTGGGTGAGGGATGACAGCTGTGTTTTATTGAGGAACTGTTTCCTGTCCTTCTTTTGTGTATTTTCCAAGCTCACTGAATGACCAAGAGAAAGAGGTAATGTAATTTATGATGTTATCAGATGTTTAGGACAGGGTGGTTAAAGAGGGGTTCCACCCCTAACATCAGTAAAGTGCTGAAATTGGTATTTTTCTATATCAGTATGAGTCTACCCGTTGTCTATATGGTTTTATATACAGTTGAAGTCGGAAGTTTACATGCACCTTAGCCAAATACATTTAAACTCCGTTCTTCACAATTCCTGACATTCAAACCGAGTAAAAATTCCCTGTCTTAGGTCAGTTAGGATTACCACTTTATTTTAAGAATGTGAAATGTCAGAATAATAGTAGAGAATGATATATTCAGCTTTAATTTCTTTCATCACATTCCTAGTGGGTCAGAAGTTTACATACACTCAATTAGTATTTGGTAGCATTGCCGTTAAATTGTTTAATTTGGGTCAAACGTTTTGGGTAGCCTTCCACAAGCTTCCCACAATAAGTTGGGTGAATTTTGTCCCATTCCTCCTGACAGAGCTGGTGTAACTGAGTCAGGTTTGTAGGCCTCCTTGCTCTCACATGCTTTTTCAGTTCTGCCCACAAATTTTCTATGGGATTGAGGTCAGGGCTTTGTGATGGCCACTCCAATAACTTGACTTTGTTGTCCTTAAGCCATTTTGCCACAACTCTGGAAGTATGCTTGGGGTCATTGTCCATTTGGAAAACCCATTTGCGACCAAGCTTTAACTTCCTGACTTATTTCTTGAGATGTTGTTTCAATATATCCACCTAATTTTCCTCTCTCATGATGCCATCTATTTTGTTAAAGTGTACCAGGCCCTCCTGCTGCAAAGCACCCCCACAACATGATGCTGCCACCTCCGTGCTTCACGGTTGGGATGGTGTTCTTCGGCTTGCAAGCCTCCCCCTTTTCCCTCCAAACATAACGATGGTCATTATGGCCAAAGAGTTCTATTTTTGTTTCATCAGACCAGAGGACATTTCTCCAAAAAGTACAATATTTTTTCCCATGTGCATTTGCAAACTGTAGTCTGGCTTTTTTATGGCGGTTTTGGAGCAGTGGCTTCTTCCTTGCAGAGCGGCCTTTCAGGTTATGTCAATATAGGACTCGTTTTACTGTGGATATAGATACTTTTGTACCTGTTTCCTCCAGCATCTACACAAGGTCCTTTGCTGTTGTTCTGGGATTGATTTGCACTTTTCGCACAAGTATGTTAATCTCTAGGAGACAGAACGCATCTCCTTCCTGAGCGATATGATGGCTGTGTGGTCCCATGGTGTTTATACTTGCGTACTATTGTTTGTACAGATGAACGTGGTACCTTCAGGCGTTTGGAAATTGCTCCCAAGGATGAACCAGACTTGTGGAGGTCTCCAATTTTGGCTGATTTCTTTTGATATTTCCCATGATGTCAAGCAAAGAAGCACTGAGTTTGAAGGTAGGCCTTGAAATACATCCATATAGGTACAACTCCAATGAACTCAAATTATGTTAATTAGCTTATCAGAAGCTTCTAAAGCCATGACATCCTTTTCTGGAATTTTCCAAGTTGTTTAAAGGCACAGTCAACTTAGTGTATGTAAACTTCTGACCCACTAGAATTGTGATACAGTGAAATAATCTGTCTGTAAACAATTGTTGGAAAAATGACTTGTGTCATGCAGAAAGTAGATGTCCTAACCGACTTGCCAAAACTATAGTTTAACAAGATATTTTTGGAGTGGTTGAAAAGCAAGTTTTAACGACTCCAACCTAAGTGTATGTAAACTTCCGACTTCAACTGTACCGGTATGACTCTGGTGGTCATGACAACCTAACTGATGATCAGAAGTGGAACAGGGCACGGTGAATCATGGATCATGCCATTGAGTCATCAAGTCAAGTCATTGCTGATTAGTGCCAAACTAATTGAGGTGGAGCTTAATGAGGAAGAGATGAGGGGAAAAAGGATAAAGTAAATGAAAGCTGTAGAATCTAGATGAATGGACCAATTAGACACACCATTGATGACATATTTCACCCAATGGAAATGGCTCTCCGGGGGACAAAGAATTTGATTGGTTCGAAGAATGAGTCATTAACATTTTGGTGTATAATAGTAAGCTACATATACAGCTGTTTACCACGTTGGTGAGTTGGCAATGACCGACTATTACCAGAAAACAATTTAGTCTCCACGCTAAACTAATTAGCACTTTGGTGTGATGTCACTTTCCTTTGCCTAATCATCTTGAAGTAGCTCACAGCTTACTATAAATTTATTTTTTGCTAATTTCCTTTACATGTATTTTAGCTAGCGTCTGTTCCAATCAAAACAGATTAGACTATAGGTTATAGTGTAACTTACTGGGTTTTGTGGTGTCCATGCTATGTTATCATTATTTGATTATTCCAATAGTTGCTATGGAATGGCATCCTGCATTCATCTCTCCTCAGTAGCCCACTCTCTCTCACACACATTCTCGCTCTAATCTCCAACCCAAAGACAGTCTAGTGTGATTATCAGCACTGGCGTGACTGAGGGAGCTGGCATGGTGAGGCCTGCTATATTCTGTGCTGTGTGGGCATGGAGACCACAGTTCTAGTCTAGATGACAGCTGGGCAGGGTCAGCGTTTACTGGGGCACCACTCCCATAACTAATCAGGACGCCCCCGTTGCTCCTGAAATATTAATGTGGGTAGTGGATGGATGTGTAACCCTAACGCTGCAGATGGGCCTAAGAGGGACCATCTGTAGAGACTAGGGTAGAGAGTTCACCTTGACTCTCAAACAATGACTGAATCATTTTACTTGTTGAGGTTTTCACATCTACTAACAGCAGTATGAGGCAGACCTTTTTCTACTGTTGAAATTAGGCATGGGATCTTATGTGAAGTTAATGTCATAACATGTGACAACAAGTAATGCAACATGTGATAACTTGATCGCATGTGAAGTGTTCCAAAAACACGTTTCATTTTATTTTTGTAAGCGATATTATTTATCTCCATATGGCATATGTTTTCAAAGAGTCGTGTTTTAATGTTACACTTTCAAATGAGTAAATGAAACCAGGCAATATACTGAATTAGCCAACTGATCTGATCTTATTCAACTGAAAACCTGTGTGTTTTTGGAACCGCATGTGGAATTCATGTTTTTTCCATAAGGGAACTTACGGCAGGTAGCCTAGTGGATAGAGGGTTGGGCCAGTAACAGAAAAGTTGCTGGATCGAATCCCCGTGCTGACAAGGTAAGACATAATCTGTCGTTCTGAACACGGCATTTAATCCACTGTTCTCCGCTAGGCCGTCATTGTAATAAGAATTTGTTCTTAACTGACTTGCCTAGTTAAATATGAAAAATAAAACCCCCTCTCATTAGTCTTTTAAAGCCTTCCCTCAGTGGGTTAGTCAGCTGTGTTCTGAAACTGTATCTGTGGTTGTAACTGGGCTAGTGTAGTGTTAGGACTCTGGGCTCCTCACACAGGGGGTAGGTACATAGTCATTTAGGCTGGCATAATCCCCCTGTAGAGGAATGTGAGGGTCAGGGAGCTGCTGAGACCTACTGCCCCCCTACACACCACACCGCCAGGTGTTTCCCTGCCAGGAACATGGGAAAACTCTACAACTCTCTAACCACCACTCCCAATGCTGACATCATACCCGTGGTAAACACTTTCCACTAAATTGCATATAATCTGTATTTATTCAGTATCATACCGTAGTTACTCTGACTACTTTGAATAACAATCAGACTGTTTGTTTACTCAGCTGTACACGGTAGCTGCAGATGAGGATTTTCCTTGTTTTATAAAGGAAATTAGTTACTAGGGTGTAGGTACTGTGTAGTTGCATGCAGTTTGATATCTCCTACCTGGGATACTATTCAAGTAGAATGATTGTGTCTGTATTTCTTTGTTTGCTTTGTTAAATGAGTGAATACAAGATATGATCTTCCACTGTACAGCATGACCTTAGCAGTCAGTAGAGACATTCCACATGCTGCACTAACTCAATTGTCTCATGTCACTTCTGCAGTGTTATCAGTTAAATTTGTAAGGCCAGAGAAGGAGACCGGAGGAGGGATAGAGGGACTTACAAGGCATGGTACAGGTCTTGTGCAATCCACATAAACTGGTATGGGCAGAGGAAGCACAAAACGGGCTTTGTTGCACGTAGGGAGCACCCTAGCACTCACCACACACTGTCTGCCATTGTCTGCTTCCTTATGTCTCATAGCCTGTGTTTCTCTCTCATTGTGACTGAATGTGTGTCTATTTTCTGTGTGTGTGTGTGTGTGTGTGTGTGTGTGTGTGTGTGCGCATCTGGGAATGTGGCTTCAGGCTCTCACAATAGCCCTAAACCAAAACAACCTCTTCCAAATAAAGACGTCTCCTACTGCCCCATACTCTACAGCCCAAAGCAGAGCTCTCTCTCGCTCTCCGTCTCACCTCCCGCTCTCATTTCAGTTAGTCTTTCCACTGTACACTTGCATCTGCTAGACAGAGTCTTACGGTAGTAATGACTAAGTGAGCGTGTGTGACTGTGTGCGTGTGAGAGATGTTTCTCTCTGACTGTATTCCTCACACCCTGAGAGAGAGGCCTGGGCCCCCTAGCCGCCCGTCACTGGCTGAGTGATCTCACAGGGTTGAGAACTCTCTCCTCTTCTCCTTCGCAGCCTCCCGAAGTCTTGGGCAACAGCCGTTAGCTGGCTGCTCCACTCTCCATTGGGAGCCATTGTTGAACGGATGACGATAGATTGTGAAGAGCTCATATTTGCTGAGTCATAACCATGTGTGTGTACCAGAGCCTTTTATCTACATTTGAGGGGGAAATGTACCCTGACAGCATCCATATTTCCTATTGGCTTTTAGTATAGCTTTAGCATGGTCTGAAAGTACACATCAACATTCACCAGTCCTTCATCATTGTAATTACTGGTAGTGACCTATGAAGGCAAGTGACTCTGGGTATATAAATATGATGGTGCTGATAAGAGTACAGTAAAGGTATTTATGAGTGAATAATAGGAAACAGACATTTCCACCATCAGTCACACCTCTGTTCCTCTGACACTGCATCTGCTGACTGGACAGGATAGGGTGGGATGGAGAGATCACAGTGGAAGAGAGGGAGAGATGGAGAGGCAAAGTAAACAGAGACGGTGTGTACCTTGCTACTATTTTTGCCATCCCTCATGACTAGGAGGTACCCTCTGCTCTGATTGTGTGTGTGTGTGTGTGTGTGTGCCAGCCCCTGTTTGTGGCTATATGCTGGCATGTAAATATATGCACATTGTTTGGCTTGTGGCTTGTGTTCACATCGTATCTCTGTACAGCCCAAGGCTCCTTCGGATGCTTTGAGGATGTACAACATTTGGGAGTATTGGAAAACTCCAAACATTTCTCATTGTCAAGAGTCATCGCCAGCGTTGTTTGCGACCTCAATGTTTCTGTATACTGAGCAACATGTACTTATTTAAACCACAGTTGAAAGAAATGTTACAGTTGGTTGGCCCTGGTGTACTGGGATCTTCCTTTATGTTCTCTGTAATGGCTTGTTGTCCTTGGTTCATGATACTGTTCCACCTCTGTTCTGGCGTGTTGTCTTATACCTGGTCGCGTACAGGACACTTCCATCCCTGGCTCAACTAGAACAGAACCTGCTTGTTTCACATACAGACCCTGACCCTCATACCCCCATCTTCCTACATCCAGATGTTTGACTAGAGGTCACTGGAGGACAGGCTGAAAACACACACACACACACACACACACACACACACATAACACATACATACACACAGGCACGCAAGGGTGGAGGCTGCTGAGGGGAGGACGGCTCATAATAATGGCTGGAACGATCTGAATGGCATCAGACACGTGGAAACCATGTGTCTGACGTATTTGATACCATTCCACCGATTCCGCTCCAGCCATTACCATGAGCCCGTCCTCCCCAATTAAGGTTCCACCAACCTCCTGTGGTACACACACACACACTGAGCTCACACCACCGCATGTCAGGAGTCTGAGTAATTCAGGCATGAGTAAGGGCAGCTAAGCTTTGGACAAGGACCTGACTGGTAATCCTCTGTTAAAACTCTGGAAGACCACTAATACTGAGGCTGCATATTTCTCCTCTCAGTCCATGAGTGGGCGACCTCCATTTCACAAACCTGCTGACCGTTCAGTATCTACTCAGTGAATCACCTACTTATGTTGTCAAACACGATTAAACGGATGTCAAAACCCAGATGGAAGTTGAAGAGAAACTCATAAAAAATCTAATTCTAAGACAGAAGCCCACAATTGTTGGTCTCGTTCTAAATGAGATTTTAATGACTTGCTGCAATTAATTTTTGAATACATTTTTTCCTTCAGCTTCAATATTAGAATCTTTTCAATTCATCAAGCCAGAAGTTTTGCATCTTTAAATTCTATTCATTTGTCTTGAAGACATTGATATAATATAAAAATAATTGCTATTGGGTGGTCTGAAACCCAATCTAATGTTTACACTATTTCTGGTGAGGCTAGGGAATTAGCCTTAGTACTTCCATAACCCAGTTTTCTCTCTTCTTGATGTTACTTTTAACAAAAACATGGTTAACAAATAGTGATTTATTTTACGCAGAGGTCCAGTCGAGATATTTATTTATACAAAACTTTAAAAGCTGTATATCAAATGTCTCTGTGTCCATCCTAAATGTATAATTGAATTAGATGGATCCAAGAGTTCATATTCCCTGTTGGAAGCTCAACCACTTTCAGCAAGCTTAAAACTTCTGACCCACTTTGACTGCTGTGGAGTGAACTATCCTTTTTAATGTTTGTTCTCAACATAGCACTTTCTCTCTCTCTTCCTCAGGTCTTAGCTAGCCTATTACAACTCAGGTGAAAGGGTAACGGCATAGTTGAATGCCTCTTCGTACTCTCACCGACCTCCTCCACAGGCCCAGGGTATTTACAGCCATTTTTTCCGAAGGGAATTTGACAAATGATTCCTGGTTTTCCAGGCGGGGAGCCAGTGGCACTGAAATGGAAAGCTATGAGCTGTTTAGTTTTTCCATAGTAAGAGATGCTGTTTGTGTTTTTGGGGTGTGGGAAACGTGGCAGTAAACCATCACAGGGATGTGTCTGTCATGCCGTACATACCATGGACCACTCTGTTCTTTATAATAAGCATGTTTGTTTACTCGTAGCCCTACTGGGGCTAGTCATTATTAACTAAGGTCGGGTGACTTGATTTGGTTATTTCAGTAAAAATGAATCAATGGCGTTGGCTTGTGTTGAAATGATCCTCAGCTTGAGCTTACGGTAACTCTCTTTATGACTTGGGGGACTGTACTAGGTTTTAGGTTTATGGAATAAGCGACGTGTCAAAGAAAATCAGAATGGAATAGATACTGTGTTCGAAACATGATGGCGGCCATGATTGTTGTGGCTCTACAGAACACAGACAGCCAGCCATTCACAGTGACAACCATGATTGTTGTTGTTGTTGCTCTCCAGACAGCCATAGCTGAAACCATATGTTCTTAGCCAGGGGCTGTTCTGGCATCCTGTGAATGCAGAGCCACAGGCAGTCTGGGGTTGTCGAGGTTAACCATCTGGCATCGTGCATTATTTAATGTTGCGTATGCCGGGACAAGCTGGCTCCATGTGCTGTCAAAGTTCCTAGTTCCCAGCACACGTAGGTGCGCGGTGCTCGTTCCCTCACTCACTGCATCCCTATGTGCCTAATTGTGGCCTGAATCCTAACTCCCCATTGATATCAATGCATGGTTCATATGAAAAGTTCATTAAAGATGTGTCCTCTCCCAATGTTGTGAAGCGGGGTTAGAGATTTTACGTTGAGGTCCAACACGTTTGTCATTATTAAAATGGTTGAGCCCAGTTCACAGAGCCCATATACTCTTTGAACGGTGATTTACCGACTGACAGTTCGAAGACAAATTCACTCAGTGACCGTGTTCAAAGACAGTCAATGAGATATTGCCGTCTAGAAAACAGACCATGTCAATGGGGTGAACCAATGATGTCCTCTTTTCTCCTGACTGAGTACAGCCCACTCCCATCTGTCTTCCCCGGTGTTATCTGCAGAGCAGGAGAAAAACCATGGTGTCACCTTACTGATAAGACCAAGACGCGACCCAACATTGTGTTACACATTCCCCAGCTAATGTGGGGTTTCACCATGTCAGTGGACTGTGTGTGTGTGCGCGTGCGTGCGTGTTTCAGACGTATGGAAGCAGACAAGGAGGCAGACTTTAAGAGGAAGTGAACAGACACTCAGTTGGTGTCTCGGGTTTCTACAGGAAATTTGCTTTCGGTGACGGTCACTTTCACTCAACATGATCCCTTACTGTACCTCTCTTTTAATTTGTTTTCATGCCAGGAGAAAACAATGGTGATTTGACCCTTGTTGTTCGGGTGTAGAAACACAAAACACTGAAACTGCTGCTTTTGGTTTACTCCTTTTGTTTGTGCATCTTGGTTGCTCTTTTATGACATCATTCTGACCACTACCCCCATCAGGACAGCATGCTCACTTACACTCATTCATCCATCCCATTTATTTATTTTTCTGTTTCGAAATATTATACGCCTCCATTTCTTAATAAATAGAGGAATATCCAAGGTTAGTTAAGTAAATACATTTCTGAAGGGTGGATGTGGACATATATAACACAGTGACCATCAAAGGAAGTGCAATGCTGTCATGCTCTGTATAAGTCACCCAGGGTTGACTCTGCTTCATATTCTCCATCCTTGTGGGACCAGCAGCAAACCTCTCATCTTCTCTTCTCTTCTCCTCTCTTTTCCTGGAAAGTGCTGAATGAAATGAGTTAATTCTGAGAGGGACAGAAAAGGAACAATCTGTCTTGAGGGACAGTTTCTGCCTTCAATTATATAAATGGCTCCTCCAAGTTGGTGATGTCATCATTGAAGACTAAGCAGCATGGATTCTTATTCCCAGCATTAGTGAGGGAATGTGCTGATGTGTTATTTGTTTTTTGATTCTCAGAGACATTTTGTGTAATATTGGTGATTCATGCATGTTAGACCCTATTCCTCCCAGATCATTTTAACATTCTAGAATGCTGACTCATATCCCTTTCATAGATTAAAATGACTAGTTGACTATTAAATCAGAAACAATTGTGTACAGGTTGTGCCTGATTGTAATGATGATGATGCATTTTTTTTTACCTTTATTTAGCTAGGCAAGTTAGTTAAGAACAAATTCTTATTTTCAATGACGGCCTAGGAACAGTGAACACTGCCTTGTTCAGGAGCAGAACGCCAGATTTGTACCTTGTCAGCTCGGGGATTTGAACTTGCCACCTTTCTGTTACTAGTCCAACGCTCTAACCACTAGGCTACGCTGCCACCCCATGCATGCATGTTAGCGCTGAAAATGTGTTCCATAGCAACTTTCCAGCATTCCAAGTTGATGGAATTATGACTGGTAAAATATGTATGACTCAAGCTGCTTGCATTGCCTGTTACTAGACTCTAGTTTAGTGGTCAGGAGGGGTGTGGAGGCTTTTGCTCCAGCCCATCACCAACCAATAAACCAGACTAAGCTAAGCATGATCTTGATGATTAGCTGAAGAGAGGGATTATATGTATTTAAAGGTCATTAAGAATAACCGTAGTAGGAGGTCTGTGAATGAGCTTATATGATGTTGGAATACTTCAGGGCAATTCCACGTTAACAGAGTTTCACTGAGACTTTTTCACTTTAAAGGCCCAGAACAGTAAAAACGTGAGTTTCTTGTGTTTTTAAACAGTGCTTTTAAGAAAGTATTCACCCCCCTTGCCTGAATTCAAAATTGATAAAATATTTTTTTGCTCTCAACCATTTACCCCATAATGACAAAGTGGAATCATGTTTCATTTTTTTTCTTCTGTTTTATTGAAAGTGAAATACAGAAATATCTAATTTACATACAGTACCAGTCAAGGGTTTGGACACACCTCCTCCTCATTCAAGGATTTTTCAATATTTTTACTATGTTCTACATTGTATAATAATAGTCAAGACATCAAAACTATGACATAACACATATGGAATCATTTAGTAACCAAAAATATGTATGTATGTATGTATGTATGTATGTATGTATGTATGTATGTATGTATGTATGTATGTATGTATGTATGTATGTATGTATGTATGTCATTTTAGATTCTTCAAAGTAGCCACCCTTTGCCTTGATGACAGCTTTGCACACTCTTGGCATTCTCTCAACCAGCTTCACTTGGAATGCTTTTCCAACAGTCTTGAAAGAGTTCCCACACGCTGAGCACTTGTTGGCTGCCTTTCCTTCACTCAGCAGTCCAACTCATCCCAAACCATCTCAATTGGGTTGAGGTCGGGTGGTTGTGGAGGCCAGGTCATCTGATGCAGCGCACCATCACTCTCCTTCTTGGTCAAATAGCCCTTAAACAGCCTGGAGGTATGTTGGGTCATTGTCCTGTTGAAAAACAAATATGGGTCCCACTAAGCGTAAACCAGATGGGATGGCGTGTCGCTGCAGAAAGCTGTGTTAGCCATGCTGGTTAAGTGTGCCTAGAATTTAAAAAAAATCCCAGACTGTGTCACCAGTAAATCACCATCACACCTCCTCCTCCATGCTTCACGGTGGAAACCACAAATGCGGAGATCATCCGTTCACCTACTCTGCATCTCACAAAGACATGGCGGTTGGAACCAAAAATCTCAAATTTGGACTCATCTGACCAAAGGGCAGATTTCCACCAGTATAATGTCCATTGCTCGTGTTTCTTGGCCCAAGGAAGTCTCTTCTTATTATTGGTGTCCTTTAGTAGTGGTTTCTTTGCAGCAATTCGGCCATGAAGTCCTGAATCGCGCAGTCTCATCTGAACAGTTGATGTTGTGGTGTCTGTTACTTGAACTCTGAAGCATTTATTAGGGCTGCAATTTCTGAGGCCGGTAACTCGAATGAACTTATCCTCTGCAGCAGAGGTAATTCTTGGTCTTCCATTCCTGTGGCGGTCCTTATGAGATTCAGTTTCTTCATAATGCTTGGTTTTTGCGACAGCACTTGAAGAAACTTTCAAAGTTCTTGAAATGTTCGGAATTGACTGAACTTCATGTCTTAAAGTAATGATGGACTGTCATTTCTCTTTGCTTATTTGAGCTGTCCGTGCCATAATATGGACTTTTATCAAATAGGGCTATCTTCTGTATACCACCCCTACCTTGTCACAACACAACTGATTGGCTCAAACGCATTAAGAAGGAAAGAAATTCCACAAATTAACTTTTAACAAGGCACATTCATTGAAATGCATTCCAGGTGACTACCTCATGAAGCTTGGTGAGAGAATGCCAAGAGTGTGCAAAGCTGTCATCAAGGCGAAGGGTGGCTACTTTGAAGAATCTCAAATATAAAATATATTTTTGTTTGTTTAACACTTTTTTTGGTTACTACATGATTCCATGTGTTATTTCATAGTTTGTATGTCTTCAGTGTTTTTCTATAGTGTAGAAAATAGTACAATTAAAGAAAAACCCTCAAATGAGTAGGTGTGTCCAAACTATTGACTTGTACTTTATGTATTTACACCCCTGAGTCAATACTTTGTAGAAGCACCTTTGGCAGCGATTTCAGCTGTGAGTCTTTCTGGGTAAGTCTCTAAGCGCTTTCCACACCTGGATTGAGCACCATTTGCCCATTTTTTTTATTTTTATGTATTATTATTTTTTTTAAATTATTTTCAAAATTCTTCAAGTTCTGTCATTGTTTTGTTGATCATTGCTAGAAAACCATTTTCAGGTCCTGTCATAGATTTTCAAGTATATTTACGTCAACTGTAACTCAGTGCTTGAACTGCCTGTGCTTAGCTCCAATACGTGCCCCAAACGTAACACTTTGTATTCAGGACAAAAAGTTAATTGCTTTGCCTGTTTTGTAATATTAAAAAAAAAAAATCTGTACAGGCTTCCTTCTTTTCACTCTGTCATTTAGGTTAGTATTGTGGAGTAACTACAATGTTGTTGATCCATCCTCAGTTTTCTCCTATCACAGCTATTAAACTCTGTTACTATTTTAAAGTCAACATTGTGACATTGCCTCGTTGTGAAATCACTTAGTGGTTTCCTTCTTCTCCGGCAACAGAATTGTAGTGACTGGATGTATTGATACACCATCCAAAGTGTAATTAATAACTTCATCATGCTGAAAATTATATTCAATGTCTACTTTCTTTACCCATCTACCAATAGGTGTCTTTATTTGCGAGGCACTGGAAAACCTCCCTGGTCATTGTGGTTGAATCTGTGTTAGAAATTCACTGCTCGACTGAGGGATCTTACAGATAATTGTATGTGTGGGGTACAGAGATGAGGTAGTCATTCAGAAATCATGTTAAACACTTATTGCACACAGAGTGAGTATATGCAACTTATGTGACTTGTTAAGTACATTTGTACTCTTGAACTTATTTAGGCTGCACTAACAATGATGGGGTATTGTGTGTAGGCCAGTGACAAACCCCCCCCGATATTTAATCCCTTTTAAATTTAGGCTGTAACACAACAAAATGTGGAAACCGTCAAGGGGTGTGAATACTTTCTGAAGGCACTGTATATATTTCCACACTATGAGGCTGGAATAATACTGTAAATTATGATCATGCCCTTTTTAGTGTAAAGACGTAAGCGTGCTTCAGTTCAGCTGGCGGCAAGCTGAAGTCAGCTATGCGAACCAAACGAGTGTGCTCGCATACAGTGGCTTGCAAAAGTATTCACCCCCCGTTGCATTTTTCCTATTTTGTTACAACCCCCCTTCCCAAAATCAAGGTATCATTTGATTTACACAACATGCCAACCACTTTGAAGATGCTAAATATTTTGTATTGTGAAACAAACAAGAAACAAGACAAAAAAACAGAACTATTCACCCCCCCCAAAGTCAATACTTTGTAGAGACAACTTTTGCAGCAATTAGTCTCTTGGGATATGTTTCTATAAGCTTGGCAAATCTAGCCACTGGGATTTTTGGATAGGTGCAGTACACCAGCGGAAATCTTTAAGTCACCACAGATTCTCAATTGGATTGAGGTCTGGGCTTTGACTAGGCCATTCCAAGACATTTTAAATGTTTCCCCTTAAACCACTCAAGTGTTGCTTTAGCAGTATGCTTAGGGTCATTGGTGAAGCTCCTTCCCAGTCTCAAATCTCTGGAAGACTGAAACGGATTTCCCTGTATTTAGCACCATCCATCATTCCTTCAATTCTGATCAGTTTCCCAGTCCCTGTCGATGGAAAAACATGGGGATGGTGTTCTTGGGGTGATGTGAGGTGTTGGGTTTGCGCCAGACATAGCGTTTTCCTTGATGGCCAAAAAGCTCAATTTGTACCTTCTTCTGTATGTTTGGGGAGTCTCCCACATGCCTTTTAGCAAACACCAAATGTTTTTGCTTCTTTTTTTCTTTAAGCAATGGCTTTTTTCTGGCCGCTCTTCCATAAAGCCCAGCTCTGTGGAGTGTACGGCTTAGAGGTACTATGGACAGATACTCCAATCTTCTCTGTGGAGCTTTGCAGCTCCTTCAGGGTTATCTTTGGTCTCTTTGTTGCCTCTCTGATTAATGCCCTCCTTGCCTGGTCCATGAGTTTTGATGGGTGGCCCTCTCTTGGCAGGTTTGTTGTGGTGCCATATTCTTGTCATATTTTAACAACGGATTTAATGGTGCTCCGTGGGATGTTTAAAGTTTCTGATATTTTTTATAACCCAACCCTGATCTGTACTTCTCCACAACTTTGTCCCTGACCTGTTTGGAGAGCTCCTTGGTATTCATGGTGCCGCTTGCTTGGTGGTGCCCCTTGCTTGGTGGTGTTGCATACTCTGGGGCCTTTCAGAACAGGTGTGTGTGTGTGTGTGTATGTATGTATGTATGTATGTATGTATGTATGTATATATATATATATATATATATATATATACTGAGATCATGTGACACTTAGATTGCACACAGGTGGACTTCATTTAACTAATTATGTGACTTCTGAAGGTAATTGGTAGCACCAGATCTTATTTAGGGTCTTCCATAGCAAAGGGGGTGAATACAGTTATTTTTTTCACTTCACCAATTTGGAATATTTTGTGTATGTCCATTACATGGAATCCAAATAAAAATCAATTTACATTTTTATTTATTTTATTTCACCTTTATTTAACCAGGTAAGCCATTTGAGAACAAGTCCTCATTTACAACTGTGACCTGGCCAAGGTAAGGCAGAGCAGTGTGATACAAACAACAACACAGAGTTACACATGGAATAAACAAACGTACAGTCAATAACACAATAGAAAAGTCTATATACAGTGTGTGCAAATGAAGTAAGATTAGGGAGGTACGGCAATAAATAGGCCATAGTGGTGAAATAATAAAAATTTTGCAAATAAACACTGGAGTGATAGATGTGCAGAAGATGAATGTGCAAGTAGAGATACTGGGGTGCAAAGGAGCAAAAAATAAAAAATATAAATAAAATAAATAACAATATGGGGATGAGGTAGTTGGATGGGCTATTTACAGATGGGCTATGTACAGGTGCAATGATCTGTAAGCTGCTCTGATAGCTGATGCTTAAAGTTAGTGAGGGAGATATGAGTCTCCAGCTTCCAGTGATTTTGCAATTCATTCCAGTCATTGGCAGCAGAGAACTGGAAGGAAAGGCGGCCAAAGCAGGAATAGGCTTTGGGGGTGACCAGTGAAATATACCTGCTGGAGCGCGTGCTATGGGTGGGTGCTGCTATGGTGACCAGTGAGCTGAGATAAGGCGGGGCTTTTCCTAGGAAGGACTTATAGATGACCTGGAGACAGTGTGTTTGGCGGCGAATATGAAGCGAGGGCCAGCCAATGAGAGCATACAGGTCGCAGTGGTGGGTGGTATATGGGGCTTTGGTGACGAAACAGATGGCACTGTGATAGACTGCATCCAATTTGCTGAGTAAAGTGTTGGAGGCTATTTTGTAATTGACATCGCCGAAGTCAAGGATCGGCAGGATAGTCAGTTTTGCGAGGGTATGTTTGGCAGCATGAGTGAACGATGCTCTGTTGCGAAATAGGTAGCCGATTCTAGATTTCATTTTGGATTGGAGATGCTTAATATGAGTCTGGAAGGAGAGTTTACAGTCTAACCAGACACCTAGGTATTTGTAGTTGTCCACATATTCTAAGTCAGAACCGCCCAGAGTAGTGATGCTAGGCGGGCAGGCAAGTGTGGGCAGCGATCGGTTGAAGAGCTTGCATTTAGTTTTACTTGCATTTAAGAGCAGTTGGAGGTGACGGAAGGAGAGTTATGGCATTGAAGCTCGTCTGGAGGTTAGTTAACACAGTGCCCAAAGAAGGGCCAGAAGTATACAGAATGGTGACATCTGCGTAGAGGTGGATCAGAGAATCACCAGCCGCAAGAGTGACATCATTGATGTATACAGAGAAAAGAGTCGGTCCGAGAATTGAACTCTGTGGCACCCCCATAGACTGCCAGAGGTCCGAACAACAGGCCCTCCAATTTGACACACTGAACTCTGTCTGAGAAGTAGTTGGTGAACCAGGCAAGGCAGTCATTTGAGAAACCAAGGCTGTTGAGTCTGCCGATAAGAATGCGGTGATTGACAGAGTCGAAAGCCTTGGCCAGGTCGATGAATACGGCTGCACAGTATTGTCTTTTGTCGATGGCGATTATGATATCGTTTAGGACCTTGAGCGTGGCTGAGATGCACCCATTACCAGCTCGGAAAACAGATTGCATAGCGGAGAAGGTACAGTGGGATTCAAAATGGTCGGTGATCTGTTTTGTTAACTTGGCTTTCGAAGACCTTTAGAAAGGCAGGGTAGGATAGATATAGGTCTGTAGCAGTTTGGGTCTAGACTGTCTCCCCCTTTGAAGAGGGGGATGACCGCGGCAGTTTTCCAATCTTTGGGGATCTGAGACGATGCGAAAGAGATTGAACAGGCTAGTAATAGGGGTTGCAACAATTGCAGCGGATAATTTTAGAAAGAGAGGGTTGTCTAGCCCAGCTGATTTATAGTGGTCTAGATTTTGCAACTCTTTCAGAACATCAGCTATCTGGATTTGGGTGAAGGAGAAATGGGGCAGGCTTGGGAAAGTTGCTGTGGGGGGTACAGAGCTTGTGACCGGGGTAGGGGTAGCCAGCCGTAGAAAAATGCTTATTGAAATTCTCGATAATCATAGATTTATCGGTGGTGAGTGTTTCCCTGCCTCAGTGCAATGGGCTGCTGGGAGGAGGTGCTCTTATTCTCAAATAACCTTTTGGAGTTTGTGCTACAGGATGCACATTTCCATTTGAAAAAGCTAGCCTTTGCTTTCCTTTCCTTTCCTAACTGCCTTTTGTATATTGGTTCCTAACTTCCCTGAAAAGTTACATATTGCAGGGGCTATTCGATGCTAATGCAGTACGCCACAGGATGTTTTTGTGCTGGTCAAGGGCAGTCAGGTCTGGAGTGAACCAAGGGCTATATCTTTCCTTGGTTCTACATTTTTTTGAATGGGGCATGCTTATTTAAGATGGTGACTTGTAAAGAATAACCAGGCATCCTCTACTGACGGGATAAGGTCAATATCTTTCCAGGATACCCGGGCCAGGTTGATTAGAAAGGCCAGCTCACGGAATTGTTTTAGGGAGCGTTTGACTGTGATGAGGTGTGGTCATTTGACCGCAGACCCATTACGGATGCAGGCAATGAGGCAGTGATCGCGGAAATCCTGGTTGAAGACAGCAGAGGTGTATTTAGAGGGCAGGTTGGTCAGGATGATATCTATGAGGGTGCCTGAGTTTACGGATTTGGGGTTGTACCTGGTAGGTTCCATAATAATTTGGGTGAGATTGAGGGCATCTAGCTTGTAGGTGGAGATAAATGGGGGGCAATTAATTCACATATGGTGTCCAGGGCGCAGCTGGGGGCTGAGGGGTGTCTGTAACAAGCGGCAACAGTGAGAGACTTATTTCTGGAAAGGTGGATTTTGAAAAGTAGAAGCTCGAACTGTTTTGGCACAGACCTGGATAGCATGACAGAACTCTGCAGGCTGTCTCTGTAGTAGATTGCAACTCCACCCCCTTTGGCAGTTCTATCTTGGCAGAAAATGTTATAGTTGGGGATGGAAACTTCCTAAGCCAGGATTCAGACATGGCTAGGACATCAGGGTTGGCAGAGTGCTAAAGCAGTGAGAAAAAAAAATACTTGGGGAGGAGGCTTCTGATGTTAACATGCATGAAACCAAGGCTTTTACGGTTACAGAAGTCAACAAATGATAGCGCCTGGGGAATAGGAGTGGAGCTGGGGGCTACAGGGCCTGGGTTAACCTCGACATCACCAGAAGAACAGAGGAGGAGTAGGATACGGGTACGGCTAAAGGCTATAAGAACTGGTCGTCTAGTGCGTTGAGGACAGAGAATAAAAGGAGCAGATTTCTGGGTGTCATAGAGTAGGTTCAAGGCATAATGTACAGACAAGGGTATGGTAGGATGTGAGTACAGTGGAGGTAAACCTATGCGTTGCATGATGATGAGAGAGGTTTCGTCTCTGGAGTTATCAATTAACATACTGTTAGGTGCGGTCTCCACATATGTATGGGGTGGGACGAAAGAGCTATCTAAGACAATTTGAGCGGGACTGAGGGCTCTACAGTGAAATAAAGCAATAGAAACTAGCCAAGACATCAGTAGACTAGGCATATTGACATTAGAGAGAGGCATAAAGCAATCACAGGTGTTGATCAGGAGAGCTAAGACAACAATGGGTAAATGGCAAAGATAGGGCAGAGCGGGTCAGTTAAATACATACAAGACCTGAGTTCGAGGCTGGGGCCGACAGGTTAACAAAATGAGGTACCGTGATATTGAAACAGCATCAGCTGTGTAGCCGAGTGATCATAGGGTCAAAAGAGTAGCAATAGGTGAGACAGGGTGCTGTACGGTATTCACGACTACACTGGGCGAGCAGGGGACACAGCATTCAGAAAAAGCTAATGGGCCGGGACTAGTAGATGGTTCTGCGGCGATATCGTAACAGAATAGCCTGTTGAGACCACATCGGGCGATCACGTCGGCAGTCCAGTCGTGATGGATCGGTGGGGCTCCGTGTCGACAATAAAGGGTCCAGGCCAATTGGCAAAGGAGGTAATTTTAGCCCTAGAATTAGTTGGTATATGGGCCTCGCTCGAGGCAAGCTGGCACTTGCTTCGGGACAGAGGCGTTAGCTAACAGTAGCCCCTCGTTTGCAGCTGGTTAGCTAGCAGCTAGCTAGGAGTTATGATCCAGAGTGGCCCATGAGAGTAAATGTCATTCCAGTTAATCTGTTCTGTTGTATTGTTATCACATTGTGGTTCAACACTGACATGTTTGTAGTTTTAATGAGGCTTATACAAGTGTATGAGTTCCCCATGCATATTCTACTGTCTGGATAGTTACCACTTTATTACAATATGTAAATATTAATGTTATACAAAAATATTCACGCAAAATTGAAATGTGCAGTGTACAAACTTAACATAATGAACAGGAATGACATTTACTCTCACGGGTGGCCTAATATATAACTATATGAAAGTCACGCCCCTAATAGACCATGCCTCCTGAAAATAACCTGTGGATTATATTAAGAGACCCAGCTGCTAGGTCAACCCAGCATGAAAGTGAATTAAAAACCCAACTGATGGTTAAATTAACCCATGTTTGGGTAATCAAAATAACCCAACATGTTGGGTTATTCACACAACCCAACCGGCCGAGTCAAAATAACCCAGCGTGTGTTCTTTCAAATATTTACCCAGCGCTGGGTTACCAAATAACCCAAAGTGTGTTATTTTTAACCCAGCATCTTTTTGAGTGTACCGTGAAATTGCCCCTCACCTAAAAGTAATCCAAGGTTCTCATTAACTAATAAGATGTCTTAAGCCTAGCTCTCCCTTTGTCCCGCTGTAGACATGCAGCCATGTAATGGTTATAAGACCTTAACCTGCACTTAGAACTCTCCTGAATCACTCCAATCTCTGGATTACTATTACACCCACTAAAACGAATCTCTTATAGACGCTGGAGCGAGTTGGCACACACTACAATAACAGAGAGTAATTGTTATGGAATTTCATCCGGTTTTCCCAACCACCACAATAACATCCAATAATGTGTTACAATGGCCTTGGCCTTGTACTTAACTATGTTGTTTTCATGTTGTTAATCAATAGCAGCTGGCCAGAGTTGGCTACACACTCACCTGTGTTAGTCAGCGTAGTGTGTTGGTGTGCGTATGTGTGTGCAGGCACTTTCAATCAGTTCTATCATGCCTGGCCAATAGCAGACTGGCTCTAGTTGTTTTCTTGTTTTTTGTGTTGCAATATACCCCTCAAATGGTGGCTAATTGTGAAATGAGCTAGAAACAAAAGACACGGTAAGCACTCTCATGTGAATGCTGAAAGCCCTTATGTTCATTATTCAGCGTATACGCCTTTATTTATCTGTTTTGACAGAAAACTGCGTCTATGACCTCACTGCCTGTTGAGGACCTCGGAGAGCCTCTTCCTCAACACTGGAAGTGCTACATGTCACCACAAGGGCGGCACTACTATGTCAACACAGCCAGCAACGGTAAGGACACACATGGAGACTGACATACATGTATTGCCTAAGATAAGTTGATTCATATGAATCTAGATATGTTGAAAGTCACTGCTGCATAACAATGTCCTCAGAGCAATAGTTGACTGCTGAGGTGTCTGTCTGGTACTGCTGGGTGTCGAGGCACATTAAAGACTTGGGGAAGATATCTCCTCTTCACACCATTGTTTCTGTCCACACAATTAGCTGTCTGTCTCTATCCCCAGCACCACCACTCAAACACACAGACAGGGACAGAGACACACAGAGACTGAGAAAGCAACACGGTGAGCTTTCCTCTGTTTAGAATAGGACAGGCACTGGCACAGTATTGATTTACTGACCTTAAATGAACTCGGGAGGAAACGTGAAGTGGTGACATGATGGTGTGAAATGGAATGGAAGACCCGCTGGGGGATGTTATTATGCCTGCTGTGGGTGTCATGGCAACTACAGAGAGGAGGGGGGGGGGAATGGATGAATGAAGTTCAGATCCTGAGTTTATTTTTGAGGAGAAGTAAGATTGGCAGTGTAGCACTGGGAGGTGGTAGACGATAGAAGATGTAGACCTACTGTATTTTTGTCATGAAACCACTCACTTATGAGTAAAGCGATTCAGTGCCTTTACAAGTTATGTTGTGAATGATAGTAGCTGTAATTAAAGACCAAAGGCATTCCCAGTGTGCATGTCTGGGATCATGGTTTTACAGTGTGGAGCGGGAAGATTGTGTGTGTAGAGTTGGTCACATGGTCTACGCTTGGCCATGCGAAAACAGCTACAATTTGGCAAACCAAAACTCCGCCCAGAAACACGACCAGAATAACAAGTTGCTCCTTCCTCTCTGTCCTTTTTAGATGAAGGTCTCTTTGGTTAATGTGTTAATGGGAAAGAGAAAAGACAAACCAAACCAGAGGGCAGCCATGTTTGGCTACACCCTCTTCTGAAGGATTGTCTACCACACAGACAAAAGCATGGCAAAACCCCTTCACATTGTTGTTATTTCCCTTACATACTCATTTCAGATCTGAGTTGATTCCACTGATCTGTTGTGTGCTTCTCTATCTGGAGAATAACCATCTCTTCAGTAGATAACCATCTCTTCAGGGTTGCAGAGAGATGAGGGGGATATGATCCCATGACACTCTTTTGTTCTTGATGCTGGATTCGTTTTATTTGCTGTCAGATTTCCTTGGAGGGAAATGCTCAATCTTTCAGAGCTTTGCACAAAAATACACACAGCTGTAACGGTCATCCCAGATGAAAAATTCAGATGATTATTGTACTTGTGGTATTGCAAAATCGGCCTCTGAGGGGCATAGACAATCATCAGTCCTTCTTTGATGTGCTTTTCTCAAGTAATTGGAAATTTAAGCACAATAAATGCACAGCACACACACACACACACACACACACACACACACAGTCAACCAGCAGAGCCACTGTAACTAGGACTTTTCCAAACAGTCTCCAACTATCTAATAACATTTAACTGAAGCAATCTGCTATTTATAGGCTATCCGCTATTTCAAACGGGCCTCCCTCCCTCTTATGTTAAAGTTCAGATAGATTAGATAATGTTGTGTGTGTGCGTGCACATATGTATGCTATGTGTGTGCGCACGACACTTACACGCATGTGCGTCCGTGTGTATTATGTTTCTGCGTTGCTATAGTAACCAGAGGGCCATCATGCGTGGGTGAGCTAGTGCTGTAAAGGTTCCTGAGTTACACCTTGTTTCTTGGAGGTTTCCTTCCTGTATTTCTGTGCATTACAGTTTGGCAACTCTGTTGTGGTTCAGTGCTTTTCTGTACTGTGGTTTCCTCACATTCTCCCTGGGCATCCTCCTCTCTGTCTAGAGCGTAGCTTTGTAAAAAAAATCCTCCATAGACCCACAGCCTGCCATCTCCCTACAGACACTATTAGACATTTTATAGATGCCTAGACTGTTTATTGTTGTCTATAACATTTTCGGTAGACTCTAAAGGCTATAGTGACACAATGTTTTATGCTTAGTTCTCTCAATATGACTTTTTGACAGATACCATCATTTGTCCTTTTTTTCAATTCATTATTTGTTGTGAGCTGTATTGGGCATTGGTGAGTTACCCTCCATGCTACAACCAGATAAATGTAGTTAGTGTGAATGGGCCGTAGTGTGTGCATGCGAGGAGAGTGTCAGAGCGTCAGCTGGTTATGAATTAAAGATGGGGATTGCTAGACCTAACTAGGCCATAATACTACTAATTCTGTTCACTCACATTGATATCCACACACACAGTGCCGGTTCCAGGCATAAGCAGCATAAGGGGTTGCTTAGGGCCCTTGGCTGCTAGGAGCCCCCAACACAATTATTATCAGATATCAAAGTAAGACCCAGATGCAGACTGTCGAAGTAACAATATTTAATGTTCCAACAGGGTCAAGGCAGACAGAGGTACAGGTCGGCGGGCAGGCTCAGGGTCGGGGGCAGGCAGAGTGGTCAGGCCGGTGGGCACAGAGTCCAGAAAACATGCAAGGGCCAAAACCGGGAGGACTAGCAAAGACAAATAGAAAGCAGGAGCAAGGGAAAACGCTGGTAGACTTGAAAACATACAAGACAAACTGGCCCAGAGAGACAGGAAACACACAGGGATAAATACACAGGAGAAAACAAGGGGGGTGGGGGTGGAGTCAATAACGAGACGGGTGAAACAGATCAGGGCGTGACAATTATAATATTTTTTTTAGGAACTTAATCGGGGTCTCAACTAGAGGTCGACCGATTATGATTTTTCAACGCCGATACCGATTATTGGATGACCAAAACCGCCGGTACCGATTTAATCGGCCGATTTAATTTTTTGTATTTATTAAATTTTTATATTTTTTAGTTAATTTTTTTATTGAACTTTTTTTACATTTATTTTTTATTTATTTTTTTAAAACTTTTTTCTTTCATTCTTTATTTATTTGTAATAATGACAATTACAACAATACTGAATGAACACTTATTTTAACTTAATATAATACATCAATAAAATCAATTTAGCCTCAAATAAATAATGAAACATGTTCAATTTTGTTTAAATAATGCAAAAACAAAGTGTTGGAGAAGAAAGTAAAAGTGCAATATGTGCCATGTAAGAAAGCTAATGTTTAAGTGCCTTGCTCAGAACATGGGAACATATGAAAGCTGGTGGTTCCTTTTTTAACATGAGTCTTCAATATTCCCAGGTAAGAAGTTTTAGGTTGTAGTTATTATAGGACTATTTCTCTCTATACGATTTGTATTTCATAGACCTTTGACTATTGGATGTTCTTATAGGCACTTTAGTATTGCCAGTGTAACAGTATAGCTTCCGTCCCTCTCCTCGCTCCTACCTGGGCTCGAACCAGGAACACATCAACAACAGCCACCCTCGAAGCAGCATTACCCATGTAGAGGAAGGGGAACAACTACTCCAAGTCTCAGAGTGAGTGACATTTGAAACGCTATTAGCGCGCACCCCGCTAACTAGCTAGCCATTTCACATCGGTTACACCAGCCTCATCTTGGGAGTTGATAGGCTTGAAGGGGTGGGTATAATTTGTGGAACGTTCCAAAAGGAATCTGTTCCAAAAAACGTAAAGTAAAAGGTTGCCAACCAACAACGCATACAAAGTAGCAACGCATACAAACCTAGCTAACTAGCTGCCGAATAGGCATCAACTCACCACGTAGCTTATTCTTAATGTTTGTCCATAGGAAAACAGACATGTGAGGACAGACATTTTTCGGAATAAATGTGATGGAAAAACGTGATGAAAAACGCAATGAAATAGACCACTCCCTATCTTATTCTTCCGCTATACAACTTTGTATGCGTTGTTTTTTCGCAATCTTGTTATTTACGAAGTTTTTGGAATAGATTCCTGTTGGAACGTTCCACAAATTATACCCACCCGGGTTGAAGTCATAAACAGCGCAATGCTTGAAGCACAGCGAAGACTGTTTGAATGAATGCTTACGAGCCTGCTGGTGCCTACCACCGCTCAGTCAGACTGTTCAATCAAATCATAGACTTAATTATAATATAATAAACACACAGAAATACGAGCCTTTGGTCATTAATATGGTCAAATCCGGAAACTATCATCTCGAAAACAAAAGTTTTTTTCTTTCAGTGACATATGGAACCGTTCCGTATTTTATCTAACGGGTGGCTAAGTCTAAATATTCCTGTTAGGCATTGATGTTTATGGTTAGGTACATTGGTGCAACGACAGTGCTTTTTTTCGCAAATGCGCTTGTTAAATCAACACCCGTTTGTCGAAGTAGGCTGTGATTCAATGAAAATTAACAGGCACCGTATCGATTATATGCAACGCAGGACACGTTAGATAAACTGGTAATGAAGATTGATAGTTTTTTATAAGTCTAATGCTAGCTAGCAACTTACCTTTGCTTCTTGCTGCCCTCGCGTAACAGGTAGTCAGCCTGCCATGCAGGCTCCTTGTGGAGTGCAATGTAAGGCAGGTGGTTAGAGCGTTGGACTGGTAACCGAAGGTTGCAAAAACGAATCCCCCCTGAACAAGGCAGTTAACCTCCATTCCTAGGCCGTCATTGAAAATAAGAATGTGTTCTTAATCTGACTTGCTTAGTTAAATAAAGGTGTAAAAAAAAAAATAAAAAAAAAATTGGCAAATCAGTGGCCAAAAATACCGATTACCGATTGTTACGAAAACTTGAAATTGGCCCTAATTAATCGGCCATTCCAATTAATCGGTCGACCTCTAGTCTCAACTTACTATTGAGAATGAGAATAGTAGAATACACCAGGTGAATCAAGAGTTTTTCTCTTGTTATGTCAGTCAATTTAGCCATGTAAACTAACAATTTTTAGATTGGTAGTTAGTCTAGCCAGCTATCTAAACTTGTAGTTATTCATGACCGAATACCAACTGGGCATGCAGGGCACGTGCCTAGGGGCCCTGACCTCTAGGGGGCCCCCAATTGATTTTGTTAGTCATTCTCTCTCAGATATCATATTAACATGGCATAAGTCATTACAAAATGTGTAGAATTGCAGGAAATTACCTGTAAAACTGCAAAAAAATATATCTCTGCCGTATGTCAAAATGAGTACAATTGCATGAAATGTATATATTTTGCAACGTTATCAAATCAAAGTTTGTCGGTTTCATACACCGATTTGCAGATGTTATCACAGGTGCAGTGAAATGCTTGTGTTTCTAGCTGTAATAGTGTTGTAATACCTGGTAATGCCCCCATGGCAAAATGTGTGTGTGGCGGGGGGATGAACTTTAATATACTTTTAAAATGTCTAAAACCAAATCAAAACTGTGGAGAAATTATAATGGACCTACATTCATACAGTTTTTTTTGACTGTATCCAGCTCGCTAATAATCACTGAAATGAAAGCTACGCAGTCCGGGATCATCGAACATTTCAAAAACGATGGATAGAGGACACACTTTCTTTTTTTTATTACAAATTTTGATGGCGAGGAAATATAACCAATTTTCTGTGCGGTCCCCAGGGATCAAAATGAGTTTGACACACTTGTGTAAGTGTATTGAAATCTTGTCTCAGCTATCCTGGAATTACAGCTTTGTAATGAGCTTGTTACAGAGTAAATATGTTGGAGGATGTGTGTAGAGCCGCAGCCTACCTCTCATCTGAGCACACTGATGTGAAGTAGATAATCACTCCAATCTGCATTTCCAGGTGCCAGTTGCTAAGTAACAGACCCTTTTGATGTCAACAGTGTTACAGTTCTGTTGTAAGCCTGATAGTAAATAGAGATGTTTCTTTCACCTTTCAGTCCATTATCCACTGATATTACATTAATTTCCTGTTCATTTTCTGATTAAACGTGTCATGCATCTAGGCCTACACGTAAAATTAAGTATTTTTTTTTCAATGCAATTTAAACATTGAAACATTCATTTCCTGTTAATTTTCTTAGTAAAGTTGTCATGCAACCAGGCCTGCACATGAAATTAACACATTGTCAATGTAATTGAAACTATAAGGTCACTTGTCACAGAGACTTGCTATCTACAGTACCAGTCAAAAGTTTGTAAACACCTACTTATTCAAGGGTTTTTCTTTATTTTTACAATTTTCTACATGGTAGAATAATGTGATGATATGAAAACTATGGAATCATGTAGTAACCAAAAAAGTGTTAACCTGTTTGGGCTAGGGGGCAGTATTGAGAATTTTGGAAAAAATATGTGCCCATTTTTAACTGCCTCCTACACCAACTCAGAAGCTAGAATATGCATATTATTGTTCAGGTTTGGATAGAAAACACCCTAAAGTTTCTAAAACTGTTTGAATGGCGTCTGTGAGTATAACAGAACTCCTATGGCAGGCAAAAACCTGACAAGGTTTCATGCAGGAAGTACCCTGTCTGACAAGGAGTCGTGCGTCTTGCATCTGTTTATTGAAAAGTAAGGATCTTAGCTGTAACGTGACAATTCCCAGGGCTCCGATAGGCTCTCAGAACCCGGGAAATACCTGAAGGTTGACGAGGCAGCCTCAGGCTGAAACACATTATCGCCTTTGGTAAGTGGCGGATCAGAGGACCTTTGAATGAGGCGCATGCACGATTCGCCCCTGTGGAGAAATTTAATTCGGCTGTTTAGGCTCATTGCATATTCCCGGTCGGAATATTATCGCTTTTCTACGAGATAAATGGCATAAAAATTGGTTTTAAACAGCGGTTGACATGCTTCGAAGTACGGTAATGGAATATTTAGACATTTTTTTGTCACGCCAATGCGCCATGCGCGAGACCGTGATTTAGTATTCTGATAGTGTCTAGAACTCACGAACAAAACGTCGCTGTTTGGATATAACGATGGATTATTTGGGACCAAACCTACATTTGTTATTGAAGTAGAAGTCGTGGGACTGCATTCTGACGAAGAACAGGAAAGGTAAGAACATTTTTCTTATAGGAAATATGATTTTGATGAAGGCTAATCTTGCCGGGTGTCTAAATAGCTAGCCCGTGATGCCGGGCTATGTACTTAGAGTATTGCAAAATGTGCTTCATCCGAAAAGCTATTTTAAAATCGGACATATCGAGTGCATAGAGGAGTAATGTATCTATAATTCTTAAAATAATTGTTATGCTTTTTGTGAAAGTTTATCGTGAGTAATTTAGCAAACTGTTAGTAAATTCCCCGGAAGTTTGCGGGGGTTATGCTTTTTCTGAACGTCACATGCTAATGTAAAAAGCTGTTTTTTGATATAAATATGAACTTGATTGAACAGACATGCATGTATTGTATAACACAATGTCCTAGGTGTGTCATCTGATGAAGATCATAAAAGGTTAGTGCTGCATTTAGCTGTGGTTTGGGTTTATGTGACATGATATGCTAGCTTGAAAAATGGGTGTCTGATTATTTCTGGCTGGGCACTCTGCTGACATAATCTAATGTTTTGCTTTCGTTGTAAAGCCTTTTTGAAATCGGACAGTGTGGTTAGATTAACGAGATTCTTGTCTTTAAATAGCTGTAAAATAGTCATATGTTTGAGAAATTGAAGTAATAGTATTTCAAACGATTCAAAAATCGCGCCACTGGATTTCAGTGGCTGTTACGTAGGTGGGACGAGTTCGTCCCACATGCGCCAGAGAGGTTAAACTAATCAAAATCTATTTTATGTTTGAGATATTTCAAAGTAGTCACCCTTTGCCTTTGACAGCTTTGCACACTCTTGGCATTCTCTCAAACAGCTTCATGAGGTAATCACCTGGAATGCATTTCAATTAACAGGTGTGCAGGGTTTGTACACACGTCACGTAAAGTTAGCCAACGAGCCAGCCAGCTAACATTAGCTAGTTAAAACCTCTTGAGCGTCTCATCCCGTTAGCGGGATCATTTTCCAGCGAAAAACTCCTAGCGACATTAGCATAACGAAATTCAATATATATATTTTTTCAAATATAGGACTGTCTCATATCGTTTTATAGATACACCTCTCTTGAATTGACCCTCGTCGTCCGATTTCAAAAAGGTTTTACAGGAAAAGCACAACATTAGATTATGTTAGAGGAGTACATGGTAAAAGTAGCATCATTTGAATTTTCCGACCAAGCACATGCATCACAAATAACCAAAAAAACAGCTAAATGCAGCACTAACCTTTTACAAACTTCATCAGATGACACACCTAGGACATCATGTTACACACAGCATGCATTCTTTTGTTCAATAAAGGTCATATTTCTAGATAAAAACAGCATTTTACATTGGCGTCTGACGTTGGCTAACTATTTTCCCATAAAATGCGTCCCGGGAAACAGTGCTACAATTTCATAAATTACTATTCGAAAACGATTTTTTTATTTTATATTGTCAATCTAAGATTTATAGATGAATATCTCTTGAAAACACCCGTCATAACAGATTTTAAATGAACTTTACAGGGTAATCACACTTTGAGATAAAAGGGGATGCGATACTCAGAAAATGAGCTAGAAAACCTAGCTCGGCGCCATCTTGGAACAATCGCAAATCACATCTGATCTTGTATAATATTGTCAATAATCCCTTACCTTTAGTTGTCTTCATCAGAAAGCACTTCCAGGAATCCCAGGTCCACGACAAATGTATTTTCGGTCGAAAAAGTCCATCCTTTATGTTCCATTAGCTTGCTGTTGTTAGCACGTCTGAAGGCTGTATCCAAATGTTGATCCGGGCGCGGGACTTGGGTTACGAAAAATAACTTTTTTCCCTCCTTTAGGTTCGTTCAAACATGTCAAACGTTGTATAACATTAATCTTCAGGGCCTGTTTCAACAAGAGAGCCAATAAGATTCGAGTGGGACGATTTCATTGTGTTTCAAAACGTTTCCAAAGGTGGGGGTAGACACGGCCGCCGACGTCACAATGCTGATGGCCCTCCTACTGTGACCAATTGCCACAGCGTCTCCTTCACTGAGTTTCGACAGTAGAAGCCTCAAAACACTTTGTAAAGACTGGGGACATCTAGTGGAAGCACTAGATGCTCAATGAACGATTTTTCACGTTGTGAATTACAGGCAAGGCTGTGAAGTCGAGTCCACAATTCAGAATCCCACTTCCTGTTTCAATCGGTCTCGGGGTTTTGACTGCCATATGAGTTCTGTTATACTCACAGACACCATTCAAACAGTTTTAGAAACTTTAGGGTGTTTTCTATCCATATAAAATAAGTATATGCATGTCCTAGCTTCTGAGTTTGATTAGTAGGCCGTTGAAAATGGGAACAAATTTTTTCCAAAATGAGCTGTGGCGCGCCCTATGGTAGGATATCCGTAAGAGGATTTATGAACAGTGCCAACAATGCCACAGTGCTGGGAGCTAACCAGGCAGTGTCAATGTTAGCTAGCTAACATTAGGCTCTAACTAGAAAAGCAAACAGCTCTGGGAAACGAATAATGTCAGCTAGGGAGCCAGCTAACGTTAGCTAGCTAGTTAGCTAAAAGTACACTTTAGCTTAAGACAAATAGCTAGCTAGCTAGGTAAACAATGAACCTAGCTAGGTAAACAACGTTTAAGAGCACACACATCACGTAACGTTAGCTAATGAGCCAGCCAGCTAACATTAGCTAGTTAAACATTAATGAACAAAGTGCCAAGAATGCCACAATGCTAGGAGCTAACCAACCAGGTCCAATGTTAGCTAGCTAACATTAGGCTCTAACTAGAAAAGCAAATGGCTCTGGGAAATGAATAATAGCATCAGCTAGGGAGCCAGCCAGCTAACATTAGCTAGCTAGCTAACAGTACAATTTTGCTTTTAATGAAATCACTTTCTGTCAATATTAGAAATGTGTAATAGCTAGCTACATTTTCAGATATCTTACCTGTATACATCATCATGCATGATGGATGCATCTCCCTGTCAGGAATGCCATACCACCTTTGCCCTTAGTTTGAAGATGTAATCCGGAGGTGTTTTCTCCATCTCTTTAGCAATCATACTCTAATTCCACTGATTTCAAAACTTGATCCTCCAGAAAGTGGAGAGCAACACTTATGCAGCTCCACTACACAATACATTTTTAAAAAGCTGCGTTCAACAGGATTACCAACACAGACTGACGAGCTCAAATAGACAGAAGCCTCTATGTGGCAGACCAATCCTCTCTTCTCTCTCGGCATGGCCAGCCCACTCATTATCTCAGCCAATCATGGCTAGTGGGAAGGTTGCTATCTTTTTCTGTGGCTTATCCAACAAGGCTCGGAATTTAAACATTTTATTCAATATTTACAGATGACATACACGTTTGTTATTAAGGCACATGAAAGTTTACATGTTCGAGAAGGCATTTCTGACAAACACGCTTTGATAAATATTTTTTTTTACATTCAAACGGCTCTCCTGTGAAGTCGTGACTTGCGACATACGCCAAGTTTCCTGAATCGGGTCACATATTATGGCAAGAACAGCTCAAATAAGCAAAGAGAAAAGACAGTCCGTCATTACTTTAAGACAGGAAGGTCAGTGAATGTGGAAAATGTCAAGAACTTTGAAAATGTCTTCATGTGCAGTCGCAAAAAACATCAAGCACTATAATAAAACTGACTCTCACGAGGACCGCCACAGGAAAGGAAGACCCAGAGTTACCTCTGCTGCAGAGGATAAGTTCATTAGAGTTAACTGCACCTCAGATTGCAGCCAAATAAATGCTTCACATATTTCAAGTAACAGACACATCTCAACATCAACTGTTCAGAGGAGACTGTGTGAATCAGGCCTTCATGGTCAAATTGCTGCAAAGAAACCACTACTAAAGGACACCAATAATAAGAAGAGATTGCTTGGGGCAAGAAACACGAGCAATGGACATTAGACCGGTGGAAATCTGTCCTTTTGGTCTGATGAATTCAAATTTGAGATTTTTGGTTCCAACCGGCATGTCTTTGTGAGACGCAGAGTAGGTGAACGGATGATCTCCGCATTTGTGGTTCCCACCGTGAAGCATGGAGGAGGAGGTGTGACGGTGTGGGGGTGCTTTGCTGGTGACGCTGTCAGTGATTTTATTTAGAATTCAATGCACACTTAACCAGCATGGCTACCACAGCATTCTGCAGTGACACACCATCCCATCTGGGTCTGCGCTTAGTGGGACTATCATTTGTTTTTCAACAGGACAATGACCCAAAACACACACTCAAGGCTGTTTAAGGGCTATTTGACCAAGGAGAGTGATGGCGTGCTGCATCAGATGATCTGTCATCCACAATCACCCAACCGCAAACCAATTGATATGGTTTGGTATGAGTTGGACCACAGAAGAATGTTAGAAAAGCATTCCACATTAAGCTGGTTGAGAGAATGCCAAGAGTGTGCAAAGCTGTCATCAAGGCTAAAGTTGGCTATTTTGAAGAATATAAAATAACACTTTTTTGGTTACTACATGATTCCATGTGTTATTTCATAGTTTTGATGTCTTCAATATTATTATACAATATAGAAAATAGTAAAAATAAAGTAAAACCCTTAAATGAGTAGGTGTTTTAAAACCTTTGACTGGTACTGTAAATATAATGTAAACCCGTATTTAACTTCGCTCATTGTCACACTTTACTCATGCTAATTTGACATGCCAATGTCTCTTGAAGTAGCTGCATCTGCTTGTGATATGACAACAACAAAGAAGTTACTGCAAACAACGAACACTGTTGTTTTTCCTCGGACGTCATTGCACGTGCGATAGAACAGCAGAATGTATACAGCAAATGTATTTTACCACGTTGCGTGATGCTCCTCAACTCCGTTTCATCAACAAAACAATAATCGCGGCAGTGGGGCTTACAGTGGCACTATTTCCCCTACTGCGGATTCCATCTTTAATGATGATACTAGAATACCTGTTCCCAGATTGCAGTAGAGATTTGATTGAATTATTCTTTTGATGTATTTTATAGCACAATGACAATTATTGAGAGTGTAGTCGAGATTCGATTGAATCCTATCTTGATGTATCGTTAGTATAGCGTAATGACACTTACAGAGACTTGCCCCTTCTCAGGATTTTATTGCTACTGCTGTAGCTCCTGAGAGAAGGATACAGTGACATACAATTCCCCAGAGCTAACCTAATTATACTGTATTTCTTTCCATTAATATCTGATTCCTCCCATCAGATCGATTTCCTTTGTCAAGCTAACGGAGAGAAATAGAGGCAGAAAGCACCTTTTTAATGAACTGTTGTGACTGTGTTGTGACAGTGTTATACATCGTATCGGAAGGGAAAGACTCTCTCCTCCTTTGAGTCTGTCTGCCAAATCTCTCTCTCTCACCTTTCTCTGTTTCTGTCTCCTTCTTTTTTTTTTCTCTGTCTGTCTGTCTGTCTGTCTGTCTGTCTCTGTGTGTGTCATCGGAACTGATAGTTTTGGCTCAGTCTCTGCTTAGTACAGGCAGACAGCTGAGTGCTAGCCAAAGACACAAATGAAATAAAAGCTTGTTAGTCTCAACGACTGTTCTCTCCCTGGTGACACTAAGGGGTAATTGAGATCAAATTTGTATTGTGAATTTGGATATTGGAGTTAAGTGAATCACAGATTTTCTCTCTGTCTATCAGGTTCTGTGTCAGTCTTGCTTCTTATCCTCTTTTCTTTCGCTCTCTCCTTCTCTTGTTCTTGCTTCCTCCGGCAAGAGTAAAATGGGGACACATGAATTGAAAGAGTGAGGCAGAGAGTCTTGGTGAAGTTAAACAGCCATATTGGATTTACTGAAAGTTTGCACCTGTTATTTTTAACACACGGAGTTGACGATAAAGCAGTAAAAAAAAAAATGAAATAATGGTTGCTTTGTTGTCTTTTATTATCCTTATAAAAATAGCAGGTGCAATGCTCTGCTCACAGGTGCAAACACTTGAATCTGGCTCATATTCTTATTTCGCTCTGGGAAGTTGTCAAAGTCAGTCTGACAACTGTTTAGTTGGATTGGACAGAAACTGTGCATCCCTCACCTTCGCAACCATGAAAAACACTTTCAGATGACAGCAAGCTACACGTCATACATGTTTTTGTTTATATTGAATAGTTTCTCAATGATAAAAAAGAATGCAAGTGATTTATACTGCACAACTTTGTTTTAATGCATTGTTTAACTTACTTAGGATAAGCAAATTGTCTTGTCCCAGCTGTGACCCAGTAGAGTTGTAGTGACATGTTTTGGAGATTTAGAGAACTACAGTTGAAGTCGGAAGTTTACATACACCTTAGCCAATTACATTTGAACTCAGTTTTTCACAATTCCTGACATTTAATCCCAGTAAAAATTCCCTGTCTTAGGTCAGTTAGGATCACCACTTTATTTTAAGAATGTGAAATGTCAGAATAATCGTATAGTGATTTATTTCTTTCATCACATTCCCAGTGGTTCAGAAGTTTAAATACACTCAATTAGTATTTTGTAGCATTGCCTTAAAAATGGTTTAACCTAGGTCAAACATTTCAGGTAACCTTCCACAAGCTTCCCACAATAGGTTGGAATCACCACAATAGCTGGTGTAACTGAGTCAGGTTTGTAGGCCTCCTTGCTCGCACAAACCTTTTCAGTTCTGCCCACAAATTTTCTATGGGATTGAGGTCAGGACTTTGTGATGGCACTCCAATATCTTGACTTTGTTGTCCTTAAGCTATTTTGCCACAACTTTGGAAGTATGCTTGGGGTCATTGTCCATTTGGAAGACCCATTTGCGACCAAGCTTTAACTTCCTGACTGATGACTTGAGATGTTGCTTCAATATATCCACATAATTTGTCCTCCCTTATGATGCCATCTATTTTGTGAAGTGCACCAGGCCCTCCTGCAGCAAAGCACCCCCACAACATGATGCTGCCACCCCCGTGCTTCAAGGTTGGGATGGTGTTCTTTGGCTTGCAAGCCTCCCCCTTTTCCCTCCAAACATAACAATGGTCATTATGGCCAAAGAGTTCTATTTTTGTTTCATCAGACCAGAGGACATTCCTCCAAAAATACGATCTGTGTCCCCATGTGCAGTTGCAAACCATAATCTGGCTTTTTTATGGTGGTTTTGGAGCAGTGGCTTCTTCTTTGCTGAGCGGCCTTTCAGGTTATGTTGATAAAGGACTCGTTTTACTGTGGATATAGATACTTGTGTACATGTTTCCTCCAGCATCTTCACAAGGTCTTTTGCTGTTGTTCTGGGATTGATTTGCACTTTTCGCACCAAAGTACGTTCATCTCTAGGAGACAGAACGCATCTCCTTCCTGAGCGGTATGACAGCTGCGTGGTCCCATGATGTTTATACTTGCGTACTATTGTTTGTACAGATGAACGTGGTACCTTCAGGCGTTTGGAAATTACTCCCAAGGATGAACTAGACTTGTGGAGGTCTAGAATTTCTTTTCTGAGGTCTTGGCTGATTTCTTTAGATGTTCCAATGATGTCAAGCAAAGAGGCACTGAGTTTGAAGGTAGGCCTTGAAATACATCCACAGGTACACCTCCAATTGACTCAAATTATGTCAATTTGCCTATCAGAAGCTTCTAAACCCATGACATCATTTTCTGGAAATTTACAAGCTGTTTAAAGGCACAGTCAACTTAGTGTATGTAAACATCTGATCCACTGGAATTGTGATTTAGGTGAAATAGTCTGTCTGTAAACAATTGTTGGAAAAATGACTTGTGTCATGCGCAAAGTAGATGTCCTAACCGACTTGCCAAAGCTATAGTTTGTTAACAAGAAATTTGTGGAGTGGTGGAAAAATGAGTTTTAATGACTCCAACCTCAGTGTATGTAAACTTCCGACTTAAACTGTATCTATTATCATGAATGCTAGAAAGTAAACAAAAGTATTTGATATATTCTGTAGATCAATCAAACCAAAGAAGACTGTTTAAAATATCGTATCCCCCCCCAAAAAATGTGTCCTTAAGTTTTGTCCTCGGTGTTACTGCCTGAAAATCACTTATTACAAAGATATGCAAAGACCTTGAGCATTCCCTCCAGTGGCAAACTGTTATTGGGGGAAACGTCTATATGATATACAAATATTAGGTAATCACACCCTGTTATTATGTACAAATATTGAGGATTCTTTTGATAATTTGGTGTCCGAATCCAAAGTGTCACTTGGTGTTACTTAATTTACATTAAGGGGAATTACATAGTGAGCCAAATTATTAATCATTAAGGATTAATGACCTTAGATTTGAGCATCTGTGGCCTACTTTTCAGAAAATCCTAATGGACCGAAAATGTGTCATTGGTGTCACTACTCCTACTGGTGGCACAATGTTATGATAATGGTAAACATGATTTAAAGTCATTAAGCTGCCATATTCATTGATTTAGAATGGGAAGCTGTACCCAATACATTTACATAAAAACACATGAACACACAAAAATGAAGTTGCCACTGCAATTCAAGAATGACCCGTCAACATAATCATCAAGAACCTTAATATGAACAAGTTTTTGTTTCATGTAACCCTCTTGGACCTGCGATGAAATCCAGGGTAGAGATATTCTAGTATGTCTCTCAATTTCCATGTATTTCTGACCACACAAGTTAAATGGACTTTCATGTTCCTGTCTGGTTCCAGAGACAACGTGGGAGAGACCTTCCAGTGTACCTGGGACCCCCAAAACCCCTTTGAAACACAAGAACTCACTACCTACAGGTACTGACGCTATCTCTCTCATTCTCTCGCTCTTTCTCTCTCTCTTTATCCCCCCTCTCGCTCATTCTGTCCTTGACTCCCTCTCACTCTCTTTCTCTCACTTTTCCTCCTTTGCCAGTGTCGTGAGGGTTGTACATAGGCCTACCGCTGTGTGGCAGCACACAGAAAATTCCAGAGGCCTCTGACTACACACACACACACACACACACACACACACACACACTTCCTGTGGCTAATTTGATCTGCGATCTGGAGTCATCTCAACTCACGTTTGTTTGCTCAGGCTGATCACTAGACACAGTGGGGTATCTCATCTATACTGCCTAATAATTCTCTCCAACACACGCACTCACATGTAGTCTCGCATGCCGCCTGATCACTCAAACACACCTTCAAATGAACACATGCAACCAATGCACACACACACATGCAGACCAACTCTCCCAAATAATAGCTCATTTTCCTTGCCTGTGTACCAGAGGACAACCCAGGCGGTCTGGACTCAGAGCTGGGTTTGGTGAGGTGCTCGGTCTCTGGTTTCCAGTAACCGCCCTGATAAAGACATTTAACGAAGAAGAAGCGATTCTCTGATAGCTTTGTTTGAGTCACAACGATAAGTTAATTTACCCCCGGCTCAGATATACAGACAACTCATAGGAGGCAAACACATTATTCCTCCTCCGCAGGCTCTGTGTTACAAATAAAATTCTCTCTTTCTCGCTCCCCCGCCCCTCTCTCTCCATCTCTTTCTCTCCCTCTCTCTCTCTCTCCCTCTCTCTCCCTCTCTCTCCATCTCTCTCCCTCTCTCATCTCTCTCCCTCTCTCTCCCTCTCTCTCCCTCTCTCTCCCTCTCTCTCCATCTCTCTCCCTCTCTCCATCTCTCTCCCTCTCTCCCTCTCTCCCTCTCTCCATCTCTCTCCCTCTCTCTCCATCTCTCTCTCTCCATCTCTCCATCTCTCTCTCTCCATCTCTCTCCCTCTCTCTCCCTCCACAGTGAACGGGTTTCACTCCAGTGGCGGTACGTTGCATCAGAATGAACACTCCCACATCGGTCTGGTCAAAAAGCCCAGTTCCGAACCACAGGTAAAACCGGTGTCCTCCTCTTCCTCCTCCTCCCTCCTCTTCCTCCTCCTCTCCTTCTCTCGTTGCTCCAGTTAAGGGCTTCCCCATGAACCCCATGAACTATGCTTATGTTTACACAGAAGATGGCCCATTTCTGTTTCTTCATATTACACCACCAACAGCCACCACCACGCCACAGGGGTAGCCAGTCAACGAAAGCATTTAGCAGCGTTTAGCATTGGCATAGCAGAAGCAGAAGCTATGCCAATGCATCCCCGTTCATAGAGGTACTGTACAGTAGTAGCTTCAAACAGCAGATTTCTCCTATGTACAGTAATGCCATGGTTACTGGTGACATGGTTACCCAACCTCCTTAGACACACGCACATGCAAAAACACACACGCAAAGACAGAGGCAAAGACCGACACGTGCCCGCACGCACACACACACACACACAACCCAGTCATCATGAAATGAGATAATGATACTCATTACCCCAGGAAAGGAGAGCAGTTTCTCCATCCTGATTCCTTTCATTATCTTATCCTCAGATCATAATTAGGAGAGCACTCATCGTCGTTCAGACGCGCACACACACACACACACACACACACACACACACACACACACACACACACACACACACACACACACACACACTCAGTCACACACCATCCTTCAGATACACCCCACCACTACCCAGCTTCTTATCCTCCTTTAGCTCCTCCTTTAACTTCTCCTTTAGCTCCTCCTTTAACTTCTCCTTTAGCTTCTCCTTTAACTCCTCCTTTAGCTCCTCCTTTAGCTCCTCCTTTAGCTCCTCCTTTAGCTTCTCCTATAGCTCCTCCTTTAGCTCCTCCTTTAACTTCTCCTAAAGCTCCTCCTTTAGCTCCTCCTTTAACTTCTCCTAAAGCTCCTCCTTTAGCTCCTCCTTTAACTTCTCCTTTAGCTCCTCCTTTAGCTCCTCCTTTAGCTCCTCCTTTAGCTCCTCGTTTAGCTCCTCGTTTAGCTCCTCGTTTAGCTCCTCCTTTAACTTCTCCTATAACTCCTCCTTTAACTTCTCCTATAGCTCCTCCTTTAACACCTCCTTTCTATTGTTCTCATTGGGAGAGGGAGATGAGGTGTGGAGCATTCTTTACTTTGTCAATAAACCCCCTCCCCTCCCTTCCTCCTTCTCGCCAGCCCTGTGTCTTGCTTCAGTGGGTATGGTATGGACAGTGGGGGATGTGCACTCTCTCTTTCATTCTTTCTCTCCCTCTCGCTTTCTGTCTCTACCTTTTTTAAATCTACATCTACCCCCTCCATCTCATTACACCCACTCTTTCTCTCTGTTTCGCTCTGCGTGCGCACGCACGCACTCATACACACTCAAATGTACACACACTCATATTGCTCATGTGATGACATAGTCTGAGCCGAAGTGCGTTCACTCACTCACACACACACAAACATCCAAGCACGATTTGCTCTGTGCTGCAGACATGCCCCCCTACTCAGCACTGCAACACACACACTCACACACACAGTAGCCGGAGCGGAGGCAGCGCACAGACAGTCAGTCCCAGAGAGCTCCAGTGTGTGTGAGTGTGTGTGTGTTAGCCAGAGACCATGTCGGACACAGAGGAAGGTTTTGACGGAGCATCCTGTCTCGCTCAACAGAATCCGGGTCCTGCATCACCCACCAGGAGACAGAGCAAAGAGACTACCATCACAGTGAGTACCACTACTAAAACAATCCCAGACCCAACCCTAACCCTAACCCTAACCCCAACACGCATGGGCAATACAAAGTTGCAAAATCCAACTGATGATGTTAGGGACTATTGAGACCGAGACATGATTTAGATGCCAGTGTCGAACAGAATTGAATATTGACATTTTGAATTTGTAAAACAGTTGTAGAAATTTTGGAAACACTGAGACCTGAGCAGAGGTGAAGGAGTGCACAGGGGTTGCAGTGGAGGGAACGAAGCTGCTCTCCCTGTTCCCACAGCAACCAGGACAATGCTATTGATTGGCGGATGGGTTGAGAGGGAGAATTGGCAGACAGTGCTGATTTAGTCTTCAGCTAATAAGTCAGGGGTTAAGGGAGGGGTTGACAGAGGTCAACTAAGGCCACTTAAAGGCTCATTAGAAAGGGATGGAAGCCAGATGGGGATGTTTTAGCTGCTTTGTGTGAACTTTCATCTGAAGACAGGAATAGTGGAAAGAGGACCGTCTTCATTATCATACCATTTCCACTAGCAACTTCACAGCAGTAAACTGCTGGACATGAACAGCAGTGGATCCACACACACACGCATGCGCACACACACCTCCAGCACCTCGAGGCGGAGTTGTTTTGCTGCTGGAGGTAATGAAAGTAAATGTGAGGGGAGACAACAGTCCTGCTCTGTGTGCTAACAGTTGGAACTGACGATCACACAGGAGACCTGCTGTTAGCACTCTGCCTGCTTCGCCGTGTGTGTGTGTGTGTGTGTGTGTGTGTGTGTGTGTGTGTGTGTGTGTGTGTGTGTGTGTGTGTGTGTGTGTGTGTGTGTGGAGCGACTATAATACACAACGCTCAGGCCCTGTGCAGCAGCAAGAGAACAGATAGATGAGCCGAGCAGGGAGATGGTCGCTCGGCCAACAGATTTAACATTAGAGGAGAAAGAGAATTTTAACACACTGTCAGGACTGTTCAGTGATAAATGCTGGTGACAGGACAAGGTTGACAGTTTCTGTGTTTTCATGGAGCATTATTCATGAAGTCTGGAAATAAAAAAGAGTTGACAAATTCAAGGAGCGATATGAAGTCTAGATGAACTGAGGTGAAGTGTTGCCAGAGCAACGGTGGCAGAGCACCTTGAAGAGTAGCATCAACAGAGTTGGACAGTTACTGTCTGTGCAGTGTGGATGTGTGTGCAGCTCCACATCCTGCACTATTGCTAATCTCAATGTAGACCTTCATGGCTTAGACTCCTCAGACCCGTGTATACCAAGTCTAATTTAATCAAATAAAATATAATGCCCAATGGAAAAATGTTCTCTTCTCTCTCTTTCTCCCATCTCTCTTTCTCCCATCTCTCTTTCTCCATATTCCCCCCCCCACACTCTTCCTGTCTCTCTCGTCCAGATTAACTGTGTAACGTTCCCCCTCCCTATGAGTATGCCTGAGCAGCAGCTGCTGAAGCCAGATGAGTGGAGCTACTGTGACTACTTCTGGGTAAGACACAGACTGGCCACACCACAGAGTCATATTAAACTACTCTACACTATACTACACTACACTACTCTATACTACGCTACACTACACTACTTTACACTACACTACTCTACACTACTCTACACTACTTTATACTACTTTACACTACTCTACACTACTCTACTTTACACTACTCTAACACTACTCTACACTACTTTACTCTACACTACTCTACACTACTTTACACTACACTACTCTACACTATTTTACACTACTTTACACTACACTACTCTACACTACTTTACACAGCAATACACAACACTACACTCTGAAGAAAAGTTGCTATCTAGCACAAATGGTTCTTCGGCTGTCCCTATAGGAGAACCCTTTGCAGAAAATGTTTTGGTTCCAGGTAGGACCCTTGGGTTTCATGGGTTACATGAAACCAAAAAGTGTTCTCCTATGGGGATAGCCGAAGAACCCTTTTGGAACCCTTTTTTCTAAGAGTGTACACTACTCTACTCTACACTATACTACTCTACACTATACTACTCTACACTACTCTACACTGCACTACTCTACTCTACACTGCACTACACAACACTACACTGCACTACTCTACACTGCACTACTCTATACTGCACTACTCTATACTGCACTATACAACACTACTCTACACTGCACTACTCTATACTGCACTACTCTACACTGCACTATACAACACTACTCTACACTGCACTGCACTACTCTACACTGCACTACTCTACACTGCACTACTCTACACTGCACTACTCTACACTGCACTACTCTACACTGCACTACTCTACTCTACACTGCACTACTCTACACTGCACTACTCTACACTGCACTACTCTACACTGCACTACTCTACACAACACTACTCTACACTGTACTATCGAACACTACTCTACACTGCACTACACTAAAACCATTCAGACACTGCAGCCTTCAAGGACTGGAGTTGTGCTGCCGTGCCTTAGACTGCAGTCCACAGCTCTTCCACATAAACAGCCGTGCGATAAACACTTAAACAGGACACTTTCCAGAATCGTCAGAGTAAGGCTGCAGAGCTGTAGTAGAATAACACAAGACATAGTGAGAGCGGCTCCATGCATCTGATTTGGCTCTGCTTTCATTTCTCCCACGGCTGAAACGTAATCACCACCAGGTGTGTTCTGAGGTTTTAACACTCAGCTAATGTTACAGTCGGACTGGGCTAACGTTACGCTTTGAGGTGACAACAGCAGAAGACGCTCGTAAAGAAAGAGTGGATACCGTACACCGAGAGTGACAGCTTTTACTGAGACACAGAGGATCAGATTAAAACAGGTTGCCAAGTATTTAGTACTCTCCTGCTGTGTGTGAAATGTAGACATTCTAGAACACTGGCTGTGGTACTGTAGAATGGATTATAGTGCTGCAGTAAATATTGCCTGGTATTTTCCCATCAATACAATACAATGAATAACTGTATGAATGAATGCATACCATGCAATAAATTACAATACAATATCACTATACGATACAACCCAGCGGTGAATTAATTTACAAAAATGGTCATATTTGTGGATTGTTTGTTGATTTACAGTATGTTACACTAGATGTTGTTATACAGTAGTGTGTATTTATGTTGTGTTGTTGTGTAGGAGGATAAGAAGGACCCTCAGGGGACAAGCTGTATCTCAGGGTTTGAGGTCTTGCTGCAGAAACAACTGAAGGGGAAACAGATGCAGAAAGAGATGGCCGAGTTTATACGAGAAAGGTAACAACAAAATCGAACATCATTATCTCCGCTGATTTGTCAGCCACCCTGGTCAGACCAATGTTTCACAACTCCTTTTTAATCTTGAGTATTTTCCTGTTTGACACATGTTGCCATGAAAACCATGCAATGGAAAATATCATTTCTTGAAATAAATGTTTTTTTTTTTTTTGCACAGATGTGCACTTTTCCCCTTTGTGCAAAACAGGAAAAATGACTTGCTATGTGTTGCAATTCTTTGGTACTGTAACAAAATGTTTTCTTCTTCCCTGTTTCAGAATAAAGATAGAAGAAGAATATGCCAAGAACCTCTCCAAGCTGTCACAAATTCCCCTCGCAGGACAGGAAGAAGGGTGAGTGAGCAGTGGCATCACTTCCTGTGGTGGTTCCTTGATAAAGAGGAACCTACATCTACACTGACTATACAAAACAATAAGAACACCTGCTTTTTCCATGACATAGATTGACCAGGTGAATCCAGGGGGAAGCTAGGATCCCTTATTGATGTCACTTGTTAAATCCACTTCAATCAGTGTAGATGAAGGGGAGGAGACAGGTTAAAGAATGATTTTTTTTTTAAGCCTTGAGACAATTGAGACATGGATTGTGTGTGTGTGTGCCATTCAGAGGTTGAATGGGAAAGACAAAAGATCTAAGTGCCTTTGAACGGGGTATGGTAGTAGGTGCGAGGCGTACTGGTTTGTGTCAAGAACTGCACCGCTGCTGGGTTTTTCAAGTTTCCCATGTGTATCAAAAATGGTCCACCACTCAAAGGACATCCAGCCAACTTGACACAACTGTGGGAAGCATTGGAGCCAACATGAGCCAGCATCCCTGGGGAATGCTTTCAACACCTTGTAGAGTTCATGTCCTGACGAATTGAGCCTGTTCTGAGTGGAAAAGGGGGTGCAACTTATTATTAGGAAGGTGTTCTTGATGTTTGGTACACTCAGTGTATGAGTCACAGCTGGAATAGCTGTCGTCTGTCGCCTCACTCACACACTGTGCTCGTGCTCACTGACGCTTAGGAAGATATGGCACAATACAAGAAAATCGCTCCGCGTCAACATTTTGAAAGGTACCATGTCAAAAGTTATTTCACAGATTATGCAAATTATTTTCCAACTCCTAACCAACTCCTGTAGATCTGAAAGGATTTGATGATTTGTACATTTTAGTCAAAGATGGTGGAGACTTTCTGATGATAAAACAATCATATAGCTAGGAGCAGGAACACTGTGTTTATTGTCTGACTGGACAGAAGGGGACCGTGGTTCCTCTCCCGTTAGGGTGGCATTGAACCATATCAGCCCAGACTGATTGGTGAGACTGCATGGAGGCCCAGCCAGTCAGTAGAATCCGTGAAACAGGAAGTATGGTCATCCTGAAATGAACTGTGCAGCGACATTCCCCATCCAACCTGACACAGCTTGAGAGGATCTGCAGAGAAGAATGGGAGAAACTCCCCAAATACAGGTGTGCCAAGCTTGTAGCTTCATACCCAAGAATACTCAAGGCTGTAATCGCTGCTAATGGTACTTCAAGAAAGAAATTAAAGAATTGTCTGCTAAACAGTTATCTGTGCGTCTTGACAAAACTAGAGTAATATGTCCCTTTCAGCCGCATCCTACATTAAACAGATATGCAATAATTCATTAGATACATAGATACAAGGGTCTGATTACTTATGTAAATGTGATATTTCAGTTCATTTGTAATAAATTAGCAACAATTTCTAAAAACCTGTTTTTGGTTTGTCATTATGTGGTGTTGTGTGTAGATTGAGGTTGACTTTTTTTAAATACATTTTAGAATAAGGCTGTAACCTAACAAAATGTGGAAAAAGTCAAGGGGTCTGAATACTTTCTGAAGGCACTGTATGAGAGGAGGGATAGATAGATGGGGGGATTGATTAAGAGACAGAGATGGGGGGCACACATAGTGAAGGAGAGAGAGGGAGAGAAGGGGAACCCATCTTCAGTCTGGCACAATAGGGAAACCTCTCACTGTGAGCACCTCTTTGTCTGGTACTCCCCTGGTAAATGGGTTCCTGAGGGGGAATGGCAGGCTGTATGGTGAGGGTCCTGGGCTAGGCTGAGGGGAATGGCAGGCTGTATGGTGAGGGTCCTGGGCTAGGCTGAGAGGGAATGGCAGGCTGTATGGTGAGGGTCCTGGGCTAGGCTGAGGGGGAATGGCAGGCTGTATGGTGAGGGTCCTGGGCTAGGCTGAGGGGGAATGGCAGGCTGTATGGTGAGGGTCCTGGGCTAGGCTGAGGGGGAATGGCAGGCTGTATGGTGAGGGTCCTGGGCTAGGCTGAGAGGGAGGGAAGGCTGTAAACGTCTGCATACCACATTTACCACACAGACATAATGAGTCGGGCCACTCTGCCAGACTTAACTACAGTACATGTGCTCTAAACACACACTGTGTTATGAGACTGCTCTGTGCCAGATACTTGTACCAGATATGGCTCTTTAAGGCTCTGAGAGTGGGTGAGAATGGAGGCAGAGGAGAGAGATGCCGCACCAGTTTATGAGAGGCTTGATATACTGATGTTTATGATACTGCCCTACGGTCAACACTGAAACAAAGATGGTAGGGCACTCTCCTGCATTAGACATATGATGCTGGACTACTAAAACCCCTTCTCTGCGTTTTATTCAACTCTGTACGAGTTGACCTCTCTCCACCACTGTACTGCACCAGTGTTATTGTGATAGAATGGCAGGGTGGGGTGGAATTGTTTCATATAGATTCTAGAATCTAGACGATGCCAGTGAGTTCCGTCCACTCACGCCCACCACATCCAGAGAGAGCAACACAATACTGTTATTATCTCCTCTCTCTCTACCCTGCTCTGTTGTCAGCCTGGCTTCCTGGACAATCACTGTTTTGTTGCTATGCTCCTGCCCTGCCTGCGTCCGAGCCCAGAAATACTGCCTGTTTATTCCTGAATTTACCATTTGTCTGGCCGTAACGCAGCCCCGAGAGCATGTGACTAGCTTGTATCAGTAGATTCGCTACCAATCATGTGCTGTATTTACAGTGGGCTAGAAAGGAGTGGACACTGGTCCATTTGTTTGGCTAAACTGTTGTTGGACATTGCTCTCTAGGGTATGAACGCTTTAAGCAGCTGTCTTAAGGATATGAGTATGAGGAACCAACTGTGAATGCGTTTTGGATCGGTGCCATTGTGTACTTTTTTAGTAGCCTATAACACTTTATAACCTACCAGTATAGAAACCTTCTTGCAAAACACGTTATTAATCTCAGTGGGACTTCTTGATCAGATGAAAGTAAAAATACCTTTTTTAGCAATTTGTTTGTGTATCTGTTCTTATCCATTTTCTGTCGCTTCTTTATCTATCTTCCATCTCTTCTCAGATGGCTCTGAAAGTAGCTGAATATAGTATATTAAAGTGCAGTTAGCAGAGCAGAGAGCAGCACCCCGATGCTGTAGGAATGTAGCCTGCATGGGTGTCAGTCCGAGAGAATTCCACATGTGTCTCCCATTCAGAGCGATGCTTTGATGTGACCTGGCTAGTGGTGAAGAGGCTAAAGACCCTCCTCTCCTGCTCCAGACCCAGACCCAGAAATGACTCATGGCTGTGTGGGGCCTGCTGCTGGCTCACTGTATGGCAACTTGGATAAATATTCTGCTAATATTTGGAATGGAGGACTCAAGATTTATGTTCAGAGGACAAGAGGTTGCATAGCCTGGTGTCTCACTCACTGATGTACCATGGCTTTGAATTTTCCGTTAAGGATATGTAGACTTTTTAACATCGTCTGGTTCCATCTGCTATGATCAGTGTTCATTTTATTTTAATTAACTAGGCAAGTCAGTTAAGAACACATTTTTATTTACAATGACGGCCTACCGGGGAACAGTGGCCTTGGTTAGGGGCCACGATCTAGCAACCTTTTTGTTACTGGCCCCATGCTCTAACCACTAGGCTGCCTGCCGTCCCTTAATGTTGGTGTCCGCTCACCTTTGTCAGTATTTTCTGTAGATATGGTTGATTAGATATAAATTGACAGCATTCATTTGTAAACATTAATTAAAGACGTATTATACATTTTCCCACACTGCATTGTTACAGAGATGAAAGTGTTGCAGAATGTTCTGAAGTAAGAAGAAACCATGAACGGGTTTAGCTTTATCTCATATCCTCAGTCTATACATCCTAACCAGCCAGTTAACTTGCAGAGGACCAAACACAACTGTGAGAGGGCTGCCTGCTGGGTTATATGCAACCTATGAACTTTTAAAACTGGACCTTCAGTTGAACCTCATCGCTCTCTCTGTTTGGCAGGATCCACCCTGACACTTCTTATCTTTTCTTTCTCTCTCTCTTTCTCTCTTTCTCTCTTTCTCTCTCTCTCTCTCTTTCTCTCTCTCTTTCTCTTTCTCTTTCTCTTTCTCTTTCTTTCTCTCTCTCTTCTCTCTCTCTGTAAAGCCTGTGTGGTCTTAACTCTTGATGTGAGTGGTACTTAGCTCCTACAGGATGTGGTCCTCTCACTCCTACCCTTCTTTCAACTATTACCCCCCCCCCCTCTCTCTATCTGTCTCCTAGTACTACGTAGTGTCGTATAGTGATAGTGTGGTTTCTCTGTGGTCTAACTGGTGTGTTATCGCTCTCCTCAGTACTCTAGGGGAAGCCTGGGCGCAGCTGAAGAAGAGTTTGGCAGAAGAGGCTGAGGTTCACCTCAAGTTCTCCTCTAAGGTACTGTATTACACTGGAGTGTGTTCTTTACACAAAGAAAACACTTCACATTTTGGGAATTCTTTTCCACATGACTTTAGTTCACAGGACAGTCTATTTAACATTGTGTCCCATGGTTTTGTAACACTTAATTGAGGCCTATTTACTCTCTGGCCCCTTGCTGCGAAATACACATGTATGATTGGTTTGTCTTGGGAGGGAGAGAGAGAGGGAAAGAGAGAGGTATTGTGTGTGAGAGAAAGAGAGGTTCCAGCCAGGAGCCCAGCTGGACTGAGTGGAGGAAACAACGTCAGTGTTTCAATTCTCTGGAGACACAGACACACACAGATGTGCTGTATTTAGTACAGCTTGAGGTTTAGGGGGGGGGGGGTGTGAGAGATGGAAGCGAAGAGTGAGAGAATGAGCAGAGAGTATTATCTAGGAAAGGGGGGGAGAGAAAATGAGCAGATTTGAATACATTCTTCATGCACCTCTATCTCTTCAATAGCTATTTATTATCCTTCAATCGGTGTCCTATTCAATCCATTTCAATCAGGTTTCTGCAGTAATTTAATAATGTTTCCTCTTGCATTGTGCGTTTCATAATTTACTGATTTGCCCATATAATGTCTATAAACTGTTTATGGGTAGGAGTCTGTCTGTCTCCCAACCGTAAATAATCTCCTGGTCCTCAGCAGACAGTCTTCAGTAGAATCTAAGCAGCTCACAAATCAAACTCTACATTGACCTACTTTTATATTTTAGAGACACACATTTGTGACTATAAATCATTGACAGCTCTGTCAGATAAACATGTTTTATGGGTAAAAAAGGGGCTTTTGTAAATAGCTGTCCCTTAGCCACTAAGGATATGAGATACAGGCATAGAAAAACAAGACAAAAACAACACAACTGTCAACACAGTATATCATTATTATAGGAAAAGGCCATGGCCAGCTGTTTCTACTAACCACACGGCTTAAACAGGAAAAACCCCAGGTAAATGTTACAGGCCTTCCAAACAGTTGTCTCCAATGAGGTCTGCATTTATTGTTTTTGAACTCTTTCAGCTCCAGAGTGAGGTGGAGAAGCCTCTGTTGACGTTCAGAGATAACTTTAAGAAGGACATGAAACGGTTCGACCATCACATCGCAGAACTACGGAAACATCTGGTTGGACGGCACACAGCCGTGGAGAAGGTACCCATCCTGACGCAACGAGACGCAACACACACATACACAAACACACACATACACACATACACACAAACACACACAAAAATATACGTTTCCATTTTTATTTTTTGGCAGACGGTCTTATGCAGAGCGACTTACATTAGTTATCCAAAAGTTGGCGCAATAATAACCGTCCTTGCACTTTGCAGCTGTAGAATTTCAGGAATCTTCTCACATGAGATTAAAATTCCACAAATTGTCCCTAAGTAGAGGACTGTTTCCTGTCAACACACACACACACACACACACACACACACACACACACACACACACACACACACTACCTCTTTGTGCTTCTATAAATAATGATTGGACCGATCCCTTCAGCTACCATAGACTTGTCAACTCATTTTCCTTGTCATCTCCTCACCATCAGTCATTTAGATGTTCATAATGCCTGGCTAATAGCAAGTAGTAGCCTACTGCAGGTTAGGCGACCCTGTTCCTGGAGTGCTGCAGGTACTGCAAGATTTTCTTCCAAGAAGGCAATGAGGTCCAACCGAGCTAAATTCAACACACCTGGTCTTCCAGGTTGGTTAAATCAAAACATGAAGTGCCTGCAGCTCTCCAGAACCAGGGTTGCCTACACCTGGCCTACTGAAATACCCTCCGGTATGTCCCCATTCATTTTGTTATAAGCGTTCTTAACAGATTATAACAACGTTATGACAGACTTTATAACATCTGAATGCATCTCTAGGCTTGTAAAGCTCTAGCGGACAGACAGAAGTACCTGAAGGTGAAGACTCAGCAGCTATAAGCATTCATAACAGCTTTTATAACATCTTAATATATCTCTCTAGGCCCGTAAGGCTCTAGCGGACAGACAGAAGGACCTGGAGGTGAAAACCCAGCAGATGGAGATCAAACTAAGCAACAAGATCGAGGAGGACATCAAGAAGGCCCGGCGGAAGTCCACACAAGCAGGTCAGAGTCCAGGTCAAAGGTCAAACCAAAGGTCATCAGTCACTGTGGGGTTAGCCAGTGGGGTCAAAGACTCACATGTTTGTTATAACTGATAGGGGTGTCATTAATTACGTCCCCATCTGGGTGTCTTGAGTATTTTATCTGTACGGATTACAGGTTCTTATAGTACAAATCTGACCAAGTGAGACTAGGATGTAGCTAGCTAACACCTAACTTTAAACAAAAAGTGGTTTATGACTTGCTAAACAGACACTCTAAACTATATACAAACAGTCGTCATGACTGTGTTGTCAGTGTTATGTCCAATGGCATGTTGCCGTGGAGACCGAGTACACATGCAGAATAGCATAAATAGCAATAAACAAGAAGAAAAGGAAAGTTCCTGTAAGAAATCTCTTGACGCTGGCAACGGTGCAATGAAACAGAAAGGTGTCTTGAGGCTTAATCTCAACCCGTCAGGCGCGTGTTTAAGTGCCTCCTTGTTTGACTATCAGATGGAGACAGATTAAACCGCCTGGTTTGCAGTGCTATCTGTACAGTAGACATTTAACTATGTATGAGTCACTGGTTTATCAGCAGTTTCACTGAGACTGGGGGGGGGGGGGTCTGTGGAACGACATGGAGAACAGAAACGCGGCGTAGTGCATCTCTAGGCCTGTAGACAGGCGTGGGTGTGGTGGGTTATCTCTCTCCATGCTTCCCTCTGGAGCCTGGCCTTCTGGCAGTGAGGGCGGGAGGGAGAATGCTGTAGACAAAATGTAGTTTTAAGGTTAGATATTTGGAAAAGTAACTGTTGAGAATAAACAGATGACCTCATCCGGAGAGTGACATCATGGCTGGACCATACACTCACATCGTGGCTCGCCAGATACTCACAGTGAGAGGTGGATAAACACACACACACACACTCGCACAAACTTGCTCACACATGCGCGTACACGCACTCGCACACCACACGCACTCACACCTCCTCTTTGCTTGCGTAGTCTGTGTGAAAAGCAGCAGCAGTCGTTTGTGACGAGGGTGATGGCGGTGTGTGTGTGTGTGCCAGCTATGACAGTCGTGTGAAGGAGGTAGAGAGAGAGAGCGCCAACGCACAACACAGCGCATCTGCTTATCATTTTAGCAAGGCTACATTCTCAGTCCCAGTCGCCATAGATATGTTCTCTACCCCTGACTAAAGGCAATTCAATTAAACACAATGTACTGTGCCTCTCCAATACATACTATTAATTACTACGTCTTAAGGGAAGATAACAGTGTCACACATCAGTGTAATTTTAGAGGCATCTCTCTGATTGTGTTTTATGAGTAGGGTATGGCTACGTACATGTTCTTGTCGGTATATATTACACTGTAATTAGAATGTATCAGACTGAACTGTGTATTATTCATATTGCTGATGAATAATCTGATGATCTGATAGGAGGAGTAGCTGCTGCATCAGGGGCTAATGGGGATCCTAATAAATTACAAACAAATAAAACACTATATAAGACTGAAATCGGATATACATCCATTTATAGCAAGTTGTTCTGCAACGTGATCCTTAGTTATCGTTTTTTTGGGGGGGGGGGCGCTAAGGTTCAAGGAGAAGAAGGAAGAGGGGCGTTCCCTTTTTATAAGTTAATATTTAGACTTGGGCTCCCCCTGCTGGAGAAGTTATTGAACATACATCATAAACCCAGAAGAGAGAAGGGTGCCAGCTGGTGTCCAAAGTATAGATAGGTTTGTCTAAACATCATTTTTGTCTCTACCAGGAGATGACCTGATGCGCTGTGTCGACCTTTACAACCAGTCCCAGTCCAAATGGTTTGAGGAGATGGTGACCACAAGCCTGGTAAGATTCTCCTTTGTATTTCCTCCTTTTATTAAAAGTGACTCTGTATGTAACTTATTGCTTTCATAGCCTGGGTGCTAGTCTGTTTCTACTCCAGCCATCTTATCGAGGTGTTGGTTTTAACGACAGAAAGGAGGAATCTGAATCATGTCATCTAAAACCTCATTCCCTTCAATCCATTCTGTCCATCAGGAGTTGGAGAGGCTGGAGGTAGAGAGGGTGGAGATGATACGACAGCATCTGTGTCAGTACACCACCCTGCGGCACGAGACGGACATGTTTAACCAGAGTGTAAGTCAAGCACCACCTCGTAGTACCTCTAGAGGGCGCTAAATGCCCTGTTTTTTTTTCACACACAAACATACAGGGTATTGACTGTTTTTTTCCACCTGCCCCTGCAGACGATGGAGCCGGTGGATCAGCTGTTACAGAGTGTGGACCCAGCTAAAGACCGAGAGCTCTGGGTCCAGGAGCATAAGACAGGAGACATCAGGCCTGTGGACATTGAGATATAACACACCCGGGGGTCACACACACACATGTGGAGCCACAAGACTAAATCTTTACTAGGGATTCAAGACCTTAGCCCCCTTACTAAAGTCAACTTTGAGATATTATGGACATCTCTTTTACTTTCCCTTTCTGCTGAGAGAGAGAGAGAGAGATTCTGAAAGTGAATGACAGCAGTGTACCACCAGACAGTGTTCATTATGCCCTAGAGGACTACTATAGGGAAGACAGGTGTGTTTATGGGCCAAACTCAGGTGAGGGGACTGTATTACCAACATAAACAAACGGCATGGCTATTTTGACCTGTACATAATCTATGGTCTACAGTACGTGACTGTGTGAGCTTTATCCACTTCCTTAAAATAACCCCAAACAAATTCTGTAAATTGTTGGCCAAATGAAATACTGATGCAAAGGTTAATTATGAAATTTAACAGCTACTGCTGCTTTTATGTAATAACCGTACATCAAATGCATTCCAATTTATAGATTATATTTTATCTGCGCCACTAAATGTAAACTATAAAGTGAGGTGAACAAAAGGTTTTTAAGGTGAATATTGATTCTGCAGACCTATATCAAATGGGTCGTTTGGAAGAGAGATTGACACATTTAACAGATCTACAATGTTTTGTGATGTTTTTCTTACTGTTGAATTGATCAACATTTGAATTATAGTCTATAAGGGGGGCAGTACAACTGGGATGCTGTTACAAGGGAATGTGCTTTAGCTTTTGTAAATACAAGATGAATATACTGTATGTAAGATAATGGGGTGTAGAAGTAAAACATCTAGAGAATGAAGGATGTAAAATAGTGTGAAATAGTGGAATCCGCAGCAAAACAGATGAGATATATATATATATATGTATATATATATATATATATATATATACACATATATATACACATTACACAGGAGTGATGGTACAGATAATATATTAAACTGATATTACACAATGATTATTTTTATACTAAATGAAACGACGACAAGGTCGTTTCAGAGACATGCTAACTGGATATAGATCCTCAACTGAAGTTGAAATGATTACAGTATATCATGATCCTGTTTCTCTCCTGTAAGTATTACGTACATGTTACTACTGTTCCATGCAGAGACATACATGTTGTACAGACTTTTCCATTATTGTTTGTTTGGTGCAACAAGAACCTTGAACGTTCCAAGGATTCTGCATATGGACATAACTGCTGAATGTTTGGCATTAATGTTTTTGCATTGATATGATAAATATATAGATATACATTTTATGTTACATCTATCTCTGGTAGTTCCTTTCTGCTGTTTTTATTTTACAATATAACCAGATTATTTTTTTTGTTGGTGTTTGTGTTTCTGGCAAATTATTTTGAGGGTACAAGAAGACATTTAAGGAATGAAAAAAGGTTTTATTTCGTAACACATTTTCACATTCAACAATAAAATGCTTTGGACAAGTAATGTAAAAATGTTTTGGCAGTGGTATATATATGTCTGCACATTATATAATGGTAAACTTTGATATAGCATCTTCGTCAAATCTTATGTCCGAAATTCTGGGAACACTTTATTTGGATAGTCCATCTGTAGATGGTCTACAGATGGTCGTACGATCAACAAACGATCTGTTGATAAACAATTACTTGCTAAGGTTACGGTTAGGTTTAGAATAAGGGTTAAGGTTAGTTAATAGATGGTTAGTTGGAATGTTACTGATAGTCTAGAGCATCTACAGATGGACTAAATATAGTGTTAGTGAAATTCTTACTCGACATGCAAGCGGGTATAACCTCAGATGCCAGTGGAAGACTTGCGATACAAATGCAGATTTCAGGATAGGATATTGCCCCGTGGTTGCAAAAGGTCATGCACATTACTGCTATATAACTTTACTTGGTCAAACTCTTTGGACGAGCAAGTAGAATGAGAGTCAAATGTGAACAAACTTTCTTTTGACTTCTCTATGTAGGTCTTTAAACTGTCTATCAATGTCTTTATAAGCAAGTATACATTTTTATATTTTATATTTTTTTACAGAACATTTGAGCTGGAGAATATAAACGTGATGAAGTTTTTAATAAGAGTGGTTTTGGTTATCATCAGTATTATGAACTGAATCACAAACAAATATCTAGGATGGATTAAATCATACAAATGAAATCAACTTGACAACAATCTTATTGACATTAGCATTGTTGTTATACAGTTGAAGTCGGAAGTTTACATACACTTAGGTTGGAGTCATTAAAACTTGTTTTTCAACCACTCCACAAATTTCTTGTTAACAAATGATGGTTTTGGCAAGTCGGTTAGGACATCTACTTTCTGCATGACACAAGTAATTTTTCCAACAATTGTTTAGAGGCAGATTACTTCACTTATAATTCACTGTATCACAATTCCAGTGGGTCTGAAGTTTACATACACTAAGTTGAATGTGCCTTTAAACAGCTTGGACAATTCCAGAAAAGGATCTCATGGCTTTAGAAGCTTCTGATAGGCCAATTGACATCATTTGAGTCAATTGGAGGTGTACCTGTGGATGTATTTCAAGGCCTACCTTCAAACTCAGTGCATCTTTGCTTGACATCATGGGAAAATCAAAGGAAATCCGCCAAGACCTCAGTAAAAACATTGTAGACCTCCATAAGTCTGGTTCATCCTTGGGAGCAATTTCCAAATGCCTGAAGATACCACATTCATCTGTACAAACAATAGTACACAAGTATAAACACCATGGGACCACGCAGCCGTCATACCGCTCAGGAAGGAGACGCGTTCTGTCTCCTAGAGATGAACGTACTTTGGTGCGAAAAGTGCAAATCAATCCCAGAACAACAGCAAAAGACCTTGTGAAGATGCTGGAGGAAACAGGTACAAAAGTATCTATATCCACAGTAAAACGAGTCCTATATCGACATAACCTGAAAGGACGCTCAGCAAGGAAGAAGCCACTGCTCCAAAACCGCCATAAAAAAGCCAGGCTATGGTTTGCAACTCCACATGGGGACAAAGATTGTACTTTTTGGAGAAATGTCCTCTGGTCTGATGAAACAAAAATAGAACTGTTTGGCCATAATGACCATCGTTATGTTTGGAGGAAATAGAGGGAGGCTTGTTAGCCGAAGAACACCATCCTAACCGTGAAGCACGGGGGTGGCAGCCTCATGTTGTGGGGGTGCTTTGCTCCAGGAGGGCCTGGTGCACTTCACAAAATAGATGGCATCACGAGGGAGGAAAATGAGGTGAATATATTGAAGCGACATCAGTCAGGAAGTTAAAGCTTGGTCGCAAATGGGTCTTCCAAATGGACAATGAACCCAATCATACTTCCAAAGTTGTGGCAAAATGGCTTAAGGACAACAAAGTCAAGGTATTGGAGTGGCCATCACAATGCCCTGACCTCAATCCTATAGAACATTTGTGGGCAGAATTGAAAAAGTGTGTGCGAGCAAGGAGGCCTACGAACCTGACTCAGTTACACCAGCTCTGTCAGGAGGAATGGGCCAAATTTCACCCAACTTATTGTGGGAAGCTTGTGGAAGGTTACCCAAAATGTTTGACCCACATTAAACAATTTAAAGGCAATGCTACCAAATACTAATTGAGTGTATATAAACTTCTGACCCACTGGGAATGTGATGAAATAAATAAAAGCTGAAATAAATAATTCTCTCTATTATTCTGACATTTCACTTTCTTAAAATAAAGTGGTGATCCTAACTAACCTAAAACAGAGGTGTAGGTGTATGTAAACTTCCAACTTGAACTGTATGTATTGTATACCACAAAATCCAGAAAAAATATTGCTTTGAAATGTCTGACACTACATGTATGTAGGGAAATTTGTTTGGACTTAAAAGTAAAAACATACAAACTTAGGATCTTAATTTGAGAATTGTCCTGCACAGCAGGAAACACAAACTTGTAGTTTATTTGAATTTTAAAAAGTCTTCTAAAGTTTAATTTTTACTTTAAAAATTTCAGACTTCATTTACCAAAATGAAAAATGTATCAACCCCTACAAAAATGGCCATTAATTATAATCCACATTTCCTGCTGTAGCAAACTGGCTCAAATTAAGATCCTACATATGTAAGACAGTACATGTTTCTTTGCTCCAACTGGAATGTTTGGTACATCCAACTGACTCCCTCCCTAGGTGCTAGTCTATCATGAGTTTCTTCAGGGAGTTGAGATAAGCTGGGATGAGGGAGCTGACCGAGTCATTGTCATCGTTGATGATCTTCTCGCTTCTACCCTCTGACCCCACGGAACTGGGTGACCTCACGATCCCCCCGGGGTACGGCGTGCTGTAACCCTGGAAACGTGCAAGAGGACGAAACATCAGATCAACGTTATGATCACTTGCTTGACTAACAACAACTCAAAACAATACATAGAATTTATCTTTCAATTTAAAGCACAGATGTGACCCACAGTTTCAGTACAGACAATATTAATGATGATTTGACTATCTTGAATTCAAGTTAATAGTTAAGGTTATAGCACTTACAGACGAGTATCCCTTGCTGAAGCTACCGCGGTTCTTGGTCCTGATCTTGGTGAGGGCTGACTCGGCTATGTCTGCCCTTTCTTCAGCATCGTCCAACTCATGTACTGTCTTCCTGTACTTAGCGAGGTTCATGTTGGCCTGCTCCTCCTGTAGGAAAGGTGCAAGTCATGTTGTAAAGACAAAATATGGAGTCTGGAGAACGGAATGAGAGAGACTGACTGAGAGAAAGCGAGAGGAGGGGAAAAGGGAGAGCGAGCGAGAGAAACGGATGGACAGTCAGGCAAACAGACAAGCCTTACCGTCTCCTCTACTTGTCTCTTGTAGGCCTTCATCTTGTTCTGGAGTCTCTCCACCAGTTCCTGCATGCGGTGTTGGTTCTTCTGGTCCTCCTCGGACTGGAACAGCAGCTCCTTCAGACGACGCTCGTTCTTACGCAGCGTCTTCACCGTCTCAGCGTGACGCTTCTGCTCCGAGTCCAGCTCCAACTCCAGCTCCTTCACCTAGAGACAGACACATGGTCAGTCTAGAAAAATATACATTTTCATGCCCATCTTTCTCTGAAAAACTGGGCAATATGACAGAAACAACCATTTGAAGGTTTAGGAACAGTGTTTGTGCATATGTGAGTGTGTGTGTGTTTACCTTGCCCTCCAGTTTCTGGATGATCTTCTTGCCTCCTTTGAGGGCCATCTGCTCAGCCTCGTCCAGCCTGGTGCCCATGTCTTTTAACTGGGCCTCCAGACCCTTCTTCACCCGCTCCATGTGCAGGGTGTGGTCCTGCTCTAACCTCAGTTCCTCTGACACACGCGCTCCCTGGAGAGAAGGGACATCAATTTCTATTCCACTGGTTCTCAAAGACAGGCGTACATACAGTACATTTGTATTGTATTGATACTTTCAGAAATATATTTTTATTAAAAAAATATTTATAAATAATGTTCTATTGACAAGTCAATTAAAATGAATGATCAAAAATCCGGTATTGTCCTACCTCACAGTTGGCCTTCTTGATCTTGTCATTGGCTCCTCTCAGTTCGTTCTGCAGCTCCTCATGCTCCTGCTGCAGTGCCTGTAAATCCACATCCAGTTTCCTCCTACCACTCAGCGCTGACTGGAACTACAGCAGGAAACAAAACCACCATGAACTTGACAACATGAGGTTAGCATGGGAGAGGATTGATCCATGTATCGGCTGAAGTTCTGTTCTTCATTGTTTATTCAGTGAGAAACTGAGCGCTTTAAACCTAATGTTCATAATGTAACTAAACCAGTTTAATTTGATTTACTATTGATGAAAACACTGAACAGAAGGTGTTGCAATCTGTACTCTACCTGGTTGTTGAGGTCGTTGTACTTTTCGTTGGTCTCTGTAAGCTCAATCTCTAAGGTTTTGCGTTGTCTGTCAGCGTTCTCCAGCGCCCCACGTGTCTCCTCTCCCTCGCTCACCAGCAGGAGGCAGCGTCGCTCCAACACGGTCTGCTCCTCCCTCCGCTCCTCCTGCCCACGCACCTCCTCCTCCAATTGGCCCTGCAGTTCCTAAGAAAGAAAAGGAGAGAAGAGGAGGTCAATCCACTAATCAATCAATCACATTCTGTATGCAGCTCCTTTCAGAGGGCGGAAAGAGGAGAGAAAAGGAGGTAGAGAAAGAGAGGGAAACACTGAAGAAAGAGTCGGGCAAGCAGAGGAGACTGGGTAAAGGAAGGAGCAAGGGGATGAGGAAAAACTAAGGAAGAGGAGGACGAGAGAGCAAAAGAGAGAGGGAGAGAAGCGATGGAGGTGTAGAATCTCACCTTGATCTGCTGCTGCATCTTCTTTGTGTTCTTGGTGAGCTCTATGTTGTTCTTGGTGAGCAGGTCCACCTGTAGTTCCAGTTCATTTAGGTCAGATTCCAGCTTCTTCTTCACCCTCAACCCCTCACCACGACCTTTGACCTCCACATCCAGACTGGCCTGAAGGGACTCCAGCGCCCTCTGGTGGCTCTTCCTGGAAGGGGAGGAGAGAGAGCGAGAGAGAGAGAGGAGGGGGTTATCAATAGAGCAATCAACTGAAGAAGCAGGGCCGGATTACGGAACGGGTGGGGGGGGGGGGATTACCCCCTGGAGGTTGGGGCCTCGCTAAATAGCATATGAACATGCCATAAGCAATGGCAAAATGTTTTAGAATAGCATTATAAAACTTCACATTTTTCTCTCTGCCCAATAGCAAAATATGTTGCAATGCAGGAAGTTAGCTGTTTTCCCCAAAAGCTAAAACAATTCCTTAAAATAAATCCCTTTTCAGTTGAAAAGTAAGACAAAGGGCAGAGGGGAAAAACACATTTTTCTTAAATGAAAATGCAGCTCTATGGACAGTGGGTATCTTACCTTGCTGCCTCAAACTCCTCCTCTTTCTCCTGGAGTCTCCTCTCCATGTCTCCTTTAGCCTGGGACAGTTCCAGATGCAGACGCAGCACCTTGGTCTCCTCAGCCTGGAGGGGGTAGGGGTGGAGCAAGCGAGGGGGTGGGAGTGCGAGGGAAAGAAAAGTAGAGAGAGGTGGGTGAATCAACCATCTATGCCGAGTAGCCAGGGGGCTCCTGTCTAGTAAGATTCCAGTCCCTGGAGGGCCAGGCTGATTATAGGAGCAGATAGCTGATGGTGTAGTGTTATCAGTGGCTGGGATCTGTCTGCTCTCAGCCTGCATGACTGGCCAATACTAATTGAAACATGTTGTCTGGGGGCCTTTTCTCCCCTCTCACTGTCAGATCTGCCACATAGCTGCCACACTGTTTCACCTCCACACCTCAGTCTTACATTGTGTATGACGTACGCTGAGGAGAATTGAACTCTTATGTAAACAGAGATCAAATAATATTGAATGTGACAATGATCTAAGATAACACATTCAAATGCATATTACGTAATAGTTGTGGAATGCTTGGTGTAGACTTATTTTACTGTAACCATTCCACCCAATATGGCCACCTCCTACTGTAACCTCCATACCTCTAAGGCAGCTTCAGACTCTTCCAATGAGGCCTGCAGCTCCTCCTTCTCCATCTCTATCTTCTTCTTCGTCTTCTGCAGCTCGTGGACGCTCTTGCCTCCATCCGAGAGCTGGTCAGTCAGGTCAACTATCTCCTCTGAGTTAATGACAGAAGAGTTACACTCAGTCACGCAGAAAACATCTCGAGAGATCATGAGAATGTTTTTCCCAATAGTTTTCATGTAAATAAAGAGTGTCTAAAATGGAGCCCTGTAGAACACCTAATGGCCTCCATTATTTCAGTAACTGGAAGTTTTCCTTTTTACCCTGGGCTTTAAACATGTATCATCTCTCACCCTAAGCTACAAGACTGTTTCGCAAACACAGATTGGAATATGTTCCGGGATTCATCCAATACATTGAGGATATTAACTCATCAGTCACCGGCTTCATTAATAAGTGCATCAATTATGTAGTCCCCACAGTGACCGTACGTACATTTCCCAACCAGAAGCAATGGATTACAGGCAACATGCGCACTGAGTTAAAGGCTAGAACTGCTGCTTTAAAGGAGCGGAATATAAATCCGGACAGTTATAAGAAATGCTGCTACGCCCTCCAATGAACCATCAAACAGGCAAAGCATCAATAAAGGACTAAGATTGAATCCTACTACACTGGCTCTGACACTTGTCGGATGTGGAAGGGCTTGCAAACTATCATGGATTACAAAAGGAAACCCAGCCACAAGCTTGCCCAGTGACGCAAGCCTACCAGATGAGCTAAATGCTTTCTATGCTCACTTCGATGCAAGCAACAATGAACCATACATGAGAGCACCAGCTGTTCCGGATGACTGTGTGATCATGCTCTCCATAGCCAATGTGAGTACAGGAAGGAAGAAGCCACTGCTCCAAAACTGCCATTTAAAAGACAGACTACGGTTTGCAACTGCACATGGGGACAAAGATTGTACTTTTTGGAGAAATGTTATCTGGTCTGATGAAACAAAAATTGAACTGTTTGGCCATAATGACCATCATTATGTCTGAAGGAAAAAGGGGGAGGCTTGCAAGTCGAAGAACACTATCCCAATTGTGAAGCACGGGGGTGGCAGCATCATGTTGTGTGGGTGCTTTGCTGCATGAGGGACTGGTGCACTTCACAAAATAGATGGCAGGATAATTATGTGGATATATTGAAGCAACATCTCAAGACATCAGTCAGGAAGCTTCCTAGGGCTAGGGTCCTTTTTTCAGAATTTCCGCCTCACTGACGTGCCCAAAATAAACTCCCTAGTACTCAGGCCCAGAAGCCAGGATATGCATATAATTGGTATCTTTGGATAGAAAAACACTTTGAAGTTTGTAGGAATGTTAAAATAATGTATGAGACTATAACACAATTGATATGGTAGCCAAAAACCCAAAGAAAGAACAACTTGATTTTTTTTTTTTCGATCCCATGCTCTTTCAATGGAAAGCTATGGGTCCTATGCAATTCCAGCTCCCAGATTGCAATTCCTATGGCTTCCACTAGATGTCAACAGTCTTTGTTGTTTCAGGCTTGATTCTTCCAAAACGAGGAAGAATTTTGAGTTTTGGTACCGGGAGTCACAGTTGGAAATCAATCTGTGGGTGCGTGACGAAGAGGACTTTTCTATTGAACATACTTCTTTCTGAATGAAATATTATAGTTTGTTTACATTTTAAGTTACCTGAGGATTAAATAGAAATGTAGATTGACTTGTTTTAACAGCATTGTTGGGAAAGGGCTCGTAACTAAGCATTTCACGATAAAGTCTACACTTGTTGTATTCGGCGCATGTGACAAATAAAATTTGATTTGATCCTGGTAGGCCTTGTTCCAGGGCTTTATACTCTGGTTTTTAACCCTCACCCTGGTAGGCCTTGTTCTCCCTGCGTAGGACATCTCCCTGTTCCAGAGCCTCTTCATGGGCCGTCTTCAGTTTGAAGAGCTCCGTGGCGTGCTGTCTGCTCTCCTTCTGACAACCCTCCACCTCCAACACCAGCTCCTCACATTTTTGCCTCCAGTCACCCAGTTGCTTCTCCAAGATGCGTTGTTTCTTATCCAGCGCCTGGCCACAATTACTAGCCTGGAAGGAAGAACAATGAAGGTAGAGGGATGGGTCATTATCACCCGCCAGCTACCATTTTATCAGTTATGACCAGTTATTAATTGATTACATTGATAAAGGAGGTTATTCAGCTCCTCTGCTATGTTTGAATGTGTCCTCTTACCTTCTCCAGGTCTATACAGAGGTCCTCCACCTCTCCCTGTAGTCTCTGCTTGGTCTTCTCCAGAGAGGAGCACTTAGCCTGGGTGGCCTCCACCGCCTCCTCAGCCTCCTGGAGCCGAGACGCCAGCTTCTTCCTGGAACGCACACAAATGTCTGGATATGAAGGTGTGTGTGAGAGTGTCTCAATACCTGTACATACTTGTAGCATGTGACATTTTGAAAGTATGCTTTAGATGCCAGGATGTCATATTAATTTTGGCTGTCGTCTAGTACAATTCGCTGCATGCGATTGAAGAAGATTATCAGCTTTTCAGACCCATGTGTGTTTGACAACACTCAGCTCAAAATCAGGGGATAGGCTGTTGCGAAATGAATGTCGGGAAACATTACGCATTATCAGTATGGTGAGCCTAGTATTTTATGTTTGTTGCTTACTGCATAAATGTTTACTTAGCAGTATGTTCTAAATAGTATGTTGTACGATTGGCACACAGTATGTTCTTGTAGTAAGAAGTAGGCAAGATTTTGGGTGTAACTCTCACTTCTTGTCTTCTAGCTCAGCTGCGTTTGTGTGTGTGTGTGTGTGTGTGTGTGTGTGTGTGTGTGTGTGTGTTCTGTATACTAGTATGTGTCTTACTTGGTCTCCTCCAGTTCGTCCAAGTGCTGTATGGCGTCCGCCTCATGTCTGGTCCTCCAATGTGTAACCTCGGTGTTGAGTTTGGAGATGAAGCGCTGCAGCTCCAGCTTGCTCTCCTGCTCCTCCTCCAGCTGTTCCTTCAACACCTCACACTCCTGACGCAGCCCTGCCAGACTGCTGGCCAGGGCCAGCTTAGACTGGGGACAGTGAAAAAGACACACACTGTCACATACACTGCCACATACACTGTAACACACTCCTGAAGCAGCACAGCCAGACTGCTTAGAATGGGGGAGAGATACTCACATACTGTCGAAGACATCTGAAAGCTATAAGGATCCGTAATGAAACATTGTGCGTAGGGAGGACACATATTTGGGATATGAGGTCATTTCGATGCTTAGATTCCTCAATTCTTATCAGTTATTGATACAACTGACAACATTCACCTCATAATCAGGAGTACAAAATACACTCCTCCTCCCCACACCCACACACACACACACACGCACACACTCTCAGCACACACACCCCCACACACCACTGCCTGGTCCTACCTTGAGCTCCTCGTCCATCTGTTTCTTGATGTCTTCATGTTGGGTCACAATCAGGGTCTTGGAGCGACAGACCTGGCTGGCTCTGCTCTCTGCCTCCTCCAGCTGTCTGGCCAGGTCTGTGTTGTCAGCTAACATCACACAGAGAGAAGACAAGTTAGAGACACAACCAGGGGCTAGATTCTATCAGATCCGTGCCAGCCGACACCCGCAAAGCGTTTATTTTGGCAGTGTCGGAGGTCGAACTAAGCTAGAGCAGTCAAATCCACAAGCGGCTTGCAGCATTATACTTAAAGCGGACATTGCCATTGGCTGCATGGAGTCGCATTAAGGGAAATCCCATACAGCCTTCTCTAGTTCAAACACTGGAATGCGAGACGTAATGTACACCTCGATTAGGCTGATAGAAATCCTCATTATTTAGTTTAATGATTTTCAACTTGAGTGTCATTATTTTTATAGACCCTACACTTTCCTGTTCTGAACATCTAACGCAAGTGGGATGGGTGTGGCTTCGTGACTGACCACACAAGCAGCCGATTTGACATCTTTAACGTTATACCTTTGACACCACCAAAATACCATCTTTGAGGGTGTCTGGTATCGCGGGTGAACGCTTGATCTGATTGAATCTGGGCCAGGTGTGTTATCAACTACCAGGACATACAGGGGACAGAAACCGACTTGGTCAAAACTGATATGTCCGACTGGGTTTGTACCCGATTCAGCACTTTTACCATACATCTAACTGATATAAACACATTCATATATTTATATGATAGCTATACTCACAGTGATTTTTAATACACAGAGCAGACACAGAGAGAGGACTCTTCACGGAATTCGCAGAGAGTTCATGGCGGCACTTTATATGATACTTAATGATATTTTCCCTGCCGCATTCAAGGCCATCTGAGGCCAATAGTGTTCCACTGTCAACCCTGAGCAGCAGTGTCCAGTGGAGAAGCTGTAAATGATATAGTTTCTTCTAGTGTGTCTTTTTCCCATTGCTCAGCACTGGACTGGGCTGAACTGAGTTTGGCTGGCGGTAGGCCAGTTGGTCTGAACTCAAGGCTGTGTCATAAGGTCTCTGTTGCACCACAGCCCTGTTCGATCTGTGTGTACAGTCCTAGTGCTGACAACTCTGTTCAATCTGTTTGTGTGAGTGTTTGTACTCCGCACTCTAAGCCAAGTAAAAGGTTAAACCCGATTGAACTAAACATTGGAGACACGCCAAAGGCTTTGAGCTTTCACTTGGTTGTGTGTGTGGTTGTGTGTCTGCACTTGTACGTGTACCTGTGAGTCTGTTTCTGGCTACGTTGACCTCAGTCAGGGCTTTCTGCAGATCGTCTCCTCTGGTGTTGGCCTCAGAAAGCTGCTCCTCCAGCTTCCTCAGCTGGCTGTCTGTCGACACCTGGGGATAAGGTGAAAACATGGCATTTCTAGGCGTTTTGGCCATATTACATAGGCACTCACATGATTCTTTTTAGAGTGTGAATAAAGATCGAGACCTGGAAAGCTCTCTTGAGGTTTTACAAGACACCTCCAAAAGCTTGATGTGGGTCATTGTGATAGAACGAATCGCTAACTCTCAGGGACAGCCTTCCCATCCGAGGTGTGACTAACCCTGACTTTCTGCAGGGTGTCCAGTGAGGCAGCAAGGTCCTCCAGCTCCATGCGTAGACTCTGTTTCTCCTTGTCCAGCTTGGCCCTGGTCCTCTGTAGACTCTCACACTGCTCTCCCAGCTCTGCCATCGCATCGCCATGACGCTTCCTTAGAGACGCAGCCAGGGCCTCTGATTGGATAGAAGACTCCTCCAAGTCCCTCCTCAGACGCTGGAGCTCCGCCTCCCGCTTTTTATTTACTTCAATCTGAGGGAGTGATGGAGGGAGAGAGAGGGGGAGGTAGAAGCTAGTCATCCTGTTTACAATGGCTATGATTACTGTTACATTCCTTCCCATTACTGGTCAAATGGAGTGACATGTGAAGTGCAAGTGTCAATACATCTCAGGGTTACATGCTAGAGTATGTCTGTCTGCATGTGTACCTGTGAAGCTGTGGCTCCCCCGGCCTCCTCCAGTCGGTCAGTGAGGTCATCCAGTTCTCTGGTCAGATCAGCTCTCTGCTTCTCCACCTACAAAACAAAGTCATTTGTAGTCTCTCATAATAGACTTAACAATTACAAATTAGTTGGCTAGAGGCCAGTGCTCATGAGGGATTTGTTTCTGGGTGCAGAAACAGATCCTGCTCAGTTTATCACAAACAGTATCCTTTCCACACACAGTGACATCATCAAAGCGAGACTCTTGTCGGTGGGTTATATCTTCCTTTTGTAAACCAGCTGTGGTCATCTATGTAACAGCCTGAGAGCATCTAAAGCGACAAAACATTGATTGCTGCAGTTTTATTAATTAAATATGCTGGAAACACTGTAAAGATATTGATAAGCAAAGTCCCTGCAGATTCGATCTGGACCCACCAAAATGATCCCACATCCTGGGGATTTCTGTGATTGAAAGACACCAACAGGAAGTGACCTCCACAGGGTTCAGAGGTCAGGATCAGTGCACCTGTCCAATCAGAGCACAGCAGGGAGGAGCTTCCGTTGCAAAGTCCAAATATTGAGCGACTCCTATTTGTTGGTCATCTACAGTAGCTACTACCATCTCTGTGTTTCCAGGTAGAGAAGGCCAGCATGTGAGTACTTCAAGTGTAAATGATTTAAATGTCTATATAAAATCTATGTTGTGCTAGACCAGACTAAGCATCATCTCCATAAATATAATCTTCAAAGGACAATCACAATCAGAGGGGTAATGACAGGCTTGGGTGATGTTTATCTAAAACTTGAGGTATTTCCATTATAAAACGAGGCAACACATGTAATGGTTATAGTAGTCTGAAACATATGGTTGTGAAATGCACAAACAATCAAAGCTTTAGAAGTTCTTCCAGTTGAACGCAGTTGTTGGTTTTATGTTGATCTTTTACTGTTGTTTCAAAGCTGTTGTGAATGTTGAGAGGGTCTGTAGCCCGTTCCTCCAGTCAAATGACCCAGTGGCCTCATGGATGGAATGTTCTAAATGTTTTTCATAATAACAAAAAAAGATTATTTTTTAAACGACAAAAATCTGGTGTTTCTATGTCAAACAGTTTTGTTATATTTCAGTCTTCTGTGATGTACAAGTTGAAGTCGGAAGTTTACATACACTTAGGTTGGAGTCATGAAAACTCGTTTTTCAACCACTCCACAAATGTCTTGTTAATAACAAACTATAGTTTTGGCAAGTCGGTTAGGACATCTACTTTCTGCATGACACAAGTAATTTTTCCAACAATTGTTTACAGACAGATTATTTCACTTATAATACACTGTATCACAATTCTAGTGGGTCAGAAGTTTACATACACTAAGTTGACTGTGCCTTTAAACAGCTTGGGAAATTCCAGACAATTATGTAATGGCTTTAGAAGCTTCTGATAGGCTAATTGACATCATTTGAAGGTACCACATTCATCTGTACAAACAATAGTACGCAAGTATAAACACCATGTGACCACGCAGCCGTCATACCGCTCAGGAAGGAGACGCATTCTGTCTCCTAGAGATGAACAACAGCAAAGGACCTTGTGAATATGCTGGAGGAAACCAGTACAAAAGTATCTATGTCCACAGTAAAACGAGTCCTATATCGACATAACCTGAAAGGCCGCTCAGCAAGGAAGAAGCCACAGCTCCAAAACCGCCATAAAAAAAGCCAGGCTACGGTTTGCAACTCCACATGGGGATAAAGATCATACTTTTTGGAGAAATGTCCTCTGGTCTGATGAAATAAAAATAGAACTGTTTGGAGGAAAAAGGGGGAGGCTTGCAAGCCGAAGAACACCATCCCAACCGTGAAGCCCGGGGGTGGCAGCATCATGTTGTGGGGGTGCTTTGCTGCAGGAGGGACTGGTGCACTTCACAAAATAGATGGCATCATGAGACAGGGAAAATTAGGTGGATATATAGAAGCAACATCTCAAGACATCAGTCAGGAAGTTAAAGCTTGGTTGCAAATGGGTCTTCCAAATGGACAATGACCCCAAGCATACTTCCAAAGTTGTGGCAAAATGGCTTAAGGACAACAAAGTCAAGGTATTGGAGTGGCCATCACAAAGCCCTGACCTCAAGTCTATACAAAATTTGTGGGCAGAACTGAAAAAGCGTGTGTGAGCAATGAGGCCTACAAACCTGACTCAGTTACACCAGCTCTGTCAGGAGGAATTGATCAGAATTCACCCAACTTATTGTGGGAAGCTTGTGGAACTCGTCCCGAAACGTTTGACATAAGTTAAACAATTTAAAGGCAATGCTACCAAATACTAATTGAGTGTATGTAAACTTCTGACCCACTGGGAATGTGATGAAGGAAATAAAAGCTGAAATAAATCATTTTCTCTACTATTGTTCTGACATTTCACATTCTTAAAATAAAGTGGTGACTGACCTAAGACAGGGAATTTTTACTAGGATTAAATGTCAGGAATTGTGAAAAACTGAGTTTAAATGTATTTGGCTAAGGTGTATGTAAACTTCCGACTTCAACTGTGTATAATGTGTCATAGTGGGATGCAAACTCAAAATGTAATATATTTCAACTCTATATCTGACATGGAACAGGTATCTTATTTTTTAAACCCACAACCATGTGTGTGAGGTGTATACTTTTGTTTCAAAGTAGATTTGTTTAAGACTACTAAGAAACACTCTGATGTAGCCCACTGCAGTAGAAGGTTAAAGCTTCAGTCCACTGGTAGTGTATGGTAAGCAACACTACCTCAAAGTCAACTGTGTTTGTCCATGAACAGTATTTGTGCCCGCTTCCTGATATTCTCCATTATTTATATATTTTCTGTATGGTCTTCCTCTTGACATGGTTAATCAGCGCTCAAAGTGAAAACAGACTAATCTCATTTCAGCTCCAGCCAAGCAGAAGGATCTCATCTTTCAGTTTCCTGTGCACTCACCCCTCCCCACTCTACCACGCTCCCTATCTCTGTCTCTCCCATGCACTCTGACCTCTGACCTGTTTCTGTCATCACTCTCGTCCAGTCCAGTGACAGTGTCAACAGCTACTTCAGCTCAACACACTTCACAACCGTTCCCTTTCTGTTGTAAACTAAAGAGGCTAAAGGAAGGTCAGCTTTGTCTTAGTCCATGTGGAATGGCAGACACCTCTTGTTTGCAAGAGAGTGTCAGGGAGTTTGGGTGAGCGTTTGTGTGTGTGTGTGTGTCCGACATTCCACTGGGGAGAAGATCCCATGGAAAACAGTGCCGGCACTATCTCCTGGTACTATCTCCTCATCTCTCCCTACCTGAGCTGAGCCAGACAATGGAAAGCCTGTCTGCAGCGCTGGTATGTGTGTTAGAGACACTGAGAAGACCCTGCAGATAAAGCTTTACAAGTCTCTGCCTGTCTCTCTCTCACACTCTGCTGGCTTTAATAGGAGGCAGGGAGAGCACAGGGCTATTAGTTAGGTATACCACCCAGTGTGTGTGTGTGTGTGTGTGTGTGCGCGCCACCCAGAGCTAGGGAAGAAGTGTGCAAACAGCCTAAAGGGACTGGATGTCACTCCATTCACCACCAGTGAGGATGAAATATGTATGTTTCTATCTCTGGCCTGCTTATTGCTACAGTGGAATCACAGCAAGGTCTGTCTCTCTAAAATACACACAAAACTCAAGTCTCGTTTCACATAAGAAGCAGTTAACAATCTCCTCCTACTGTTAAGTGAGCAATCTTCTCTTCTACAAGGGATTGGTTTGACATGGACTAAGCTCCGAGTTTTAAACCTAGTTTTGTAGCCTTATTAACATAAAAATATACCAGATGCCTTTTGGCCACCTTGGCGTGCTGAAGCAGAGGAAGACCGAAAAAATGATCCTCATCCATTACTTCTGTCACGCTCGTGCGGAGCAAGGTGGAGGAATGTGTCCGTGTGTGTACGTAGGTGTGTGTGTATGTGCATGTGCATTTGTGTTTGCATGTGTGTGTGGAATGGTCGGATGTAGGGGTTCTGTTTGCCTCCGGGGCTGCTCTGTGAGTTAACCAGAAACACCAGGGCTTTCCTCTGATTTATTATCACAGGTGCAGCTGATTTGGGGTAACCACCAGAGGCACGGGACAGACCTATTTACCCCACCAGCATGCCAGACACCAGGTCCCCCAAACCCGCTCACTCCCCCATTTGCCTCCATTCCACTTCCCTACTCCAACAGAACCCTCCACTACCCTTCCTGTCTGAAATCAACCTCCCACCTTACCAATTCTCTATTTCATTCTCCAAACCTAACTCCCTTCCCCAGTATTCCTCCTTTACCTTCTCTCTCCTTGACTTCTCTTCCAAGGTTTCAATCCTATGACAGCTCCTAGCTGCACCACGTCTCACAGAGTACTACAGCCGAGCACAGCTCATTTCATCCCACAGCACCTTGGACTGCTCTAGTCTCTGACTGATGTGTGATACAGGACTCTCCCTCAGCAAGCTCTGCCATCCAACACCACAAACATTCACTCGGACAGTTCAGGACATGCCTTGCACTGACCACAGTGGACCGCAGTACTGGCCACAGCACCTCCAAACGTAACGCTAACTCTAGCTCATACCCCTATAACACTAATGACAGCCCAACTCCAGTGAGTTACAGATGCGATAGGTGTGATAGATAGGTGATAATGTAGGGGTTACAGTACTGGACCAGTGACAGAAGTACTGTACCTTGGCTCTCATGGTTCTTTCTGTCTCCAGTTCCTCCTCCAGCTCCTCGATACGGACCTACAAAGAGCAGAGAGATCATAGTCCTCATTACATGCATGATAGAATCACTGCAACTTTCTGCCAGATTTGAATAATTCCCATTGTCCCAGTAAACTTACATACTCTGCAGAAATACAATGTTTTGTCTGGGCAAATAAGAGGCACCACCCCGTAGTTGGTTTGCTATTTCAGGGCAGTAGGTTTGTGGTGAGAGAGATTCTCATTCTCTGTATTTCTCCCTGGGCTGGTTCAGCATGCCAGTGTTTTTTTTTTCTTTCTTCACAGCAGGAATGTCAGCAGCAGCAGTAGCCTCCATCATTATTTCTACTCTGACCCTCAGACTGGGTCTGCATGGGACTGGGCTTTCATATCAGGTCAGTCAGCTCAACAGAGAATATCAACTGTCATTTCACATTATATTTAATTCATACATGGCTGCCCAACGGGTGGGACTACAGTAATGAAGGATTTCACTTCATGAACATAATGACATAATGAAATGATCGGGTTCATGTTGCAATATTTGATGATATTATAATTGTTACTATAGCTGAATCATTTATTGCACTTTCATCATTAATATATGACATCTATGACATACAATTGTAGGCTATTATTGCTTCAGGATAGACGCAATGTCATGCAGGTTCTAATCACACTAATAGATCTCTAAGTACATTTCAGTTTCCCAAAATCATAACTCAATTCACTGACACACAGGTTGTTTATGCCCGTTTGACACAAACGTATTGCCAGAGTTTCTAAACATCGTTGTCTTCAGGCTCCTAGTCATGTCATGTTCTGTGGTATCTGCAGCTCTATCTTGTCTCAGTGTCAGGAAGTGTGTCTAACACATAGTGTATAGCCCCAGGACATCCCATCACACACACACACTAACATAGCCATCTCTCTCACTACTAACCACAAAACGCAGAGACTCTAAACACTCTAAACACACAGGCAGGGTCATAACTTTAAATATCTCAATCACACCACTTTTTTTAACCCTTATTTTACCAGGTAAGTTGACTGAGAACACATTTTCATGTACAGCAATGACCTGGGGAATAGTTACAGGAAAGAGGAAGAATGAGCCAATTGGAAGCTGGGGATTATTAGGTGACCATGAGGGCCAAATTGTGAATTTAGCCAGGACACCTGGTTTAGCACCCATACTCTTACGATAAGTGCCATGGGATCTTTAGTGACCACAGCGAGACAGGACACCGGTTTAACATTCCATCTGACAGATGGCGTCCTACACAGGGCAATGTCCCCAACCACTGCCCTGGGGCATTGAGATATTTTTTTTTAGACCAGAGGAAAGAGTGCCTCCTACTGGCCCTCGAACACCACTTCCAGCAGCATCTGGTCTCCCATCAAGGACCAACCCTACTTAGCTTAAGAGGAAAGCTAGGAGTGGGATGCAGGGTGCTAACCTTCCCCAACCAGAAACCGTGGATTGATGGCAGCATTCACGCAAAACTGAAAGCACAAACCACTGCTTTTAATCAGGGCAAGGCGACCGGAAACATGACCGAATACAAACAGTGTAGCTATTCCCTCCACAAGGCAATCAAGCAAGCTAAGCATCAGTATAGAGACAATGTAGAGTCGCAATTCAACGGCTCAGACACGAGAGGTATGTGGCAGGGTCTACAGTCAATCACAGACCTACAAAAAGAAAACCAGCCCCGTCGCAGACCAGGATGTCTTGCTCCCAGACAAACTAAACAACTTCTTTGCTCGCTTTGAGGACAATACAGTGCCACCGACACGGCCCGCTACCAAAACCTGCGGGCTCTCCTTCTCTGTGGCCAACGTGAGTAAAACATTTGAATGCGTTAACCCTTGCAAGGCTGCCGGCCCAGACGGCATCCCTAGCCGCGTCCTCAGAGCATGCGCAGACTAGTAGGCTGGTGTGTTTACGGATATATTCAATCAGTCCTTATCCCAGTCTGCTGTTCCCACATGCTTCAAGAGGGCCACCATTGTTCCTGTTCCCAAGAAAGCTAAGGTAACTGAGCTAAATGACTATCGCCCAGTAGCACTCACTTCCGTCATCATGAAGTGCTTTGAGAGACTAGTCAAGGACCATATCACCTCCACCCTACCTGACACCCTAGACCCACTCCAATATCCTTACCGCCCCAATAGGTCCACAGACGACGCAATCGCAATCACACTGCACACTGCACACTGCCCTAATCCATCTGGACAAGAGGAATACCTATGCAAGAATGTTGTTCTTCCATAGCTCAGCATTTAACACCATAGTACCCTTCAAACTCTGGGTCTCGACCATGCCCTGTGCAACTGGGTCCTGGACTTCCTGACGGGCCGCCTCCAGGTGGTGAGGGTAGGAAACAACATCTCCACCCCACTGATCCTCAACACTGGGGCCCCACAAGGGTGCGTTCTCAGCCCTCTCCTGTACTCCCTGTTCACCCATGACTGCATGGCCATGCACGCCTCCAACTCAATCATCAAGTTTGCAGACGACTCTACAGTGGTAGGCTTGATTACCAACAAAGATGATACGGCCTACAGGAAGGGGGTAAGGGCCCTCGGAGTGTGGTGTCAGGAAAATAACCTCACACTCAATGTCAACAAAACAAAGGAGATGATCATGGACTTCAGGAAACAGCAGAGGGAGCAGCCCCCTGTCCACATCAACGGGACAGTAGTGGAGAAGGTGGAATATTTTAAGTTCCTCAGTGTACACATCACGGACAAACTGAAATGGTCCACCCACACAGACAGCGTAGTGAAGAAGGCGCAGCAGCGCCTCTTCAACCTCAGGAGGCTGAAGAAATTTGGCTTGTCACCAAAAACACTCACAAACTTTTACAGATGCACAATCGAGAGCGTCCTGTCGGGCTGTATCACCGCCTGGTACGGCAACTGCTCCGCCCACAACCGTAAGGCTCTCCAGAGGGTAGTGAGGCAAACTACCTGCCCTCCAGGACACCTACACCACCCGATGTCACAGGAAGGCCAAAAAGATCATCAAGGACAACAACCACCCGAGCCACTGCCTGTTCACCCCGCTATCATCCAGAAGGCGAGGTCAGTACAGGTGCATCAAAGTGGGGACCGAGAGACTGAAAAGGCCATCAGACTGTTAAACAGCCATCACTAACATTGAGTGGCTGCTGCCAACATACTGACTCATCTCTAGCCACTTTAATAATTAAAAATTGGATGTAATAAATGTATCACTGGCCACTTTAAACAATGCCACTTTATATAATGTTTACATACCCTACATTACTCATCTCATATGTATATACTGTACTCTATACCATCTACTGCATCTTGCCTATGCCGTTCGGCCATCGCTCATCCATATATTTTTATGTACATATTCTTATTAATTCCTTTACACTTGTGTGTATAAGGTAGTTGTTGTGAAATTGTTAGATTACTTGTTAGATATTACTGCATGGTCGGAACTAGAACCACAAGCATTTCGCTACACTCGCATTAACATCTGCTAACCATGTGTATGTGACAAATAAAATGTAATTTGATTTGTTATGCTGCTGGCCCGAATCATCTCTAAGTCAAATGAGTTTTAGTGATGACAGTAAACAGATGTATAGAACATGCAAATATTTCAACAATGCTCTACAGGTAGCAAAACAACCAGGAGGCTAGTCATTCAGATAACATCCGTATAACTTCAGCTAATAACATTCAAGTTTCCTATGAATGGCACAAGCCCACACAAACATTCCAAAGCATGCAAAAAGAAAGAGAAGAGGAGGGTGAGCGAGCGAGCGAGCGAAAAGCTGTGTAGAAACTCACATGCCAGCGCAGGACCTCAGCAGAGAGCACAGCCATGGTGAGGCAGCAGCAGCCCAACTGACTGACTGACTCTCCCCAACACTCTCTCTCTCTCTCACACACACATACCGACACACACACATGCTGCTACACTCCACTCAGCCGAGCCGCTTCTCCTCAGGCATTCTACACTCCGCACTTCCTGACACACACACAGAGAGAGTAGCAGAGCTCCCCGACTACTCTATTTAATATATTGTATCTGTTTCTGTTACTTCTCCCCCAGTCAACTTTGCCTGAAACTGTTATCGCTAATATTTTTGATACAACAATACTGCACTGTAGAATAACAGTTTGTTGGACCAACTGTTTTTTTTTCTAAACATGCCTGGGAACTGCTGTATTGGCAAACTATTGTGTGCAATGTTTTTACCACAGTAAGTCCATTTCAGCATCATCTTATAAGCATAAGACACCGAAAAAGGAAACAAAACCGTTAGCCCATTATTACAGTGGACTTTTGGAGGGTCTGATATCTGAAATTGCACTTACTTAAACTTTTCACATTAGAGGCTTTTCCCCCAGTGCAACTCTCCACCATTAAATTGAGTATAAATTGCAATCACATGTGAGTTGAGCCTGATGGCTCGGTGATTGTATCTGAGGGGTATTCTATAGCGTGGGCAGCTATATCCTGTCAACCCCCCTCAGAGAGCCCTCAGAGAGGGGAACCAGACCAGAGGCTGAACGATTAGTCTCTCCTGGCACACGCCTACCACAGACCTGCTCCTGCATCGAACTAACCTCATTACAGACTCTACTCCTATCAATAGAACTATCCATACTGTCCACATACGTATGCTCTGATCATTCTAGACTCTAGGCTCGAAAAGTTCTGGAATAAGAACCCTTTGTTTTTTTTAAACACCCTCAGATGGAGCTGTAGCTACCATGAAAATGGCAACTGAAGCGATGGCCAGGTAATTCAAGGCTTTTACCACCTCAGAGCCTCTACACTCTTTAAAATAAAAAAGTGGTATCTGGAACCTAAAAGGGTTCTTCAGCTGTCCCCATAGCAGATCCCTTTGAATAACCCTTTTGGTTCCAGGTAGAACCCTTTTTGGTTCCATGTACAACCCTTTCCACCGAGAGTTCTATATGGAACCCAAAAGGGTTCAGCCTGGAACCAAAAATGCTTACCCTATGGGGGATAGCCGAAGAACCATTTTGGAACCCTTTTTTCTAAGAGTGTAGCTGAGGACAGGAAGGTCAAAATGGTGTTATTAAAAATGATGTGCTCTGTGTACAGTACCCAGGTGGCTGAGGTCCTGGCTCCTGTCCTGTGTTACTTTTACACACGTACTGGACATGCAAACCCACATCTGCTTTAAAGCAAAACCGAAAAATACTGGTCACAAACTAGTTCACGATGATTGACTTGACCTCTGACCTCACACAATGATCCCTTTTCAGTCCGCTAGAATTGCTTTATTATAAACACCATAAAAACAGCCATAAAACCTCTGCCACCACCGAGATGGAAGTGAATAGCATGCATCTGCTAGCCCCATTCTACAACTGCATTCATATTGTGTCTGCCAAAGCTGCTTTGAACTGTAGCGGAGTAGTGGGAGCTCCATCATCATAGCTCTTCACTAGCCAACTCGCCCCCACGGACACAATATAAATACAGAACATTGCACTGTACAGTACACAGGCTGTTCAGAGATATCACAAAGCTATTCAGAGCTTTCTCTTTGAGCTACAACACTCCTAAGAAGCAGCTGAAAAACAGAACTGCTACTCCCAGCAGTACATTGTGCTTTAACTGTACTGTAGGGGGGAAGATAGCTACATCATAAATTAGATATCTCTTTGATTTCCTGTGAGCTACAATGCTGTCTTGGAATCTTGACATATTCACGTGACCTTTATATTTAAACCACACACGAGTGGGCGAGAGACGGGAAGGGACAACCAGTAATCTGGTCTTTTGTTCAGCGCTGGCCTGGACACCTGCATCTTTATCTGTGGGAGGAGATGCTGATCATGATCCAAACACACACACACACACACACACACACACACACACACACCCACACACACACACACACACACACACACACACAGACACACACACACACACACACACACACACACACACACACAGGCTTCATTGATGGGATAATGCCAGGGCTACAGTAAATGTGAAAACATGACCACTCTCACCGACACACCGATCGTCTTTCAGTCCCTCGTTCACCCAGCAGACAGACAAAGACAGTCTTTATTCCTCTGTTCTTTCCCAACCTCTGGATAGAGAATCAAGGAACTGGAGGCATCCATGGATCTCAGGAGGAGTTAACCTGATCTGCACCTTTTGCTTTTACCACTCTCTCTTTTTCTCAATCTGTCGCTCTGTTTCTCTCTTAGTTTCTCTTTCAATCTCTGTCTTTCTTTCTCTCTGTATCTCTGTGTGTCTCTCTCTCTGTTTCTCTTCTTGACTCTCTTTCCATCTCTCTGTTTATCTGCAACTCCTTCAGTATCTCTCTCAATCTCATTCTTTGCATGAAGGAACAGAGCCAGACAAAACATATGTTCACCTACAAGTTCCAGTGACGGAGCAAGATAATCATGTTGGAGCTACAGTATGTCACAGCTTGTAAACGTTGTTCCCATAACCTTGTCTTCCGTGGGCTTTTTCATCATTTTGGGGTCGACAGGTAGTCTAGCGGTTAAGAGTGTTGGGCCAGTAACCGAAAGGTTGTTGGTTTGAATCCCTGAGCTGACAACATGAAAGAAATCTGCCGATGTGCATTTAACCCTAATTGATCCTGTTAGTCACACTGGATAAGAGTGTCTGCAAAAAATGTAATGCAATGACAACTGCAACTAGTACACTAAAACCAAATGTCCTGTTAAAGTAATCATTTCAGCGTTATTACGTGCTCATTCCGGCATTTATGCCAGATATAAGAACTGAATGACCTGAATGTTATTTTAGTTGCGTAGGCACTGTTGAGTCAAAAAGAAAATGCAACCTCTTTCCCAATCGTTGACATACTTCTGGAATTAATGTGGAAACACAACAAGCTGCAGGGCGCATGTTTTTTTTTTATCTTCTGATGTCATGAAGCCCATTTACATAGTGCAAAGTATCTGCAAATCAGACACTATAACTACTTAGTTATTAATAAAACATTATTTCACTAGGAAGGCTCTTGTGATTTTGAAGTGCATCTTTGCAAACAGTAACCTGAACGGAGAAGCCAAAAGGCAATGTCAACACAGCAAATATCCACAGAGAGTGAAGGAGTTAACTCCCTATAAGAGAGGCCAGGCTATAGATGTTTATCAGCTCAGATGGAGGAGTAACTCGCTATAAGAGAGGCCAGGCTATAGATGTTTATCAGCTCAGATGGAGGAGTTAACTCCCTATAAGAGAGGCCAGGCTATAGATGTTTATCAGCTCAGATGGAGGAGTAACTCGCTATAAGAGAGGCCAGGCTATAGATGTTTATCAGCTCAGATGGAGGAGTTAACTCGCTATAAGAGAGGCCAGGCTATAGATGTTTATCAGCTCAGATGGAGGAGTAACTCGCTATAAGAGAGGCCAGGCTATAGATGTTTATCAGCTCAGATGGAGGATGTGTGTTTTTACCAGCTCCTCATTCTCCTGACAGGCAGGGGGCTGTGAAACCAGCCCACCAATCAGAGGACAGAACACAGCCGTGGTGCTGAAAAGTAGGAATGCAGATCTCTCCTTGACATCCCGACTGGGAGCAACCCCCTTCAATCTTACCCCTCAAATCCACCTCAACCCCCCCTTTAATCTCTCCCCAGTCCTCCCACTCTCTCCGACACGTCTTAATGCCTCCCGACCCCTGACCCTCTACCAACTCAAACCATCCCCCTCCCCCATACCACCTCACAATATGTCTCAATGCCTCCTACCTATGACCCCAAACCCCTTTAAAGTCCTTCAAACCTACAACATCAACCCCTCTCCCCTCCCCTGCCACCCCTCAATATCTCCACTCGAACACCCCTTCATCTCCAGTCTGGGTCCAACCTGCAGCTCCTTGTTCCTCCTATGCAGGCTGATGTTTAGGGCCTCTTCTGCCTCCAGCTTGGTACTGGTGCTGGTTATCTCCACATCTCTCCTTGAGAAAGAGAGAGAGAATATATCAACATCATCATACCTTTTCCACAGTGAACTGCCCTGTGAGGGGACATGCTCAGCAGAGAGAATGAGCGGCAGACTTCGTTTGATCCTTGTGGTGCAACAAGGTGACTCACTCATTTGATCGGCGTTCACAAGTGAGAATAATATTGTGCAACGAGGATGAATGACTTCAAGGACCCCTCTTCCTTTGAAAATGAACATGTTTTTGTGCAAAAGAGAGGTGTGTGAGTGAAAGAGAAGGAGGGAAGGAAAGGGGGGGAAATGAATGAATGACATCTGACGTCAAGGCCCAGTTCTGTTTTGGGAATGAAAATGTTATTGCATTTGTGTCCTGTATGTCACAGCTGGTTCTACTCTCCAGGTAAAGGTCAGAGAACACCTTCCTCCATTCAGCCTCATATTACTGAGAGGCACATACCAACAAGTTAGGACATTACTGAAACCCTGGCCCGAGGCCCCGAGCCCTTCAAATCTAGATAACGGTCCTCTGCACTACTGTTATCATGTTATAACCTCCACCAGGCATCTGTTTTGCTGCAAGCCAGAGACATGCAATCCAAATGTCTGCAAGCACCAAACCAAATACTGTTTCTGGACTGTTTTTTTCTTCATTTCTTGGATGTTGAACAGATATCATATGGCTGATATAGTATGCAGATGCAATTCCTTAGCAAAGACATCAGTTGACAACACCTGGACTGTCGGTCTGCCAATTCCCCTTGTTTTGGTTGAGGATAAGATGGGTATTTCAACAGACTATTCACCCAGTCCCAACTCTATTGGGTCTATGAAAAAACTAAGCCACTTTGCATTATATTTCTCTCTATAAATATCTCATATCTCTGTAACTCATTGTCTATAAGTTCTTATTGAACTCCTCAACTGTTCTTTTTTCAATGTTTTGCCATTGTCTATAACAGGGACGTCACTAGGCCTATTTTAGCCCCCCCAAAAATATTCATTAGCCCCCCCCTAAATAAATCAATATATCAGTCAATATATTTTCTTTGTGATTCCTTTTTTTCGTCAACCATCGCATCTTAAACTTCTTACTGGGTGGGCACTAGGACCTGGGGGAGGCTGCTGATGCAGAGAATGCTGCACACGCTAGTGACTGTTAGGCCTACTTGTAGCTAAAATTTTGGTTAACGTTACCTACTTCTGTGGCTTGAGACTGCTAGCTAACAGTAAACGGACAGGAAAAGGCTCTGACAGGACGGATTCATGTAGATAGGCTACGATGTGAATTTGTGGTAAGTTAGAACAGAGAGAGTATTCACTACTATAAACTTTGGTCATAATCAAAGCTTTGTTAACCAATACGTTTTTATGAGAGGCTGCCTGTAAGTTACAGTGTAACAGACATTGCGAGCTAGCTAACGGTAACTTATGTTGAATTTAAAAGACACCGTTATGTGACGATGATATCTAATTAACGTTGTATTCAATGTAGTTTTGCTATCTGTGTCAGGCTATAAATGAGACGGATGACGTAACGTCATGCACATATCTTTTCATACTCAATTTCTTTCATTCAGTAGGCCATTGCAAAACAATTATCAGCAGGTCATGTGTAGAAAAGGCAACATAGTGTTGATCGCAATGTCATTGTATTATCCTCAATTTCTCAACTGTAGGCTAGCTAACGACTAATGTTAGCTGGATATATGGAAAGCCTTCAAGAGAGGCAGTGCCATCAGCTATGCCGAAGGCCAATCCGGTGAGAAATTAAGATTTTACCAGTTCAAACAAACAAATTAAACTTAAACTGATTAATCACCTATTAAGCCTCGAGTTATTGTAAATATGAGTTTAATAACAATACACGTCAAAACACAGCAGACAAGAATGAGGGAAAGAAGCTGGAGGCTGAGGGAGCATGTCGAAGGTTAGTGATTAAAAAAAGAGAGTAGATGTTTAAGCTTTCAGGTAAATTTATGGAGCATATGACAGCATATGTCTTACTTTTGTTAGGCATAAATGATTTTCATGATATCTTAAATGGTCATGCAGAAAGAAAGGCTTCTGTGCAAGGCAGAGATCAACATGTATGCTGTATAAGTGAGAGAGAGCAAGCATGCCCAGGGAAAGAGGGACAAGTAACAGATCCAGAGCGAGAGGAACAGCGAACAGATCCAGAGAAAGAAAGCAATCAAGCCACTGCAGCAACTCCTTCCAGAAATGAGAGCGATTTAGGTGATAAAGACACTGGGCCCAGACAAGTGAAGCTGAATAACTACCCACACTAAAGTTTTGGTACACAGAAAAGGGCATTTCAGCACTGCTGGTTTGAGAAATGCAATTGGGTAGAGTACCCTGTCCACAAAAATGCATCTTTCTGCTTTCCATGTAGAGTTTTTGGCAAAAACATTTTCATTTTATTATTTTGTCAGTAATGGCTGCAAGAATTGGAAAAAACCTTTGTTTATCTTTGGTAAACATGAGATGGCACAAACACACAGAGACAGTGTTGTGGCATAGCAAAGCTACCAGGCAACTAGCAATCATGGGAACATTGCTCAGATTTTAATATCTGCCCATGTTAGTGATATTGCAGAGAGAAGGGAGTATCTGAGGAGAATTGTTTCGGTCACCTCAATGTTAGGAAGACGGGGACACTCTTTCCGTGCCAATGATGAATCTAGTGAAAGAACAAATAGAGGGAATTTTCTTGAATGTATGGAGCTTTTGAAGGAGTTTGACCCTTTCCTGCAAAGGTACAACACTCCATCAAATGCGACGTATCTCTCTCCAGAATCTCAGAATGACATGATCGAATGCTGTGCTCAGGGATGGGCAGTCTGAACAGTTGGTTCTGTGTGTTAGGTATGTGACAGAGGGGACAGTTAAGGAGCATTTACTAGCACTTGCAGAAATCAAGTCATTTGATGCCCAATCAATAGCAAATGAGTTGCAACAGCAGCTCCAAATGAGAGGGGTATCAGGCCTAAAGTGCGTTGCACAGACCTATAATGGTGCAGCTGTCATGAGTGGGTCCAAAGGAGGTGTGCAAGCACATTTCAGAGTGCTGCATCTGGAGGCAGTATATGTACATTGCTATGCTCATGAGCATCATTTGGTGTTGTGTCATACTTGCAGGGCTATTCCGGAGGCTGCTGAATGTTTCAGTTTCTTGGAGAATGTGTATTTGTTTTAGGGGGCAGTATTTTGACGTCCGGATGAAAAGCGTGCCCAAATTAAACTACCTGCTACACAGGCTCAGAAGGTAGGATATGCATAGTATTAGTAGATATGGATAGAAAACACTCTGAAGTTTCTAAAACTGTTTGAATGATGTCTGTGAGTGTAACAGAACACATATGGCAGGCAAAAACCTGAGAAAAATCCAACCAGGAAGTGGGAAATCTGAGGGTTGTAGTTTTTTCAAGTGATTGCCTATTGCCTATACAGTGACTTAGGGTTCATTTTGCACTTCCTAAGGCTTCCACTAGATGTCAACAGTCTTTAGAACGTTGTTTCAGGCTTCTATTGTGAACATGGAGCAAACGAGAGGGCCTGGAGTCAGATGAGTGAGGAAATGACATGAGCTCAGAGCCGCCGTGTGAGCTGTGTTCCTTTTCTTTTCTGAAGACATTGGAATTGTCCGGTTGAAATATTACTGAAGATTTATGTTAACTTGTTGGGGATAGGGGGCAGTATTTGCACGGCCGGATAAAAAACGTACCCGATTTAATCTGGTTACTACTCCTGCCCAGTAACTAGAATATGCATATAATTATTGGCTTTGGATAGAAAACACCCTAAAGTTTCTAAAACTGTTTGAATGGTGTCTGTGAGTATAACAGAACTCCTATGGCAGGCAAAAACCTGAGAAGATTTCATGCAGGAAGTGGCCTGTCTGACAAGGTGTTGTTGTTCTTGCTTCTGTTTATTGAAGAGTCAGGATCTTAGCTGTAACGTGACACTTCCTACGGCTCCAATAGGCTCTCAGAGCCCGGGAAAAACCTGAACGATGTCGAGGCAGCCTCAGGCTGAAACACATTATCGCCTTTGCCAAGTGGCCGATCAGAGGACAATGGAATTAGGCGCGTGCCCGATTCGACCCCGTGCTGTATTTTCTTTCGGCTGTTTACCTAATTGCAGATTCCCGGTCGGAATATTATCGCTTTTTTACAGAAAAATGGCATAAAAATTGATTTTAAACAGCGGTTGACATGCTTCGAAGTACGGTAATGAAATATTTAGAAATCTTTTGTCACGAAATGCGCCGTGCGCGTGACCGTTATTTACCATTGGGATAGTGTCTAGAACGCACGAACAAAACGTCGCTGTTGGAACATAACTATGGATTATTTTGGACCAAACCTACATTTGTTATTGAAGTAGAAGTCCTGGGAGTGCATTCTGACGAAGAACAGGAAAGGTAATCAAACTTTTCTAATAGTAAATCTGACTTTGGTGAAGGCTAAACTTGGTGGGTGTCTAAATAGCTAGCCCTGTGATGCCGGGCTATCTACTTAGAATATTGCAAAATGTGCTTTCACCGAAAAGCTATTTTAAAATCGGACATATCGAGTGCATAGAGGAGTAATGTATCTATAATTCTTAAAATAATTGTTATGCTTTTTGTGAACGTTTATCGTGAGTAATTTAGTAAATTGTTAGTAAATTCGCCGGAAGTTTGCGGGGGGGTATGCTAGTTCTGAACGTCACATGCTAATGTAAAAAGCTGTTTTTTGATATAAATATGAACTTGATTGAACAAAACATGCATGCATTGTATAACATAATGTCCTAGGTGTGTCATCTGATGAAGATCATCAAAGGTTAGTGCTGCATTTAGCTGTCTTCTGGGTTTTTGTGACATTATATGCTAGCTTGAAAAATGGGTGTCTGATTATTTCTGGCTGGGTACTCTGCTGACATAATCTAATGTTTTGCTTTCGTTGTAAAGCCTTTTTGAAATCGGACAGTGTGGTTAGATTAACGAGAGTCTTGTCTTTAAATAGCTGTAAAATAGTCATATGTTTGAGAAATTGAAGTAATAGCATTTCAAAGGTATTTGAAAATCGCGCCACAGGATTCAACTGGCTGTTACGTAGGTGGGACGAATTCGTCCCGCCGGTCCTAGAGAGGTTAAAAACATCCTAAAGATTGATGCTATACATCGTTTGACATATTTCTACGAACGTAAATATAACTTTTTTTTACTTTTTGTCGTGACATTTTTGCGCGCTTCCTGCATTTGGAGTAGTGGACTGAACGCACGAACAAAAAGGAGGTATTTGGACATAAATGATGGACATTTATTGTGGACCTGGGATTCCTGGGAGTGCATTCTGATGAAGATCATCAAAGGTAAGTGAATATTTATAATATTATTTCTGAGTTTTATTGACTTCACAAAATGGCAGGTTTGGTTTCGTGTCTGAATGCTGTACTCAGATTATTGCAAAGTGTGCTTTTGTTGTAAAGTTTTTTTAAAATCTGACACAGCGGTTGCATTAAGGAGAGGTGTATCTATAATTCTTTGAATTACTGTTTAATATTTTATCAACGTTTATTTCTGTAAATTGATGTGCTCATTCACCAGAAGTTTTGGGAGGCAAAACATTTCTGAACATTACACGCCAATGTAAAATGGGGTTTTTGGATATAAATATGAACTTTATCGAGCAAAACATACATGTATTGTGTAACATGAAGTCCTATGAGTGCCATCTGATGAAGATCATCAAAGGTTAGTGATTAATTTTAGCTGTATTTCTGGTTTTTGTGACGCCTCTCCTTGCTTGGAAAATGGCTGTGTGGTTTTTCTTGTCAAGGTGATGTGCTAACATAATCTAATGCTATGCTTTCGCCGTAAAGCCTTTTTGAAATTGGACAATGTGGTTGGATTAAGGAGAAGTGTATCTTTAAAATGGGATATAATAGTTGTATGTTTGAGAAATCTGATTTATGAGATTTTTGTTGTTTTGAATTTGGCGCCCTGCTATTTCACTGGCTGTTGAATAGTGTGTCCCGCAGGTGGGACGGTCACGCCCCACATACCCAAGAGAGGTTAACCACCACAAGTTCAAAGAAGCTCAGTCCAAACTTGGAATAGCATCAGCTGAACTTGTACAGCTCTCAAACACTCGCTGGGCATGCAAGCTGCAGTCCATAAATGCAGTCCTGGACACTTTAACTGCTATTTTTGTTTGTCTATCTGCCATTGGATCCCCCATGGCTGTTGGTCTGAGAGCAAAGCTTCATAAGTTCTCCACCGTGTATTTGTTACTGATATTTCAGTCCCTTCTTTCTATAACTGAGTGACTACACAAGTTCCTCCAGAAAGAGACTGTAGACCTAGCAGAAGCTTGTTTCGGCAAACAAGCTGTATGTGACACACTGCGAGACAAACGCACAGATGCATTTGCCACAGAACTTTATGACAGAACCAAAGCACTCTGTGAAATTCACAATATTCCAGAGGCAGATGCAGCAAGAAAGCGCAAACAAAGGAAAATGGGAGATTTATTGGGTTTAGGCACAAACAATGAAAACAGAGTTGTTGCTCCCCTGCTTGAACAGGATGGTTTGTGAGCTTGACCAGCGATTCTCGACTGTAGATGCAGGTCTGCTCAAAGGCATACAGGCATGCACCCTAACTCAAAAAGCTTCCTAGATACATCATGCATAACTGAGTTTGCCAAGCACTACGGTATTGATGTTAAAACAGAAGAGATGTTAGTGGCCAGAAACGTTTTTGTCCAGAAAAGAGAGGCTGGATGTCCTCCCAAAGATATGCTTGCTGTGCATAACCTGGCCCTCGCTTCATACTCGTCGCCAAACCCACTGGCTACAGGTTATCTACAAGTCTCTGCTAGGTAAAGCCCCGCCTTATCTCAGCTCACTGGTCACCATAGCAGCACCCACTCGTAGCACGCGCTCCAGCAGGTATATCTCACTGGTCACCCCCAAAGCCAATTGCTCCTTTGGCTGCATTTCCTTCCAGTTCTCTGCTTCCAGTGACTGGAACAAACTGCAAAAATCTCTGAAGCTGGAGACTCATATCTCCCTCAATAGCTTTAAGCACCAGCTGTCAGAGCAGCTCACAGATCACTGTGAAAGAGCTGCTTCCTGTGCTTGGCCCTCCTATGTTGAACATAATAAACGGCTCTCTATCCACCGGATGTGTACCAAGCTCACTAAAAGTGGCAGTAATAAAGCCTCTCTTGAAAAAGCCGAATCTTGACCCAGAAATTATAAAAAACTATCGGCCTATATCGAATCTTCCATTCCTCTCAAAAATTTTAGAAAAAGTTGTTGCGCAGCAACTCACTGCCTTCCTGAAGACAAACAATGTATACGAAACGCTTCAGTCTGGTTTTAGACCCCATCATAGCACTGAGACTGCACTTGTGAAGGTGGTAAATGACCTTTTAATGATGTCAGACCGAGGCTCTGCATCTGTCCTCATGCTCCTAGATCTTAGTGCCGCTTTTGATACCATCGATCACCACATTCTTTTGGAGAGATTGGAAACCCAAATTGGTCTACATGGACAAGTTCTGGCCTGGTTTAGATCTTATCTGTCGGAAAGATATCAGTTTGTCTCTGTGAATGGTTCGTCCTCTGACAAATCAATTGTAAATTTCGGTGTTCCTCAAGGTTCCGTTCTAGGACCACTATTGTTTTCACTATATATTTTACCTCTTGGGGATGTCATTCGAAAACATAATGTTAAATTTCACTGCTATGCGGACGACACACAGCTGTACATTTCAATGAAACATGGTGAAGCCCCAAAATTGCTCTCGCTAGAAGCCTGTGTTTCAGACATAAGGAAGTGGATGGCTGCAAATTTTCTACTTTTAAACTCGGACAAAACAGAGATGCTTGTCCTAGGTCCCAAGAAACAAAGAGATCTTCTGTTGAATCTGACAATTAATCTGGATGGTTGTACAGTCGTCTCAAATAAAACTGTGAAGGACCTCGGCGTTACTCTGGACCCTGATCTCTCTTTTGAAGAACATATCAAGACTGCTTCAAGGACAGCTTTTTTCCATCTACGTAACATTGCAAAAATCAGAAACTTTCTGTCCAAAAATGACGCAGAAAAATTAATCCATGCTTTTGTTACTTCTAGGCTCGACTACTGCAATGCTCTACTTTCCGGCTACCCGGATAAAGCACTAAACAAACTTCAGTTAGTGCTAAATACGGCTGCTAGAATCCTGACTAGAACCAAAAAATTTGATCATATTACTCCAGTGCTAGCTTCCCTACACTGGCTTCCTGTTAAGGCAAGGGCTGATTTCAAGGTTTTACTGCTAACCTACAAAGCATTACATGGGCTTGCTCCTACCTATCTTTCCGATTTGGTCCTGCCGTACATACCTACACGTACGCTACGGTCACAAGACGCAGGCCTCCTAATTGTCCCTAGAATTTCTAAGCAAACGGCTGGAGGTAGGGCTTTCTCCTATAGAGCTCCATTTTTATGGAATGGTCTGCCTACCCATGTGAGAGACGCAGACTCAGTCTCAACCTTTAAGTCTTTACTGAAGACTTATCTCTTCAGTAGGTCCTATGATTAAGTATAGTCTGGCCCAGGAGTGTGAAGGTGAACGGAAAGGCTGGAGCAACGAACCGCCCTTGCTGTCTCTGCCTTGTCGGTTCCCCTCTTCCCACTGGGATTCTCTGCCTCTAACCCTTTTACAGGGGCTGAGTCACTGACTTACTGGTGTTCTTCCATGCCGTCCATGGGAGGGGTGCGTCACTTGAGTAGGTTGAGCCACTGACGTGGTCTTCCTGTCTGGGTTGGCGCCCCCCCCTTGGGTTGTGCCGTGGCGGACATCTTTGTGGGCTATACTCGGCCTTGTCTTCGGACGGTAAGTTGGTGGTTGTAGATATCCCTCTAGTGGTGTGGGGGGCTGTGCTTTGGCAAAGTGGGTGGGGTTATATCCTGCCTGTTTGGCCCTGTCCGGGGGTATCATCAGATGGGGCCACAGTGTCTTCTGATCCCTCCTGTCTCAGCCTCCAGTATTTATGCTGCAGTAGTTTATGTGTCGGGGGGCTAGGGTCAGTCTGTTACATCTGGAGTATTCTCTTGTCTTATCCGGTGTCCTGTGTGAATGTAAATATGCTCTCTCTAATTCTCTCTTTCTTTCTTTCTTTCTTTCTCTCGGAGGACCTGAGCCCTAGGACTACCTGGCATGATGACTCCTTGCTGTCCCCAGTCCACCTGGCCATGCTGCTGCTCCAGTTTCAACTGTTCTGCCTGCGGCTACGGAACCCTGACCTGTTCACCGGACGTGCTTGTTGCACCCTCGACAATTACTATGATTATTATTATTTGACCATGCTGGTCATTTACGAACATTTTAACATCTTGACTATGTTCTGTTATAATATCCACCCGGCACAGCCAGAAGAGGACTGGCCACCCCTCATAGCCTGGTTCCTCTCTAGGTTTCTTCCTAGGTTTTTGGCCTTTCTCAGGAGTTTTTCCTAGGGAGTTTTTCCCAGCCACCGTGCTTCTTTCACATGCATTGCTTGCTGTTTGGGGTTTTAGGCTGGGTTTCTGTACAGCACTTTGAGATTTCAGCTGATGTACGAAGGGCTATATAAATAAATTTGATTTGATTTGATTTGATTTGATCACTGCACCTGTACATAGCCCATCTGTAAACAGCCCATCTATCTACCTACCTCATCCCCATACTGTATTTATTTATTTATCTTGCTCCTTTGCACCCCAGTATCTCTGCTTGCACATTCATCTTCTGCACATCTACCATTTCAGTGTTTAATTGCTATATTGTAATTACTTTGCCACCATGGCCTATTTATTGCCTTAACTTACCTCATTTGCACTCACTGTATATAGACTTTTTGTTTTCTTTTGTTCTACTGTATTTTTGACTATGTTTTGTTTATTCCATGTGTAACTCAGTTGTTGTATGTGTCGATTTGCTACGCTTTACCTTGGCCAGGTCTCAGTTGCAAATGAGAACTTGTTCTCAACTAGCCTACCTGGTTAAATAAAGGTGAAATAAAAATAAAATAAAATAAATAAATAACCTCCTGGATGATGATATGTTTCCTTCTCTGAAGGAAATCATTCAGGTTGCCCTCACAATTCCTGTGAGCAGCTGCTCATGTGAAAGGTACTTATGATTGTCATGTGTTTGTTTGATGGGGTGCTGTCCTCAGATAATAGCATGGTTTGCTTTCGCCGTAAAGCCTTTTTGAAATCTTACACGGTGGCTAGTTTAACAAGAAGTTAAGCTTTAATTTGGTGTATTGCACTTGTGAATGTATGAAAGTTAAATATAAAAAATTAAAAAAATTGAATTTCGCGCTCTGCTATTTCACCGGATGTTGTCGAAACGTTCTGCTAGCGAAACCCCTAGCCGTAAAAGGTTAACTGATTGCCTATAACTGGCTTATTGCACTGGTGTATGAAGCGTGTATATGGTGTATGAAGCGTGTATATAATCTACTTCTTCATGAGTTCCTCCAGGCTGCTCCTCATCCTCTCCATCTCAGTGAGGCTCTCCAGAGTGGACCTGCTGTCTCCCTCCAGCTTCCTCCTGCCTTTCTCCAGCTCCCCACGCTCACGCCGCTCCTGCTCTAACAGGTACTCCAACTGAGTGAGAGTGAGAGAATAACAACATAAGCTTTAAAGATTCTGGGCTTCAATGGAGGGGCCAGCATAACCGTTCATCAGCATCCGAAAAAACATCATAGAAGTATAACGTTCTTTGATCATATGTTACAATGATACTGTACCAATACCATAAAGCTAGACACTACTGAAGTCAAATTTGGCGTATCTCCCCCAAATACACTTACATCTTCCGCCTGCACCTGTAGCTTTGCCCTCTCCTTGGTCAGGAGGTTCACCTTCTCCTCCTCGCTCTGCAGGTCCTCAATGGCTTGCTGCATACAGGGATAAAACAAAATGTCTGAGTCTGGCCCACAGATGTAGCTTAAATCATTAATCCCCTATTGGGATCGTGTGCATCTGTCAGCCATATTGGATCTAAGGAGCCATGATGAGTTCATTTGGGTTGTTCAAGGGAATGCCAAGAGTGAGTCCTCTCTCTCCAACATCGATAACAGAAGACTGACACAAACTCATTGGGGTGACATGATGTATGTAACTCTACCATAACTTCTGACCCTGTGACTGTATCCCTCATAACATTTTAGGAGCTTTGAGCCATTTCCATTCCCATTTCTCACACTACTTGAATTGCTAAACTGTAACTTCCAGACATCTTCCATCACGCTGGACATATATAATAAGCAGTCAATGTACTGTAGGATAATGGCTCAGATTCTAAATTACTTTAACAGATTATATAGGATATCAAGCTGCTACTGTTGGTTAGAGCATCTGGTATGCATTACTGTACTGGGGTTCCTATAGCTGCAAGTATAGGGCATGATGGATGGAAGGAGAGAAACAAAGAGAGAGGGAGAAAGAGAGGGCGAGAGAGAGAAAATCCACACAAGACACACACGCACACACATGCATATGCATACATGCTCTTTATAGTGAGAGTGATATGCATTTCTGCAAACCCTCTCATAATCTCCCTTCCTGTTAGACCCAGGGTCGACATTTCACCCTGACCTCACTTTATGACCCCTGGGGACAGTGTGTTCTCACCATGGGCTGAGCTCCACCAGGTGTTAGTACTGGGTGAGGTGAGGAGAGGTCAGTAAGTTCTCACCTGGCTGAGCGCCACCAGGTGTTAGTACTGGGTGAGGTGAGGAGAGGTCAGTAAGTTCTCACCTGGCTGAGCTCCACCAGGTGTTAGTACTGGGTGAGGTGAGGAGAGGTCAGTGAGTTCTCACCTGGCTGAGCTCCACTAGGTGTTAGTACTGGGTGAGGTGAGGAGAGGTCAGTGAGTTCTCACCTGGCTGAGCTCCACCAGGTGTTAGTACTGGGTGAGGTGAGGAGAGGTCAGTAAGTTCTCACCATGGGCTGAGCTCCACCAGGTGTTAGTACTGGGTGAGGTGAGGAGAGGTCAGTAAGTTCTCACCTGGCTGAGCTCCACCAGGTGTTATTACTGGGTGAGGTGAGGAGAGGTCAGTAAGTTCTCACCTGGCTGAGCTCCACCAGGTGTTAGTACTGGTTGAGGTGAGGAGAGGTCAGTGAGTTCTCACCTGGCTGAGCTCCACCAGGTGTTAGTACTGGGTGAGGAGAGGTCAGTAAGTTCTCACCTGGCTGAGCTCCACCAGGTGTTATTACTGGGTGAGGTGAGGAGAGGTCAGTAAGTTCTCACCTGGCTGAGCTCCACCAGGTGTTAGTACTGGTTGAGGTGAGGAGAGGTCAGTGAGTTCTCACCTGGCTGAGCGCCACCAGGTGTTAGTACTGGGTGAGGTGAGGAGAGGTCAGTAAGTTCTCACCTGGCTGAGCTCCACCAGGTGTTATTACTGGGTGAGGTGAGGAGAGGTCAGTAAGTTCTCACCTGGCTGAGCTCCACCAGGTGTTAGTACTGGTTGAGGTGAGGAGAGGTCAGTGAGTTCTCACCTGGCTGAGCGCCACCAGGTGTTAGTACTGGGTGAGGTGAGGAGAGGTCAGTAAGTTCTCACCTGGCTGAGCTCCACCAGGTGTTAGTACTGGGTGAGGTGAGGAGAGGTCAGTGAGTTCTCACCTGGCTGAGCTCCACTAGGTGTTAGTACTGGGTGAGGTGAGGAGAGGTCAGTGAGTTCTCACCTGGCTGAGCTCCACCAGGTGTTAGTACTGGGTGAGGTGAGGAGAGGTCAGTAAGTTCTCACCTGGCTGAGCTCCACCAGGTGTTAGTACTGGGTGAGGTGAGGAGAGGTCAGTAAGTTCTCACCTGGCTGAGCTCCACCAGGTGTTAGTACTGGGTGAGGTGAGGAGAGGTCAGTAAGTTCTCACCTGGCTGAGCTCCACCAGGTGTTAGTACTGGTTGAGGTGAGGAGAGGTCAGTGAGTTCTCACCTGGCTGAGCTCCACCAGGTGTTAGTACTGGGTGAGGTGAGGAGAGGTCAGTAAGTTCTCACCTGGCTGAGCTCCACCAGGTGTTAGTACTGGGTGAGGTGAGGAGAGGTCAGTAAGTTCTCACCTGGCTGAGCTCCACCAGGTGTTATTACTGGGTGAGGTGAGGAGAGGTCAGTAAGTTCTCACCTGGCTGAGCTCCACCAGGTGTTAGTACTGGGTGAGGTGAGGAGAGGTCAGTAAGTTCTCACCTGGCTGAGCTCCACCAGGTGTTAGTACTGGGTGAGGTGAGGAGAGGTCAGTAAGTTCTCACCTGGCTGAGCTCCACCAGGTGTTATTACTGGGTGAGGTGAGGAGAGGTCAGTAAGTTCTCACCTGGCTGAGCTCCACTAGGTGTTAGTACTGGGTGAGGTGAGGAGAGGTCAGTAAGTTCTCACCTGGCTGAGCTCCACCAGGTGTTAGTACTGGGTGAGGTGAGGAGAGGTCAGTGAGTTCTCACCTGGCTGAGCTCCACTAGGTGTTAGTACTGGGTGAGGTGAGGAGAGGTCAGTAAGTTCTCACCTGGCTGAGCTCCACCAGGTGTTAGTACTGGGTGAGGTGAGGAGAGGTCAGTAAGTTCTCACCTGGCTGAGCTCCACTAGGTGTTAGTACTGGGTGAGGTGAGGAGAGGTCAGTAAGTTCTCACCTGGCTGAGCTCCACTAGGTGTTAGTACTGGGTGAGGTGAGGAGAGGTCAGTAAGTTCTCACCTGGCTGAGCTCCACTAGGTGTTAGTACTGGGTGAGGTGAGGAGAGGTCAGTAAGTTCTCACCTGGCTGAGCGCCACCAGGTGTTAGTACTGGGTGAGGTGAGGAGAGGTCAGTAAGTTCTCACCTGGCTGAGCTCCACTAGGTGTTAGTACTGGGTGAGGTGAGGAGAGGTCAGTGAGTTCTCACCTGGCTGAGCTCCACCAGGTGTTCTTTCTCCTTCTGAAGCTTTTGGACAGCTTCCTCTCTCTGGGACAGCTCCTCTGACAGCTTCCTGACTGAGCCGTCTGAAGACTGGAGGATGAGGGGGAGAGAAAGAGGAAATTAAAATCATCTGATATCATAAAACATATCCCATTGTATTTGTTACTTATCTTCCCCAGACATGTTGCTAAATAGAGAAAAATAATAAACCTTCGAAAATATCAAACGAGTATAAATCTGTCTGTACAAAGAATACCACAGTGCATGTTTTAATCTGGAAGTAATTTGACCCTTAGGCAATGTGTTTTCTACTGATACAATAACCATGATGATGGTTTGGGAAAACAGTTGCATTAGTCCATGGCTTTGCAGCCAAACCATAAAACAATTATCCCTTCGATGACCAAACAGATTCCATTACTCTCAATCTGTTCTTCATGAACATCAAAGTGGAACATGCATGTAGCATTCTGGTCCCACTTTGGCCATCGGGTTCTAATGAACCAGGGGAACAGTTTGGGACTGTCAGGACTTTGAAATACAGATAAATAAATCAGAAGGAATGGAGGAGAGGAGAGAGAAATGATTTAGTTTAGAGGAAAGTGGTTATGCCTCATTATAAACAGGGTAGTTTGGATGCTGATTGGCTAAAAGCCGTGGTATATCAGACAATATAGCACACCCCCTTGGGCCTTATTGCTGAATTATGTATACCTTTTTTATGAAGTTGCAAGTGTAGCACATATTCTATGACAAATACCATAGAAATGATAAAACTGTACAATAAAAATGTTGTGCAACTCAATCCCAATAGCCTGCATTCCTTGTAACTTATTTCATTTTACTTTGATTAAAAACACCCATATCTATAGTACTACAACTGTTATGACAACAAGACCGACTACTTACTAGGTGTGAAAGCACAGTGCCAATAGCTCCACCATGCAGGTCTAGTCTTGTAGATCCCAGTGTACTGCATCCATATTGAAACAACCTTGTTTTCTACTGTATATGTCAGGAAACCCACATGAGCCAACAAAACATTCACATAGTTCAAGGATTTGACACCATTATTCTTTGTTTCTCAAAAACCCCTCTCATGCCAAATACACTCTGAGTACCATATTAATTGCCTAGGTAAAACGGACTAATTTGACTAAGTCAAAGGAATTCAACTCTCTCCATCATAGACAACCAATGCTGTGAGTACAGTACATTCTATGAAACATTCCTGAGTAAAGATACCATCTAAATCCTTCCATAAACCTCAATGAAATAGCTAAAGCTCGGAGGGGTTTGTAACAGTATATGTTAACACCCCCTCTATTTACCTCTGTCTGTACATGTAGTAGTCACACTAGTTTAGCATTTAGATATATACAATATAGTCACTCCCCAGGGACTATTAAAGTGATAGAAAGGAGGACAGTAAAAGCATGAAATTCAATACTGAAAGCCAGAGGAAAACATCAGAGAGGTAAAAGTAGAACTAGAAGCATGTCAGTATAGCGCAGACCTGTTCAGGAGTCCCAAATCAAGGATGTTCTCTTGTTTTAAATAATATCTCTCTCCGCTCCGGTTAAGTGCATTCAGTGCTAAGCCATAGAGAATGCTTAAGGAGTCGGTTGTAGCCTACCTGTTTGTCTCTCTCGGTGGCAGTCAGAGCACTCTCCAGTTCCTCCAGGTCTCGTCTGAGGCTGCTGTTCTCTGCCTCCAGCCTCTCTCTGTGGTGGGCCAGCTGGGTCGAGCACGCCTCCTCCTCCTCCAGGCGCTCAGATAGGCCAGACAGCTGCAGCTCCAGCCCACACCGGGCCTTCTCCAGCTGGGCACAACGGTGATCTGACGCCTGGGCACACTCCTGCTCCTGAAGAGGTGGAGAAGAAGACAGGGATGAAGCACAGAGGGTCAGGAGGTGAGTAAGGGAGGAGGAGATGGAGCATGAACAGGAGGAGAAAGGCCTCAGGGTTGAGGGGTGAAACAGTGAGACAATGTAAAAGTGGTGGAATGTAAAGGCGAAGAAGAGACAGAGAGAGGACAGTAGGGTAAATAATTTAGCTTACATAGAGAGACAATCATATCCCAGACACACAGATGTAAAACCAGCAGAATGCCTTGCATCAAGAGTACTCCAAGTAGTGAGACACTTATCCTCTCTTTCCCAACCTTCTCTCCAATATATAGTGGGGGAAAAATCCTCTCAGTGACGCGTCGAGAGAAAGAAAAACAATGACTTGATAAGCCAGTTTTACAATAACACAAATCATTTATCAACAGCTGTCCCAAACAGGACTGATTTGAAAGTCTGTCTTATTTGGTGCCTGGTTGATGAGTGTGTCAGCTATTTTCTATTGCACCAGTCATCATGGTCAAGGCATTTGGAATGAGGCTGAACTGCATACCCAAATATGTGTCCTTTTGCAAATGTATCATTGACCACGTGTTCCATCTGAATATATTTATATAAATGTGTTTGTGCTGTGCTCTTTCTTCATAATCTCTACTTTATCTACCCAGCTAGTGAGTTAAGTCAAATTATTTCATTTTCTCAACATTACCAGATAATGTGAAGATACTGTAAAAAAAAAAAGGTTAACAGTACAGACATACATGTAAACACATCAATGCCCTCTCTCTCTCTCTCTCTCTCACACAAACACACACACACACACACACACACACACACACACACACACACACACACACACACCCTCCAACCCAACACACCAGTATACCCACAATAGCCAGTCTCTGTTCCAATGCAGTACTAAAGCTATCCCAGTCCAGTTCCTCTGGTTCAGGATCCACCTGCAGCCCATTGGTCTCTTCCGAGTCAGAGAGGGAGTGGCCACGTCCCTGGCCCCGCTCCACAGACATCACCTTAACCCGACGCCTGTCAATCAACCTGTCAATCGACCTGTCAACACTCTACCTACCGCACCTTAACAGTAACCTAACACCCTTACACAGTCCCTGTACTGCACCTGTATCAACTGCACCTCCTTAATAGGCCAGGTAGACTTATAGGTTGAAAATAAAGTTCCATGTAACACCTCTACCCTCTGCTTTTCTCTCCCTGTGATTGGTTAGCGGAGGTTCAGGAGGGTTCACTGTAGAAGAGAAGGTACTAATTCACGGTTTGGTCACCACGGTAACTCCACTCAGCACGCTGCGAACAGTCAGTCTCCTTTCTCTCTCCCCATAGCCCACTGTTTGATTTAGCGCTGCACACCTGCAGCGGTATGCCCTTAATCTCTCTTTCTCTCTCTCACTTTCTTTCTTTCTTTTTTTCTCTCTCTCTCTCTCTCCTATTTGTTCGGTTGCTTTCTCTTTTTTCCTGCTCAATCAAATACTTTTCTCCTCTTTAATTTCAGTCTGTTGGTACTTGCTACTGTAATCCACACATTCCTCCTCTGCTCTCCTCAATTGTTTCTTCACTTACAGTCCCCCAGAGTAGAAAACAGAAGCCCACTTCTCTGTGTCCAGTCCTCCACTACTGTACTGCTCTCACACCGCAACAACAGCCTCTCCTCCTTTCCTCCCCCTCTTCTCCTTCGCTCCCTTCGCCTCACCCCTCCTGAAACAGGTGTCTCTCTCTCCCTAGTGGCAGAGGATCCAAAGGATTCCCGGAGGGACTGTAGGAAGGTGTAGGATGGCAGGTCATGTGAATGGCTCTAAGTTATCCTCTTCAGTCCCTTGGTAACACAACCCTTACACTATCAAAGCAGTCACCTAAACAACACAAAGAGGCGAAAACAAGGGCAGTGTCGCAAATATGACGTTTTTCTCTCTCTTCTCTCTCTCTGTTAAAATTGACAGCATAAAGACCTTACGTGCCCACCCCGCCCACATAGTTTCAACAATGCCAGGGCATTCATCTAGACAGGGACACAAAGGCCATATTGTGCCTTAGGTTCAAGTGCAGCGGGTTTTCTTGAATGAACCAGCAGACGAAGCATAGAGACTAGGCTAGACTAAGCATACCGACTGGGCACAGACGTCAACTCAACGTCGATTCCACGCTGGTTCAGCGTAATTTCATTGAAATGACATGAAAACAACGTTGATTCAACCGGTGTGTCCCCAGTGGGTACTCTCTATCTGTAATACTGTACGGAAGATAACGTCAGTGGTTTTACATCAGTGCTTCATTAAGTATAACTACTTAATGAAGCACTAATGAAGCACTGATGTAAAACCATATGAGGGTTATCGTAAAACAAACTAACCAGGTGAAACTGAAAGCATTCTTGTTGTGGTTTTGAATTAACGTCCCTTCTGAACTGGACAGAAGCTTTTAAAGTAGAAGCTGATACTTGACCACCACCTGAGCACGAGTTATGTAGACTGTGACAGACCAAGACAAACACAGTTTACTGCATTGATCATTTTTGAACAAAGTGTTTTTTGAAGGTTACTATGAAAGAATCGTGTGGCACCAACACCAAACCTCATAAATAACCCTTCTGAATTTCTCAAAAACTAAAGCCTGCAGTGAATCTTAAAAACTTGACCACTGACTGAGCATAAACAATGCGAGGGAGGGCAAGTATGCTACAAATGCCTCATCCAACCATGGCAAGCTTCCATCCATCTGCAGAAAAAACACTGAAACAAAACATGTTCTCAAAAGATTGCTGAATTTTCAACGTTATGTTAAGAGTTCTGCTGTGGACAGAACAGAGGAACCCGTTCATGTCTGCATAAAATCCTGCAGTAACACCCACATGAACTACACAGACCAGAGACACACAGCATGCCCAGACAGTGTTCAAGCACCACTCACATCCAACGCTAACACTGATCTTTTGTAGCAGATAACATGGGTGCCAAGTATGGATATGCATTCAGATGGATTTGGGTTGAAGGAATCTGAGTGATTCTCTTCTATCAGAGGAAGACATGTTTGTGTCATCAATGACTGTCATCAATGCTATTCCGTTTCACACCATGGTTCCGTAGTTAGTTGTTAAAAAAGTTGTAGTACAGTTTCTATGAACTGAAGCCAATGTAATATTATGTTGCACTCTGTATTTCATTCAACTTTTGGTTGGAGTGATAGTCTTATCTTCCATATAGGCAAGGCTACAAGGCTAAGCTACAGTAAGGAACTCACAGGTGCAGAAGTATACTAAGGACACAAAAGCCATTATGAAGGCTTTCTGGAAAGCCCCTATGGATGTGGAAGATTATGAAGGTAAGGTTTATGTCCCTAGACAGGATAATATCCAGCTACTTCAAACAGCTTCCTTGCCAAACTGCGTCCTTCTTCCCCCTCCAGAGAGAGAGAGAGAGAGAGAGAGAAGGCTAGAGAGATCTATGTCTATTAGATTACAGGAAAATCGGAATCTAACCACATTAGATAGTGAGCGGCTGCTGCCTTCCAGGGTTTCTATGGCAGAATAGAGAGTTGAAATTGAACAGGTGGAAAGTTCAACAAACAGCCTCTGGTTGTTTTCACAATCAAACGCTGCTGACGTGAAATGGGATTATTAAAAAAATATAAGAAAGCATATCCAAACACTCACATATCTGATCCCTTGGGCACCACCTTGGCTGGATACCTCTAAGAAAACCCTGTCTTACTCATCTTTCTCCCTTTTTCAACCTCTCTTCTGCCTTTCTCTCGCCCTGCCTCACTTCCACTCTCCACACAGTTGAAACCAGTCCAGACCCTCTTTACCCTCTTCATCACTCTCCTTCTCTACCCCCTCCAACACACACATTTGCAGTCCTTTCCTTGGGCCCCAGTACCTCTAAAACCATCCCAGACCCTCTGTACCCTCTCCTTCACACACACACACACACACACACACACACACACACACACACACACACACACACACACACACACACACACACACAGTACAGTACATCTAAACCAGTCCAGACAGTCCGGAGACTACCGTTACTAGGGAATCTGGATAGCTCTGGAAAACTACTCCACATTTATTTACCATTAGCTGTAATTGAAGGGTAAACCGAGCACTTTTCTCTGTTTATGTATCTTTGTCCTGACAAAGCTTGAAACGCAACCATTTCATTAGGCTAACTTTTACTGGGGGAGCTAAATGAGATTTTTTTACAGGGGTGTCTATAGGCAACAATTTATGGGAACATTAGAGTTGAAACAGAAACACTGTGTTAACCAATGAGAAAGATAATGCATGATGTAAAAATAACACACACACACACACTAAGAAGAAGGAATACATAATTTCCTGATGACAGAGAAAGCTGGGAGGTGGTGTCCCTCTGAGCCCCCCAGAACTCCGACCAGCTCCGACATCAGAAAACTACGAGATAATGAAGAAAGGGACAAACTTCCCTCAAAAACTGGGAAGTGCTCAAGCAGGAGAAGTCAATGCTTTTAAAGGGAAATCCAAAATAACCTGCGTGTGAACGGTCAGCCATGAGGCAAAAGTTACTACTTCAAGATTCCAAATTACACTTCAATATGTCAAATTCAGACAGTGATAAAAATGTGTGTGAAGAGAGCTGCAGTGGTACATTTTAACTCCACGATGTGTTCCATTGGAGCAGGCTGAAGGGCGGCCTGACGGGTCTGCTAAGGAAATCAGCAACAGTAATGGCCAAATCCCCTGGGCTGGATTGGAGCTTTCTTTGAAACCACTGGCAATACCACCAAAATACACTCTCTCCCTCTCTCTCTTTTCCACTCACACTAAATGATTTGCCCTGGTGTGTGTTGTCTTTTCTACAACTTCTCTAGCCTGGTCCCAGATCAGTATGTGCTTTAGCCAACATCTCTAACTGCTGTTATAATGACAGATCTGTACTGATCTGGGACTAGGCTACTACTTCTCTGCAAGTCAGAACCATAACAGCCACGGTAGCCTAATAAGTGTGATGCTTAGTAAATGCCAAACTGTTTGTCTGCTGCCTTCTTGACATAGATCTCTCTTGATGAACAGCTTTTTAATCTCATCTGGATCACCTGGATGAATAACTCAAAAAGTGACAACTTATCCTATCGTTCTGCCACCCTTGTTTTCAATGGAAGGGAGCATGTCTTTCAAAGAGTTCTCCTAGCAGTTAACCAATCAATCACTGTACTGCCTGAGGCCACAGAGCTGTATAATGCCTGTTATTGGCTCTGAGAGAATCACAATAAAAACACACAACATCTCTATCTTCTCTCTACAGTGAAACAATGTGCTGGAATGAAAACTGACGCAGAGAGAAAGTATCATTAAAACAAGCTGGTACTGACTGCCTCTTTCTTTCTCTCTTTCCATCTTTCCCCCTCTCTTTCTCTCTCTCTCTCTCCTTCTCCAGAGACATATCATTATCTAGTGAGTATTATTCGCTGGCGGTTGAAGTAATAACTACGTTCAGAATCCCTTATCATGCACAAATTTGCCCTTGCAGACACATCCCATCCATGCCGTTTGTCACATGACAAAGCTCAATGGAAACCAGATCGACTAACAACACAATGAACGACTGACAATGTCATAAAAAGTTGTGTCAACAACACATGGATAAGAGAGAGAAACAGAGGGAAGGAGAGAGAGAAACAGAGGGAAGGAGAGAGAGAAACAGATGGACAGAGATACAGACAGAGAGAGAAAGAGAGGGAGAAAGGACAACAGACAGAGAATTGGGTGAAGGTAAGGGGGAAAACAGACGTTTAGATAATGGAGACTTACAGCTCTGTATTTAGCGGCCACCTCATTCTTGTCCTTGCCGAGTTGTGCGTTTTGCTCCTCCAGCTCTTGGACCCTGGCTAGCAGACGGTCGCTCTGCTCTATAGCCCTCCTCAGCTCCTCTCTCTCCCTCATCCCTGCCTCCTGGGTCTGAGTCTGAGCTTGAGTACACTGCTGCAGCGACAGAGACCCAACCTGCAGCAATACACACACACACACAGAGACAACGCTCCTTTAGCTGGCTGGCTGGCTCTCACAGCTGTCTGGAGTCTGGACTGCTCCCCCATCCTGCCCTACACACACACACACACACACACACACACACACACACACACACACACACACACACACACCTCTCTCTCTCTCCAGATGGGGCCTTCTCCTGGCCCACTCTCTTTAAAACAATATAAAATGTCCTCCTGTGGGCTGCGGCTGCTGCTCCCCTGCTGAACCAAAGACCTCTGGACTCAGAAAGGAAAGCAAATACCTCAATACTGCTGCTGATGCTGTCGTCGCAGTGTCATCTAACAGCTCTGATATTGACAGGTGAGAAAGAGGAGAGAGCTGGGCTTATGGAAACATACACAGAGCTATAGTGTGTGGAGAGAGATAACATCTGTTCATGTTATCATACTTAACATGTACGTGGAGGAGAATCCATCAGAATAGAGCATAGTGATTCTTAAATCGTAGCTAGATCAGTCAGACATTTACACGAACACCTGATTCTGTTGTCTGTCAATGAATCAATTGATATCGTCCCAGAGGGAATTTTACTGTAATTCTCTGGAAACCCTTCCAGACCATTCCATATATTGTCCTACACAATATCTCCAGCTGTTCCTGTCACTGTAGGAGTTTCATCCTCACGTACAGTACAGTGCATTCCAGGAAGTGAGCTGTACCTGGCACGCAAGGGTCAGAGGTTAGAGGTCAGACAGCTGGTGAGCTGCTTAGTGGAGACAGATGGAGATGACAGAATGGTAATGATATCTTTACATGTTTACCAAGTACCAGACCTTGTCCATGCGTCTCTCTCATCAGCACCATATAGCCTCTGACCGTAACACATCACCTACACCAGTCCATGGGTTTTCTTTAGCTAAACAGTCCTCTATCAAAGGTTGAGCCCCCTGACAAGTTATCACAAACATACAATAACACTCTCAGTGGAATGCAGCCCGCCATGAGAAAATTGGGCCTGCTTCTCTAAATCAAATGTGTTTTCTTTCAAATACTTTAGGTGCACTTGATTGAGCTTGGCAGCTTGCCCAGAACAACAGAGCCAATGGAATTGTCCCAAAAGTGCACATCAGGCCACCTGGCACCCCAGATAATTAAGCTAAATCAAGTTATTGAAAGAAAACAAATAGTATTTTGACCTGCAGGTCTGAGTCCCAGGAACGTTCCAAAGGGATTCGAGGTGAATCAGAGGGAACAACAGAGGTTTAGGAACTAGCGCTCTCAGTCCAGTGTATAGTCAGCTCAAGTGCCCTCTCTGCTAGAGAGTCTTACTGCCAACCAAAATACAGTGGTAGAGAAGGCGTAGTGCGGTCACCAAGTTCGCAGTCTCATTCATTTGCACTGCTCAGGGAAGGGAAAATGCCACTCCTGGAGGACGGTAATGCATGCAGGCTTTTGTTCAAGTACAACGCTAATACATCTCATTCAAATAATCTGATATACTGTAAAACTAAAGGCTAGATTGGTTATTTGAATCAGATGTGCTGGGTGCACACACTGCAGCCCACTGTTTAAAGTGCATATTGGCGCAGTGGTCTAAGGTACTGCATCTCAGTGCAAGAGGCGTCACTACAGCCCCTGGTTTGAATCTAGGCTGTATCACATCCGGTTGTGATTGGGAGTCCCATAGGGCAGCGCACAATTGGCCCAGCATTGTCCGGGTTTGTCCAGTGTAGGCCGTCATTGTAAATAAGAATTTGTTCTTAACTGACTTGCCTAGTTAAATAAAGGTTAATTAAAAAATGAATTGTACTGGTGACTGAACCAATCTAAAACTGTATCTCAAATGCCACCCCAAAAGTAGTGCACTAGGGAATAGGGTGCTACTTGGGATGTACATCATGCCTGATATTGTATTTGTGTGATAAACTAAGCCAGACTATCAATGCCTTCTCGTGCATACTTGATCTCTGGAACAGCACTTCATATGAAGGTACAGAAACGTACATATTTGAAGTATTCTACATGGCACTGAAGTTATCTTGGCATGTAACCTTGGCCTGCATGCTGTCCAGAACAATGAGAAGTCTCGCAGGCATCATTTAGACTTTTACTGCGCACCAGGGCAAATCAATCTTCTCTTATTTTCTCTCTTTACCTAACAAGAATCTACAAGCAATTCTGGCTTGAGTACAAAAGCATAAATTTGTAGTTTCCTTGTGTGGAAAAACAGATGTGAACAAATTTTCCACAGCTCGATCTAAAGAAGTTTGAAAAGGAAAGCTGTGTAAAATACACACACACACACACACACACACACACACACACACACACACACACACACACACACACACACACACACACACACACACACACACACACACACACACACACACACACACACACACACACACAGCAATAGAAAACCTGTCGCAGCTTGAGCCAAGGTATCTGTGTCACTGGAAAAGAGCTGTCATTAGCCCAACTCTAACCCTAACCTCAACAAAGGGTTTACCTCTTCAAACTCATGTACAGTTTGTCAACTAACAACGACAGGGAAACATTGAGCCAAGTGTCTGTGGGCATTCACCTTGTTGTCCAAATATGATTTAAGATGTGTGTTTTTAACCAACATTGAGGATATACACACTAAGACACACCTGAACTTCCCTCGGCTACAGTCAGGTGAATAGACAGTATTTTACTTGTCAAGGCTGGATTTATCGGCGCACTTAACATCATTCTGCACATTAGCTCCATAGCCCTCAGTACTGCTAAGCATGGGGAAGATATTTAAGGTGACACATCAATGGTTCACCTTTCACATAATCACAGTGCTAAGCTATATAAGCATTGGGTATTGTCTGTGTGAATAAGGCAGCTAACCCTGATGAACTTCTGTCTTTGTTAATGTACATCCCCTTCTGCTTGATGAATGGGACTTATTGTGGAGCAGAGCGTTTGTGTTTTGACTTGAGGTGGGAGGATGTTTGTCCAATCAGAAAATGTCAAAACACATATACAGGAGCATGCATGCACACACATATGTACACATACGCACGCACACACACACATACATTTATGCAATTCGTGCACATTGTTACTTTTCAGTGAACTGATCTGTCCATTTTATCTAGATCTGTAAATAGGCCTAACAAAGAAAGAGAAAGGGAGAATCCAGAAGATACCTTTATTTTTCTCTCCCTCTCTGAACTTCACACTCACTTTTTCCAAGGACAGAGTGGCAGATCCCCAAATAAAGTCCCTCTCATTAAGTTTCTGCACTGTTAGTAATTTTATCAGTAACTTATTGTATTAACCAACAGTATGATAAAAGTGTTTGGCCATTAGCCGAAAGGTCGCTGGTTCGAATCCCAGAGCTGGCAAGGTGGGAAAATCTGCTGTTCTGCCCTTGAGCAAGGCAGTTAACTGCTCCCCGGACGTGGATTAAGGAAGTCCTCTGCACCTCTCTGATTCAGGGAGGTTGGGTTAAATGCGGAAGACACATTGCGGTTGAATGCATTGTTGTCCAACTGTAGGAACAATTCTAGTGGGAAACCAATGATATCTCAACTCCAAGATACTGCAAAGCCCTTAAATGCCTGGAATGTACAGTACTTTCCCTGCATTGACCTGAGGGTATCTGTACTGTACCACCCACTGGTTTCTCATCAGTCTGTGTAAAATAATACTAAGCCCTACAATCTTAACCTACACGGTTTCACTTCATAATAAGAAGGTTGTGATGATTTTAAGCAAGAACTATTAACATAACTCTGAACCACTACAACACATACAAAGCTAGGCTATTTCCTTAAACACACACAGTACTACTCTATACAATGCCAAGTGGTTGAACTGCAGCCCAGCCCAATCTGAAGCAGATTGGTCTGGCCTCTACCTGAACTCCAGTAGGTCCAGGTCACGGAGGTAAGCACACAGACTCTTTGATCACCCGACCACTACACATGCGGGCCTACATCTACAGGTGCTGCGTTTGATCTCTGGGTGCATGTACGCTATTTGATTGCATTAGATCAATGACATGATTGTTTTCATATGATTAGATTTCATAAGCCAAGAGGTAGAATATCTTCAGCACAGCTGTTTTGGGATGCTGAGGAATTCCAACACAGAAACATAGAACGACAGCAGTCTAATTATTAATAACTCCTGGTGATTTAATAATACTGATAATAATATCATCATCTGGAAAATCAAAACACTGTAATAAAACTCTACCTTTCAATTTTGTGTGTGTGTGTGTGTGTGTGTGTGTGTGTGTGTGTGTGTGTGTGTGTGTGTGTGTGTGTGTGTGTGTGTGTGTGTGCGTGCGTGCGTGCGTATGTGCGTGCATGAGAGAGATACAGATCCCACATGGTCTGCAATGGAGAGAGACAGGCTGATGTCACAGGCTCGTTGATCATACAGAGATATCATCCATCTCAGATCTGACTCACACACTACTGTACCATCCAATCTGAAGTACCACTCACTCTCAGTATAACTAAACACGCAAACCTGACGGAAAACTCTAATATATTACATCCTTTCAGAGAACTTTGAGACCAATATTTATTTTCAACAATTCAACCAAACTATCCCTGAATATGCTTCCTGTTTCCTCAACACAAGATGTCTTCTACATGGCTGATTGACAGTCTGTTTGCATTCCTTTGCTGCATCGGTTGAGTCTCTTCAGACAGACAACATTATCACTGTCTGTCAAAGCCATAAACACTCTCTCAAGGTTAGCTAACCACTAGGGAAGACTGTTACTCTTCCCTGCTGAAGAGGCAGCAAGTAAAACAACAAATTCCTCGTCTCATTCAGTTACTGATGTATAAGTTCACTCAGTCCCTCCCCCTGCAGGAAGAGAAGAGACCAGCACTAGACCCCCTAACTCAGGGGGTAGGCCTCCTGCAGGACAGAGGAGGGGCTGTAACCAATTTAACAAGCATGGAGAGAGAGAGAGAGAGAGAGAGAGAGAGAGAGAGACAGAAACAGAACCAGACACAGAGAAGTGGATCCAAAGAGAAGGAGGAGAGGTAATTCTTACGTGTGCCAGTGGCTTGCTGTGGATGGCGATGATGGGTCTGTACTGATGGAAGTCTGTCTGGATGACACACACTCTCTTCTCCATCCTCACATCTCTGTTTGGGAGCTACACCCCATCCTGTCTTCACCCACCGGCCTCTGGGGAGCAAGTGTGTGTGCTCGCCGGTGCTCTGGGCAGTGTGTGTGAGTTTGTGAGTGTGTGTGTGTGTGTGTGTGTGTGTGTGTGTGTGCATGTGTGCTCGCTGCAGCCCTGCTACCTGACCCTGAGAAGAACAGATCTGTCTGGAGAAAGGGAGTAAGGGGGGAGGGAGAGAGAGAGGAGGGATCTGACGTGCAAAAAGAAAACAGAAACGAGCTTGAACATTCCCCCCAAACACCTCCCTCCCTCTCCTCCCCTTCTCCTCCCTCCACACCCTCTTTAAAGCTCCACCACCCACTGCCAGGGGAACAACACACAGAGACCGTCTGCCCCCACTTCCCCTCCCCGGAGGAAAGCTCTATGTTAACCCCCTATACACTGCACAACTAAGGTGAAAATTCACAGAAAGGGGATTCAGTGAGCCTGAACCTGCTAAAAAGATAAATGATCTTTATTTGTTTGCATCTATTCAGTGTACCGTGTCAGTGTAATTAGTCAAAAGGTAATGACAGCAATGTTTTCTGTAACAGAGCTCTCTACTTTGAGTACTCTGTAATTCTGAGCACAGTAATCAGTGCAGCCAAACTGAAAATGCTGAGGCAGAATTCCCTTAATCCTCGAAATACCTGCGGATTTTCATTATAATCAAACCAAACACTGACAGCAAAACATGTTTTATTATAGCTTTACTGATCAAACACACAGGAAATATTGTACATGTATTAGAAAAGTAAAAAATGGAGTATCTACACTACTTATAAATAGTGGATTAACCCTTTAACTGTCACAGCAAGAAAAAAATATCAGAACAATTCTTGTTCTGCAAAATATGTGTATTTAGCCTCAATATAAGCTATAAATGTATAATGTTTGCTTGTAGCCGATTGAGTTGCCCAATTAGAGTAAGCAAATGTTGTATTGGAATTTGCACAGACTTTTTAAAAATCATCTAAACAAATGATACATTAATTTACATTATGTCTGCTTCATTTACTTATAATGGAAGATAGGCCTAGTTAAATGAGGACTGATATCAAATATTAATCAAATATGAACATTTGCGTCAAAATATGAATACCAGTAAAATTACATCTACAGAATATTGTGAAACATATTGAAGATAACAGGCAGACAGTAGATAATGATATGAATTTAAAGGATTTTTGTATTTGCACAGACAAAAAATTCCCATAACAAAACTGTTCTATTGTCCATTATAACTAACAATGACTTAATAGCATTCCTTTTAATGGGCAACTCAACTGCTTGGGAAAGCATATTTTTCAAGAGCTCTTAAATTTCTAAAACAACAACATATTAGTAATTTAATAATTCTTAAATTATGTTTTTAGGGGTCAACAACATTTCACAACCTTGCCATTTCCAATTTTATACACAATTAGTAAAATAATGTGTGGTAAATGAGGTTCGGTTTTGCTCACATTCACCTCCTGGTTTTCAACCATCTTTGAATGGGTGTTAAAGAATATATAGGAGTCCGATAATGAAAACCACATGATAATTTTACTAAATGGCATTGGTTGAGATGGTAAAATATGCAAAACAAAGTGAATATGTTTAATTTCATTTAAAATTGGTTGTCAACATTAGCTGAGCTGCCTGTTAAAGGGTTAACGTTTATTACTTGAAAGCTATTCTAAAGCGTTACCAACATCCATCGGTATTTCCCCACATTCATCCGATCTGTCTGTAGTCATTAAATTCTCTCTATACAAACACTTCCTACAGTACCTGACATAACCTGTCCTTTCCAGGTTAAGCTCTTAGAACTTCCATCTGACAGGACGTTTCTCCTGCAGACTACATACCAAACATCTCTACAGGCAGGGGAAGAGATAAGGACGCCATGCGTGACATTACATGTTTACTTAGTAGGTGGAAGAAATGACAGGGAGGATGATTGGTTTGTTTCATCTCGGGGCATGCAGAGGACAGGTCATTTCACTTTTTAATCACCATGACAGTCGAAAATATGAATTTCACCAGCATTATCTGACAAAGAGGATCGCATGACAGTACATTTCAGAGTTTTCCACACGCACCAGGTTGAAGCAGATGGAGTTGAAGAATTTGACCTCGGTGGAGAGTACCACTCTGGACGTCAAGTTCAGTTTACTGTACCATTTTACCTGGATGACTTTGTTAAAAGTCAAGGCTTTTTCTGCACTAGGTCAAGCTGTACCAACATTCTTGTTATGAAAACCTCTGAGACGCCATTCAATCAACACGCAGTTTGGTATTTACTGTAAGCTGCAGCTGTTTCTCATGGTGAAAGAAAAGGAGTAACACCAGTTCTTTTTTTTATTTTTTTTACCTTTATTTAACTAGGCAGGTCAGTTAAGAAAAAAATCTTATTTACCATGACGACCTACACCGGCCAAACCCGGACGACGCTGGGCCAATTGTGAGCCGCCCTATTGGACTCCCAATTACGGCCGGTTGTGATACAGCCTGGATTCGAACCAGGGTGTCTGTAGTGACGCCTCTAGCGCTGAGATGCAGTGCCTTAGGCAGACTGCTTCCACTCAGGTAGACTACTTCCACTCAGGTAGACTGCTTCCACTCAGGTAGACTGCTTCCACTCAGGTAGACTGCTTCCACTCAGGTAGACTGCTTCCACTCACGTAGACTGCTTCCACTCACGTAGACTGCTTCCACTCACGTAGACTGCTTCCACTCAGGTAGACTGCTTCCACTCAGGTAGACTGCTTCCACTCAGGTAGACTGCTTCCAGTTGTCAGAATAAGAGTTGTGTATCCTGGCAGCCAGCAGATGATAGTTTGATTGAATTCTAAAGCATTGGCTTCCCAGCCTTTATACCAACCCGTTCTTTAATAAATGTACTAAATCCATCTCCCAGTGTCCTAAACCTCTTCACCTCAGGCCTCTCAACCCTAGCCTCTGTGATAGAGCCAGTTAGATGCCGGTGGAATAATTGCTCCTCCTCCTCCATGGCTCTTGTACGGCTTATCATCAAGGTTGTGTTCTGGCTCAGGGCCACATCTCAGTGAATGGGGTTTTTGTTTGGCGTGATACACATGAAATGATAACAGCATGGGCTGTGTGTGTGTATTATAGTCCCTTTTGGGACACTGTCATAGTGGGGGGGGTTGGGGGTCAGGAGGAGGAATGATAAAAGACATCTCACAGCTTCAGTAAAACTGGGGCGGCAGGTAGCCTAGTGGTTAGAGACAGGTAGCCTAGTGGTTAGAGACAGGTAGCCTAGTGGTTAGAGCGTTGGGCCAGTAGCCGAAAGGTTGCTGGATCGACTCCTCAAGCTGACAAGGTAAATATCTGTCGTTCTGCCCCTGAACAAGGCAGTTAACCCACTGTTCCCTGGTAGGCTGTCGTTGTAAAAACTAATTTGTTCTTAACTGACTTGCCTAGATAAATAAAGGTAAAATAAAAAACTCTGCATACATGTTCATGAGACAATTACAACTGATATGTGATATGTCTGTCAATACAGTTTGAGTAATCAAATCGGTGTGCTTCGAGTCCCAAAAACTGTTGAGGAATCACCTGCAGGTCTTCAGGAGAGACACAGCTAATAAAGGAAGTCTTGGATGGTTTGATCCATGGTCATAATGCACCACATTGATTATCCTCATAGGAAGATGCTATCAAACAATCTTATATGAAGCAGAGCCCTAATGACAGGCTTTTACCTGGTAATTGCTATAATCTCACTGCCTAGTATGTGGGCGTAATGATAGGGCCCAAAGCACTGTGCGATGCCATCTCTACTGCTTCAGTTAACATTTGCTCATAGGCACAGATCTAGGATCAGCCCATCTTCCTTAGATCCAAACCTTTTTAGGAGTGAAAATCTAAAACTGACCTAGGTTCAATTTCTAAAGGTGCATCTTGGAGCTGCTCTAGCATGATCATAGCAGCAGGTCTGCTGGTGCATGACGCACATTTTTGGAATCTGATTAATTGTGGGTTGGTGCCGTGGTAACGTTTTGCCTCATACTATACAATCGCCCAGTACATCCTTCAAATAAATCATAACTCTGGCAGAGAAGGGCCCCCTCGTTTCAGTGTCATCATCCCATCGCCCTTATGACATTTCACATATGTTGTGGTCTGTATCACAAGAGTATTCAGAGGATCCGCATTGTAGTTTATTAGACAAAGTGGTTGTGGTTAGGTGACAGATTTTAAGCCATGAATGAATGAAAAGCGAGGAGAAAATACACACCAAGATGCACTGAGAGGATTTGAAAGCAGGCTTACTAAAATACGTGGTCATCACATGAGTACCAATCTGTAAGCACACATAATGCCCCAAAGCCTCATCACTGAACTGTATGATGAGTTATAGCATGTTGACATTGTGTCAGCTATGATTTGTGACTGACATTTTTTCAGGATTCTACAGTACCAGCATAAAAACTGCTTCTAATTTACAGTATGTGCTAGCTGTGGCTAACCCGGAGGTCTGAAAGAGAATCATGCATCACTAAACATTTGTTATTTCATGTGTAGAAGATTAAATACCTTACTACTGGCAACTCGTTAAAGTCATAGTTCCCACTTGCACTATCTCCATAGATCACGTAAGGGCGGTCTGGTGTTAAGGTGCTGGGATATACTACAGTATATACATGCTTTATTAATCTGTGGAGGAGCTCACAACAAGAGAAGAGACGACCGAGATGGTGGGGAGTGTAGTTCACGTTCCAGGACTGTGCATGTATAAGAACATACTGTAGGATCTTATACAAGTCACGAGATCTAATCATTTTAAAAGGAAAGTAAAGAGAGCCCCTCCAAGTCCATGTGAGACACTCCACAATATTGTGCCACGCAAATAACGAAATATGGTAGCCTACTGTTCAATATTGCAAGTCTTTGCTAGGTAAAGCCCCGCCTTCTCAGTTCACTGGTCACCATAGCAGCACTCACCCATAGCACACGCTCCAGCAGGTATATTGCACTGGTCATCCCCAAAGCCAACACTTCCTTTGGCCGCCTTTCCTTCCAGTTCTCTGCTGCCAATGACTCGAACAAATTGCAAAAAAATAAAAATCACTGAAGCTGGAGTCTTATATCTCCCTCTCTAACTTTAAGCATCAGCTGTCTGAGCAGCTTACCTATCACTGTACCTGTACACAGCCAATCTGTAAATAGAACCCCCGACCACCTCATCCCCATATTATTACTTACCCTCTTGCTCTTTTGCACCCCAGTATCTCTACTTGCACATCTGTCACTCCAGTATTAATGCTAAATTGTAACTATTTTCGCCTCTATGGCCTATTTATTGCCTTACCTCCCTACTCTTCTACATTTGCACACACTGTACATAGATTATATTTTATTTTGTGTTATTGACTGTATGTTTGTTTAATTGTAACTCTGTTGTTTTTGTCGCACTGCCTTGCTTTATCTTGGCCAGGTCGCAGTTGTAAATGAGAACTTGTTCAACTCGCCTACCTGGTTAAATAAATAAATATATATATATATATATTTTTTTTTTAAATGGTAATTTATCAATATCAGTTGATGAGAATTTAGAATGGAACAATAAGCATCTATGGCTTTTCTAAGCTCATTTTAGCTTGTTCCCACAAACAGTGTGACTGTCTCTGAACACTTTTGTTTTGATGATTTGACATACTATACCACAAACTCATTCCACGCAAGGCTTAGTCTCTGCAGGTTTTTGCTCCTCCCTGTTGGTTTGTATTAACCTTTATTTAACTAGGCAAGTCAGTAAAGATCAAATTCTTATTTTACAATGACAGCCTACCCTGGTAAAACACACACACGCTGGGTCAATTGTGCGCCGCCCGGGATCGAACCAAGGTCTGTTGTGACACCTCTAGCACTGAAATGCAGTGCCTTAGACCGCTGCGCCACTCGGGAGCCCTTGTACTTGATTGATGAAATAAGGTCACTGATTAGTAAGTAACGCTCCTCACCTGGTTGTCTAAGTCTTAATTAAAAGGAAAAACTAAAAACCATCAGACACTATGCCGTCCAAGGAATGAGTTTGACACCCCTGTACTAGACATTTCAGTCAAGTCAAGCTGCTTACTGGGCTATGAGGCATTCAGATCCTGCACTCTAGTGGTCAATCTGTAGTCAGGTACATTCTATATGTTCTCTATTGCAGATGCACTGTAGAGAGGCACAAGCAACATGTTTAAATTTTAGCTATTCCATTTATTATTGTAACAAAGTCGTAGAGTGGATTGCACCAGCAAATGATGCACAATACTATTCAATAGTATAACCTGAACTCTGTACTCTATCGTAACACTTAACACACCGTATAAGTCCATCTATGAACTCAAAACATGAGATGTGCATACTACATAATATATATTAGTAAATATCTTACTAATTACAAGGCACTGAAGGTGGCTGGCTATTCTCCTCGATATACAACAATGTTCTTGTCAGTCTCGTGAATCTTGACCTCGTAGAGAAGATTGGCTGGTAGCTGCTTGACCATGTTGTCCCAGATATATACAGCCACGTTTTCTGTTGTGCTGCACAGCAGACAAAAAAAACCCAGTTAAACCATAGAAACTCTGAATCACGTGCTCCGAACTGAAAATCCACCCGTTACTCATAAACATAAGGCTACGGTCCAGTAAAGGAGCACACACCTGACAACATTGGCAAAGTAGGGGACGTCCTTATCCAGGTTTTTATGGTCCAACGGAATCATGATGACTTCCTGTATCAGGATTATACATGAGTTTGTAAATAACAGTAATACATTTCTGCATTTTCCTTATGTACTATAAATGTGAAATGAATGAAGAAATGAATGGTCTAGCAGCCTACGCTATCAAAGCATAGCCTTAGCTTCAAATCAAAAAGTCAAATCCAGGATTGGAAGAAAGGGAGTGTCTCACCTCGATGTGTTGCTTCAGATCTGTAATGTTCATGACCATGCCTGTGTGACGATCGATCTGGAGATGGACAAAGAGAAGCTCTGTGACGGTCTGTGCGTCTCCAACATTCATTACCAAGGAGGCAGACTGCTTTCATATCATGAGAGCGCCATGTGATTTACTGGTGTGTTTCTTCCACTAGCAACCATGACAATGTTCTGTAAGTCGTGTTTTTATGAATATGGTACGACGCAAAGTCTCAGGTGGGACTTACCTTTCCCCGTACTGTCACCTCTACTACAAAAGTAAAAACAAAACAGAGCCTTAGATAAACATCGGGTTAGACCCAGTTTGAAGTTATGGAACAGGCCAGCTATGTAACCTATAGGCCAACTGTGAATCAGTCAATAACTGACAACAGAATTGGTCCTACGTGCATGGTTTGAATGAGACCTTGGCCAATGACTGACCTTTATAGTTGTGTCCATGGCCATTGGGATTGTTGCACTTCCCAAATATCCTCTTGTTTACCTCATCACTCAACGTCGGGCTGGAGAGACAACACAATACATGAGGTTTCAATTCAACAAATATGATAAAACCTTTAACAATTTTAAGAAGTTAATGGCTTAGCTGTCTCTACAATAAAACTACAGTTCCCATGATCTTCCGGGATTGACGCAACAGGTTATAATTGATTCCAGTTTCGTTTCGTTAAAAACTCTCCCCTCTATCAAATAAAACGGCTCACTGGAAACACAATAATACCAAAATGCTTTCCATCTTGCACTCGTCTCGCAGCCTCTGCGACAGTTTCTAGATGGCAACCCTGCATTAAGCTGCCTATTGCGTCGTCGTTTTCAACAACAACAACAAAAAGATAGAAAAGGATTGCACTGGTACCTGTGCAATCGATGGCACGCGCTGAAACTCTGGACTCGTGTGATGTATCCAATGCGCTCTGCTACTTCGTTTCTTGAATCGGCTTGTGCCATTGCAATAACAGATGAACAGAAGTAAACAATGTAATTAATAGTCGTCGCAGATGCCGTTAAAAAGGTTATGCTGAGCGTGTGGAGAATTGAGTCCACGCCCCCCTAGTCTTTTCTTGTCAGTCAACGCGCAGCGACAATAGAGTACCACGGTATGGGTTATACTACCCATAAAACCTAGCAGTCAAACAGGGAAATGGTTTCAATAATTTTTCCCATGGGAATTTTTTTAAGAGCTGTGTTTCGTGTAGGCTTACCCTGGCGTGACATTTTGATAACCGTGTAAATCTCTAGGCCAAGGAGACTGTCAATATATTCGCCTGTATTTACCCGCAAAAAAAATCTCCAGCCATTACCACGAGCCCATCCTCCCCAATTAAGGTTCCACCAACCTCCTGGGCACAATACCTGTTAGCAAAGGTATCCGTCAGAGATGACGTGCAGGAGCTTGCAGGGATTTGTAGTCTTGCATGATGCCAATTAGCGTTTTCGAATCCGAGAGTAAATACAGCCGACTATATTGATCAAAGTCACCATATTCGAGAGAGATTTACATGGTTATCAAAGCGTCAAGCCAGGGTAAGCCTACACAGCCCTTATTAAGTGTTTATAAAAAAATCCCCTATGGGAAAAATTAATGGTGGAAAAACCATTGGAACTACTTCCCTGTTTGACCGCTAGGTTTTATGAGAATTACGACACCTCCGCTGTGGAGCTCTAAACCAACTAATATTTTGCATGCAGCACAAACGATGACATCACTTGTATGGTAATGAGAGAACCTTCAAAATAAGAGCCCACCTTTCAAAACATTGCAGTGTGGATAACGCACAACACCCGAAGTCCCTCTGACTCACACGGAGGAAGACATTGTAATGAACTTGTCAAACAGGTCTATATCTGACACATGCTCATCTGCCTTAGGTAAGGGACTGTCATTTGTCCCAACGGCACAGGCCAATTACTTTAATACCATTATAGACTTCCAAAGTTTTTCCGCAGTTTGAGATTGACTGAATTATTTGGTAATGGGGTTGCTCCCTATGCACCTGCCAATGTAAATACATTGAATGAGACAAGTAACCAGACAGGACATAGTGCTAATGCTCTTCCCATTGATAACCAGAATGACAATGAACTTGACTCTAGCTCTGCGGACATGATAAGGGAAAATACATATTTTAAGAGAAAAAGCACATGTATACCTCCCAAAAGAAATACCTCTCTTGAAAAATACTGTCACCTAGTTGAGCAAGATGTACATAATCTCCTGGCTAAGAAACAAGAATACAAGGTATTCCACAATATGTTGACGCAGAGAAAGAATCCCTTATGGAACTCAAGAATGACTCCACTATCATTATAAAACCTGCCAACAAAGGAGATGCAATAGTGATGTAAAATGCTGCAGACTATGGAAAGGAAATTCTCAGAGATTATTCATTTTGCAAAGACTCCCTAGGGATCCTACTAATCAATTCAAGTCTCTGATCCATAATGAACTGTCTTAAGTTTTTGAATAAAGAGGAAATTACAAAGACAGAATATGCATATATGAAAGTTGACTGCCCAACCACACCTGTCATATATACTCTCCTTAAAATTAAAAAGATGCCAGCTATACCAGGCTGACCTATTGTGAGTAGAAACGGATCTCTGACAGAGAACATTTCAACCTTTGTAAACCATTTAGTGAAGCCCTGGGCAAGCTCTCTCCCCACGTACACCAGAGACTCTATTGAGTTTATCAATCTCCTTAAATCTGTGGACTGTATACCAGAAAATCAAATGTTTTGTTCTTTTGATGTTACCATCCTATATACTAACATCCCCCATCAGGGCGGCCTAGAGGCCCTCATGTTCTACCTCAATGACCCCTAATGCTCTTCCCAGCACCAATTGTATTGTGGACTTGGATGAACTGGTGCTAACCTCCAACAATTTTCTCTTCAGAGGAGCCTTTTCCTCCAGACCAAAGGGACAGCGATGGGGAGCACTATGGCTCCTAATTATGCTAACATGTATCTAGGAGTGTTTGAAAAACAGGTGGTGCTGAATCCAGAACTTTACCCCTTTCTTCCCAATATTTTCCTAATTCTGAGATATTTAGATGATATTTTCCTGATCTATAGTGTATACAGGGACCCAGGAAGAACTTTTGGAATTCCATGCCTATCTAAACTCTATGAATGAGCACCTTCGTTTCACCATTAACTATGACCTATCCCAAATCAGTTTTCTTAATGTGATGGTTATTATGGGCAAAACCTCCCTCTCTACAGATCTCTACAGGAAACCTACGGATAGGAACACCTTCCTTAGAGGGGACCACTTCCATCCATGTCCACTCATTAAAAGTCTCCCTTTAAGTCAATTCAGCCTAATTAAAAGGATATGTAGCTCTGATGCTTTGTACCAGAAACAGACCACGGATCTCATACAAAAGTTTAAGGAAAGGACGTATAAAGAAAATTGGGTAAAATGTGACAGTGATTGTTTTGAAGGGATAACAGTTGGAAAACCTTCAACCAAAATTAAAAGAAAAGGCAGAACGTATGCTTATGTTTCACCCGATACTCACCCTTGGGGAAGGCATTTAACAGGAAGCACTGGTACATTGTTGACACTGACCCACAACTGAAACCCATCTTTAACATTCCCCACGTAATGTCTTTAAAAGACTCCCAAACGTGAGAGACATTGTGGCCAAATCGGATTACCCCCCTGAAAAAACCTTGGACAGGGTTTCACGAGTGCAACCTGAATCGTACTCCACACTGCCCTTTCCCACCTGGACAAAAGGAACACCTATGTGAGAATGCTGTTCATTGACTACAGCTCAGCATTCAACACCATAGTGCCCACACAGCTCATCACTAAGCTAAGGACCCTGGGACTAAACCCCTCCCTCTGCAACTGGATCCTGGACTTCCTGACGGGCCGCCCCAGGTAGGTAATAACACATCTGCCACGCTGATCCTCAACACTGGGGCCCCTCAGGGGTACGTGCTTAGTCCCCTCCTGTAGACCCGGTTCACCCACGACTGTGTGGCCAAGCACAACTCCAACACCATCATTAAGTTTTCTGATGACACAACAGTAGTAGGCCTGATCATCGACAACGATGAGACAGTAGTCTATGGTTTGGGTGGTTGGAGTCTGACGATATTCCGGGCCTTCCTTTCACACCACCTGATATAGAGGTCCTGGATGGCAGGGAGCTCGGCCACATTGATGTACTGGGCTGTCCTCACAACCCTCTGTAGTGCCATGCAATCCAGGGCGGGGCTATTGCCATACCAAGCAGTGATGTGGCCAGTCAATAGTCTCTCAATTGTACAGCTGTAGAAACTTTTCAGGATTTGAGGGCCCATGCCAAACTTTTTCAACCTCCTGAGAGGGATGAGGAACTGTCAGGCCGTCTTCACAACTGTGCATGTGTGTGTTAGGACCATTTTAAGTCTTTAGTGATTTGCACACCAAGGAACTTGAACCTGTCTACCTGATCCACTGCCGCCCCGCCCCGTCGATGTGGATGGGGGCGTGCCCGCCCCCCCTTATCCTGTAGTCCACAATCAGCTCCTTGTTCTTGCTGACGTTGAGGGAGAGTTTGTAGCTCTGGCACCACACTGCCAGGTCACTGACCTCCTCCCTGTAGGCTGACTCATCGTCGCCGGTGATCAGGCCTACCATCATCGCGTCGTCAGCGAACTTGATAATGGTGTTGGAGCCATGCGTGGCCACACAGTCGTGGGTGAACAGGGAGTACAGGAGGGGATTAAGAACACACCCCTGTGGGGCCCCTGTGTTAAGGGTCAGCGTGGCGGAGGTGATCTTGCCTCCTGTGATCTTGAGTCAGGAAGTCCAGGATCCAGTGGCAGAGGGAGGTGTTCAGACCCAGAGTCCTAAGGTTGGTGACGAGCTTGGATGGGACAATGATGTTGAATGCTGAGCTGTAGCCAATGAACAGCATTCTCACGTAGTTATTCTTCTGGAGAGCAATTGAGATTGCGTCGTCTATGGCTCTGTGTTGGCGGTATGCAAATTGGAGTGGGTGGCTGGGATGGTGGAGTTAATGTCATAATTTAGTGCCATAACCAGCCTCTGAAAGCATGAAGCCTTAGAATTCTTAGCAACAGAAATGATTGTGGTCATCTTAAAACATGAGGGGACAAGGAGAGGTTAAAAATGACTGTGAATTTGCCTTCCAGCTGTTCTGCACATGCTCTGAGAATGTTCTCTGGAATACCATTGGGGACCGTGACTTTTCAGTTGTTGACCTGATTAAAAACTCTTTTCACGTCGGCCTCGGAAAGCGAGATCACCCAATCCTCTGGGTCGCTGACAGCCCCCACACCCGGCTATTATATAGCCAAGTCTTTTTGTGCTTTAGTCAATTTCCCTATAATTAATAGCCATGCTGAACATTCCTGAAGAATGAAAAAGCTAACACCATTTCTATATTTTTTAACAGCTTATATAATAATAATATAATAAAATAATACAATGGGTTCTGTCAAGAAAATCATTGACAATAATAATCAATAATGAAATTAATATAATTAAGTCTTCAAGCATTGTGGGTGTGTTACACTGCGTACCCTATTTTCACATACAGCATGTTCTCTGGCTTTATGAAATTAATATATCTCTTTATCACTACTACCATCAATACTCCTCCAGCACCGTGTGTGTGTGTGTGTGTGATGCTGTCATCCATCTGGTCACTGTCACCTGGTACATCTGGTCTCTGGCACATCAGGTCTCTGGCACATCTGGTCTCTGGCACATCGGGTCTCTGGCACATCTGGTCTCTGGCACATCGGGTCTCTGGCACATCGGGTCTCTGGCACATCGGGTCTCTGGCACATCTGGTCTCTGGCACATCGGGTCTCTGGCACATCTGGTCTCTGGCACATCGGTTCTCTGGCACATCTGGTCTCTGGCACATCTGGTCTCTGGCACATCGGGTCTCTGGCACATCTGTTTTCTGGGATTTCTTTCAAAGTTATGGTATGAAAACAAAGAATCACATGAGGTTATTGAAATAAGTAATTTATTATCAGACATGATTTACATAATGTAAACAATATATTACTTACCACGCAGACTATGAAGTTTCACCTCTCTCCATTGCTCAACATATTCTCATAGACTTTTGTTCAATGTACTCACTGGGAATGAAGAACATGGTACGGAGGTAATGGGTACTGTATCTGGAGATGCTTCCGTTTTCAGATTGTCTCTGCTGTAGTTGTAGAGCTCCTTCGCATTTCTGATCAGGACTTGGCCAAACTTCACTGCTGCGGTGGCATGGCTCTTGATTACTGCACTTGTCCAATCATTGGCACCTTTACCATGCCTGGAGCCAGAATAGTTGTGTTGTATAGGGAAGTCAAAATCAGACCCAGCATAGCTAACATCAGATATACAGTCGTGGCCAAAAGTTTTGAGAATGACACAAATATTAATTTTCACAAAGTCTGCTGCCTCAGTTTGTATGATGGAAATTTGCATATACTCCATAATGTTATGAAGAGTGATCAGATGAATTGCAATTAATTGCAAAGTCCCTCTTTGCCATGCAAATGAACTGATTCCCAAAAAACATTTCCACTGCATTTCAGCCCTGCCACAAAAGGACCAGCTGACATCATGTCAGTGATTCTCTCGTTAACACAGGTGTGAGTGTTGACGAGGACAAGGCTGGAGATCACTCTGTCATGCTGATTGAGTTCGAATAACAGACTGGAAGCTTCAAAAGGAGGGTGGTGCTTGGAATCATTGTTCTTCCTCTGTCAACCATGGTTACCTGCAAGGAAACACATGCCATCAATATTGCTTTGCACAAAAAGGGCTTCACAGGCAAGGATATTGCTGCCAGTAAGATTGCACCTAAATCAACCATTTATCAGATCATCAAGAACTTCAAGGAGAGCGGTTCAATTGTTGTGAAGAAGGCTTCAGGGTGCCCAAGAAATTCCAGCAAGCGCCAGAACCATCTCCTAAAGTTGATTCAGCTGCGGGATCGGGGCACCACCAGTACAAAGCTTGCTCAGGAATGGCAGCAGGCAGATGTGAGTGCATCTGCACGCACAGTGAGGCGAAGACTTTTGGAGGATGGCCTGGTGTCAAGAAGGGCAGCAAAGAAGTCACTTCTCTCCAGGAAAAACATTAGGGACAGACTGATATCTGCAAAAAGTACAGGGATTGGACTGCTGAGGACTGGGGTAAAGTCATTTTTCTCTGATGAATCCCCTTTCTGATTGTTTGGGGCATCCGGAAAATAGCTTGTCCGGAGAAGACAAGGTGAGCGCTACCATCAGTCCTGTGTCATGCCAACAGTAAAGCATCCAGAGACCATTCATGTGTGGGGCTGCTTCTCAGCCAAGGGAGTGGGCTCACTCACAATTTTGCCTAAGAACACAGCCATGAATAAAGAATGGTACCAACACATCCTCCGAGAGCAACTTCTCCCAACCATCCAGGAACAGTTTGGTGACGAACAATGCCTTTTCCAGCATGATGGAGCACCTTGCCATAAGGCAAAAGTGATTACTAAGTGGCTCGGGGAATAAAACATTGATATTTTGGGTCCATGGCCAGGAAACTCCCCAGACCTTAATCCCATTGAGAACTTGTGGTCAATCCACAGGAGGTGGGTGGACAAACAAAAACCCACAAATTCTGACAAACTCCAAGCATTTATTATGCAAGAATGGGCTGCCATCAGTCAGGATGTGGCCCAGAAGTTAATTGACAGCATGCCAGGGCGGATTGCAGAGGTCTTGAAAAAGAAGGGTCAACACTGCAAATATTGACTCTTTGCATCAACTTCATGTAATTGTCAATAAAAGCCTTTGACACTTATGAAATGCTTGTAATTATACTTCAGAATTTCATCTGACAAAAATATCTAAAGACACTGAAGCAGCAAACTTTGTGGAAATGAATGTGTCATTCTCAAAACTTTTGGCCACGACTGTACAGTACCAGTCAAAAGTTTGGACACGCCTACTCATTCAAGGGTTTTTCTTTATTTTTACTATTTTCGACATTGTAACACATATAGAATCATGTACTAACCAAAAACGTGTTTGAGATTCTTCAAAGTAGCCATCCTTTGCCTTGATGACAGCTTTGCATACTCTTGGCATTCTCTCAACCAGCTTCATGAGGTAATCACCTGGAAGCATTTCAATTAACAGTTGTGCCTTGTTCAAAGTTAATTTGTAAAATTTCTTTCCTTCTTAATGCGTTTGAACCAATCAGTTGTGTTGTGACAAGGTAGGGGTGGTATACAGTAGATAGCACTATTCGGTAAAAGACCAAGTCCATATTATGGCAAGAACAGCTCAAATAAGCAAAAATAAACGGCAGTCCATCATTACTTTAAGACTTGAAGGTCAGTCAATCCAGAAAATGTCAAGATCTTTGAAAGTTTCTTCAAGTGCAGTCGCAAAAACCATCAAGCGCTATGATGAAACTGGCTCTCATGAGGACCGACACAGGAAAGGAAGATTTTTTAATGATTTTTGGTTCCAACCGCCATTGCTTTGTGAGACGCAGAGTAGGTGAACGGATGATCTCTGCATGTGTGGTTCCCTCTGTGAAGCATGGAGGAGGAGGTGTGATGGTGTGGGGGTGTTTTGCTGGTGACACTGTCGGTGGTTTATTTAGAATTCAAGGCACACTTAACCAGCATGGTTACCACAGCATTCTGCAGCAATATACCATCCCATCTGGTTTGCGCTTAGTGGGACTATCATTTGTTTTTCAACAGGTCAATGACCAAACACACCTCCAGGCTGTGTAAGGGCTATTTTACCAAGAAGGATAGTGATGGAGTGCTGCAGAAGATTACCTGGCCCCCACAATCACCCGACCTCAACCCCATTGAGATGGTTTGGGATGATTTGGACCGCAGAGGGAATGAAAAGCAGCCAACAAGTGCTCAGCATATGTGGGAACTCCTTCAAGACTGTTGGAAAAGCCTTCCAGGTGAAGCTGGTTGAGAGAATGCCAAGAGTGTGCAAAGCTGTTATCAAGGCGAAGGCTGGCAACTTTAAAGAAACTGAAATCTAAACTATATTTAGATTTGTTTAACACTTTTTTGGTTACTACATGATTCCATGTGTTATTTCATAGTTTTGATGTCTTCACTATTATTCTACAATGTAGAAAATAGTTAAAATACCCTTTGACTGGTACTGTAAGTCCTTTTTATTTGTATTGTGCACCACAGCCGTCAGAGTATCTTTAGAACTTGTTGAGCTTCAGGTGTCTTTGGTTTTTCATGTGATCAATAGCTGCAGTTTGAAATCCATTGACTGCAATGTAGTCATGCTTGAGGTCATCTGATATTATCATACAACTTTCTGTGATGATCTTCAGGCATTTCCCTATAGTACATTACCAAGGGGTGCAGTGTAGCACTCTCTTGAGTCAGTAAGCCCCTTGGGGCTCTTGCTGGTACCTGCAAAGGTAGTTCTCAGCAAAGTCCAGGAAGCCCAATACTGTGTTCTGCCAGTCCTTGACAAACAAGTGTTCTTAAAAAGCTTGAGCCTCTTGTTTCAGTTCCTCAATAAGCATCTTCATAGATCCACGCTTACAGACCAGTGATCACTTTTTTATGGTGTACTTTTGTTTACCATTTGTTACTTTTTGGCTGATAATCTCCCATCTTTTCCACTCTATGTCAGTGTCCTTTTGTTGGCGGGGGGGTGCAATAAGTGGATTTAGTCAATGGACACGACAATCCTTGCACTGCCGTTTGATACACTGCAGATGTTGGAAATCATTCATTGTAGTTTTCTCACACTTAGTGACACTGCTGAATGCATACACACCTTTTATGGTTGGTGTATTTTTGTGGCCATTCACTGCCTGTAATTTCAGATATTTTCACAGTATTCGCAGAGGCAACCCACACGTTTTGCAGTTCTCTTGGTCTTGATCTGTAAAACACAGCACCTCCTATTGCGAGACAAGGGTTGGCTTTGAGAAATTCTTGATGCAATGGAGCAGTCAAGAAAGCTGGCTGCCTTCCCAGTCTTCTTGCTCACCTTTTTCTTATCAAGCACTGTGAGAGACTGCTTCATATCATTTTTCCACTGCTAAAACTAGATTGAGGTAATCTATGTTCACCTCCTGGGCTTTTTTGTTGTTGTTGCTTGCCTTCAGAGTTTTCTACTGAACCCAAATCTTTTTACAAACTGTCTCTGTAGTTTGTATTTCTTAATCATATTCAGTGAACAAACCAAAGCTTTCCTTGTTCCAGATTATCTGGACTTTGGCTACTGCTTCAACAACTGCCACTTCCAACTTCCCCTCTGTTGTGGTTCTGATGTTCTTCTGACGGAAAATGGCTGACTTTCTCGGTGAGACCTTGTCAATGAGGTCCATGGTAGTAGTGACATACTGTGCTGTCTGTTTTGGCTAATAGACTAATTCTCTCTGCCTCCAATTTCTCTTGTTGTCCTTTCACCTGCTTTGCCAATTCTTCTGCTTTGTTTGTCTTTGTTCTGACCATATTTTTTTTGTATTTCTGGTGTCACTTTCATGCTCCTCTTTTGACCTTGCTGCTCTCTGTAAAAATGTTTTTAAAGCCAGTTTTTAAAGCCAGCTTCTCTACCTTTTTCTGCAATTATGTTCTTGTGTTTTCTTAACACATTTTAGTTGCTCTGGGCCTCCTCTTTTTGCTCTGCTCTCATCCTCTCCATTCTCGGGGCCTCCACTTTTTGCTTTGCTCTCATCTTCTCCATTCTCTGGGCCTCCTCTTTTTGCTCTGCTCTCATCTTCTCCATTCTCTGGAAAGCACATGCATTATAGAGTGTATTTCTCTTTGCTTGAAATATTCCTCTTTTTTAGGATACTATCAGCAAGGGACATCTCATGTGTGTTTTGTTGTAGTTTCGTCCTTTGTTTAATATTTCCTAATATTTTTTAGGGTCTTTTATTCTTCATGCTGGTTCTCCAACTTTGTCATTTCACTTTTTCTTTTCAGAGAGAATGGGACTCGTTCATCTACTTATTGCATCTTATGCTAGCATGTATGACAGCTTTTTTTTGGGACATTATGCAACTTTGAACTTTCAACCTGTAAAATTCCAAATACAATTTGATTGTAAATAGGACATGCAAAATCCTGTCAAATGCATTAAAAAGTGAATTTTTAAACTGTCTAACAATGTATACAGGCAAGCCATGTAAAAGAATAATAATAATATAGATTCATAAATAAATGACGACAAGTAGGCCTATGGAAAATGTTTACATGTTTTCAGGTTTTCCCTAAAGAAATCACACTTTAATAGAAAAACTACAAAATTGGATGTTATATATCCACAATAATACTTAAACTACATCAGTAGACTACTTTTGAGTAAAAACTTGTTGTTGTTGTGATTCCTCTTTAATTCCAATTTACGGCTCTCAATGGACCGTTGTGTTTTGCTAAGATGTTTCTTTATGCTACTAGACATGTGATGAGAGAGTTTGCAAAACAAACACCCAAACGATTGATACAAACCAACATGATATTATTCTCCCAAGCATATGCTTTCTTTGCATTCAACATTTAATTCGGAAAGTTTTTTGGGGAAAGACTTTAGAAATGCATGTTTTGTGTACACATTGCAATCATGTTGCGCATGATGATGGCTCTACATAGCACTCTCACTCACTGTCCCATCACAAGTCAGCTAGTGTTCTATCGCCCATCACTCATAAACTTTCCCTCATAAACTTGACACGATCTCTGCTCAATGTAACAAATCAGCCGTAAGTCAAACAGAAAACTAGGCTACAGCTGTCATTGTAATCTTACCACAGGAATACATTTAGGCTATTTATCTTTACCTAACAACATAGACATAAAAATGTTCTTTCAAACCTCTAGATCAACGTTAATTCCAGCATGTTGGCTGTTGTTCAATCGCGTGCGGTATCACATGAGCTCTTTATCACTTGACTGACATTCAGAAAATCCTTTCCTGAATCAGCTGATGTAGCGCGACAATGTCCCATCCTACTAAACAGCTGACATCAACTGTAAATCAAACAACTACAGTATTATGGATCATTATTGAAGAACTCTGTTAATGACCGTATGGATTTTTGTTTTATTAATCATGTTAAAATTACTCTTTGATTTTGCAACAGACAGAATTTTGTATATGTGTTCCCATGAAAACTATCTTCACACCTTTCACACTGTAAAATGCAACCTGGTCTCAGAGTATTGTATATTGTTTCGACAGCAATATCCAGGAATTTCACAGGATCAAGTTCAATGTGTAATTCAATTGTTAAATGCTTAGTTTATGATTTAAAGACAAATGTCACATGACAAATCTGTGAAGACTCCAAGCATTAAAAAGGGTTTAAACATAGGTTTTGATTCAACTCATGAATTATATTCAATATATCTATGTTCCCCCATTTATATTTTAATGTATTCACATAAAAACAAATGGCAAATTATTATTAATGACTCTGTAACAGCTCCAAACAGTTGCCCACTACAATAAATAATTACTGGTACCCTAGTTTATAGAAAGACCCATGTCCACCTATGTTGTTTACATGTTGACATGTCCCTGTGGTCTCTCCTACACAGGGAAACCCCACAGAAGCCTTAAGACCTGTATCAGTGAGCACCGTAACAATATACAGACCGGTAAGACAAAAAATCCAGTTGCTGTTCATGTTGCACAATCTGGACATTCTATTAGGTCGATGAGATACATTGGAATCGATATGGTAAAGATGTCACACAGGGGAGGGGACATTGAGAGGAAACTACTTCAAAGGTAGTCTTTATCCACAGGCTCAACACATTGCCTCCTCTTGGCCTTAAAATGAGGAGTTTGACTTGAAACCGTTTCTATAGTTCTAAAATACTGTTTTTACCGTAATTGAATATTGTGTGTATTTATATATACACTGCTCAAAAAAATAAAGGGAACACTTAAACAACACATCCTAGATCTGAATGAAAGAAATAATCTTATGAAATACTTTTTTCTTTACATAGTTGTATGTGCTGACAACAAAATCACACAAAAATAATCAATGGAAATCCAATTTATCAACCCATGGAGGTCTGGATTTGGAGTCACACTCAAAATTAAAGTGGAAAACCACACTACAGGCTGATCCAACTTTGATGTAATGTCCTTAAAACAAGTCAAAATGAGGCTCAGTAGTGTGTGTGGCCTCCACGTGCCTGTATGACCTCCCTACAACGCCTGGGCATGCTCCTGATGAGGTGGCGGATGGTCTCCTGAGGGATCTCCTCCCAGACCTGGACTAAAGCATCCGCCAACTCCTGGACAGTCTGTGGTGCAATGTGGCGTTGGTAGATAGAGCGAGACATGATGTCCCAGATGTGCTCAATTGGATTCAGGTCTGGGGAACGGGCGGGCCAGTCCATAGCATCAATGCCTTCCTCTTGCAGGAACTGCTGACACACTCCAGCCACATGAGGTCTAGCATTGTCTTGCATTAGGAGGAACCCAGGGCCAACCGCACCAGCATATGGTCTCACAAGGGGTCTGCGGATCTCATCTCGGTACCTAATGGCAGTCAGGCTACCTCTGGCGAGCACATGGAGGGCTGTGCGGCCCCCCAAAGAAATGCCACCCCACACCATGACTGACCCACCACCAAAACGGTTATGCTGGAGGATGTTGCAGGCAGCAGAACGTTCTCCACGGCGTCTCCAGACTCTGTCACGTCTGTCACGTGCTCAGTGTGAACCTGCTTTCATCTGTGAAGAGCACAGGGCGCCAGTGGCGAATTTGCCAACCTTGGTGTTCTCTGGCAAATGCCAAACGTCCTGCACGGTGTTTGGCTGTAAGCACAACCCCCACCTGTGGACGTCGGGCCCTCATACCACCCTCATGGAGTCTGTTTCTGACCGTTTGAGCAGACACATGCACATTTGTGGCCTGCTGGAGGTCATTTTGCAGGGCTCTGGCAGTGCTCCTCCTGCTCCTCCTTGCACAAAGGCGAAGGTAGCGGTCCTGCTGCTGGGTTGTTGCCCTCCTATGGCCTCCTCCACATCTCCTGATGTACTGGCCTGTCTCCTGGTAGCGCCTCCATGCTCTGGACACTACGCTGACAGACACAGTAAACCTTCTTGCCACAGCTCGCATTGATGTGCCATCCTGGATGAGCTGCACTACCTGAGCCACTTGTGTGGGATGTAGACTCCGTCTCATGCTACCACTAGAGTGAAAGCACCGCCAACATTCAAAAGTGACCAAAACATCAGCCAGGAAGCATAGGAACTGAGAAGTGGTCTGTGGTCACCACCTGCACAACCACTCCTTTATTGGGGGTGTCTTGCTAATTGCCTATAATTTCCACCTGTTGTCTATTCCATTTGCACAACAGCATGTGAAATTTATTGTCAATCAGTGTTGCTTCCTAAGTGGACAGTTTGATTTCACAGAAGTGTGATTGACTTGGAGTTACATTGTGTTGTTTAAGTGTTCCCTTTATTTTTTTGAGCAGTGTATATATTTTACAAAAGATTAAGAACACCTTCCTAATACTGAGTTGCACCCCCCTCAATTTGCCGGGGCATGGACACTACAAGTTGTGTCAAGTTGGCTGGATGTCCTTTAGGTGGTGTGGACCATTCTTGATACACACTGGAAACTGTTGAGCATGAAAAACCCAGCAGTGGTGCAGTTCTTGACACCGGTGCGCATGGCACGTACTACCATACCCCGTTCAAAGGTACTTAAATATTTGTCTTTCCCATTCACATACACAATCCATGTCTCATTTGTCTCAAGGCTTAAAAATCCTTCTTTAACCTGTTGCCTCCTCTTCATCTACACTGATTGAAGTGGATTTAACAAGTGACATCAATAAGGGATTATAGCTTTCACCTGGGTTCACCTGGTCAGTCTGTAATGGAAAGAGCAGGTGTTCTTAATGTTTTGTGCACTGTGTATATTTGACATATTATGTCCTTGAAAGTTATTCATGTTCTTGAATGTTAAAATAATTCTGGTAGTTAACTTGTAAATTTTTTAAGTCACCGGTCACATTCCATCTCTTTGCAATCCTTTTAGCTATAAATATGTTTCTCTTGTTGTGTTTTCATGTAGGCCTATTGTTTAATTTAATCAATAATTTGTCAAATATATTGTATTGGATATTGAGCACATCTGCAATTTTTCTGGATGATGACAACATTGCAGCTTCCCCCAGCACCAGACACCTTGGTGTAACTTTTGACTCTAACCTCTCATTTGAAGCACACATCCGCAACATCAGATTAAATCAAATCAAAATGTATTTGTCACATGCTTTGTAAAGAACAGGTGTAGACTAACAGTGAAATGCTTAGTTACGGGCCCTTCCCAACATTGCAGATAGAAAGAAAATAAATAAATAATATAAAAGTAATAACACATAACTTAGCAATATACATGGGTTACCAGTACCAAGTCGATGTGAAGGGTTAAGAGGCAATTGAGGCAGATATGCACATACTGTATAACTAGGCTTAAGGTGACTAGGCAACAGGATAGATAATAAACAGTAGCAGCAACTGTTTTTTTGCACTAACTTTTATTTTAAGCATGTGATGAGTAAAATAAAATAAATGTTAGTGCAAAAAGGGTCAATGCAGATAGTCCGGGTAGTTAAATATTTAACTAACAATTTAGCAGTCTGATGGCTTGGGGGTAGAAGCTGTTCAGGATCCTGTTGGTTCCAGACTTGGTGCATCGGTACTGCTTGCTGTGTGCTACCAAAGAGAACAATCTGTGACTTCTATAACATCAAGAAAGTGTCATTTTTCCAACTGTGTAACATCGCTCGGATCAGTTTGTTCTTGTCCACTGTGGAGTCAGAAGCTTATGCATGCCCTTCTAACGTCTTGGCCTGTTCAATATAGGATCCAATTGAATGCACCTACATACAGTGCCTTCAGAAAGTATTCACACCCCTTAACTTTTTCCACATTTTGTTGTGTTACAGCCTGAATTTAAAATGGATTACATTAACATTTTATCCCTGGCCTACACACAATACCCCATAATGACGAAGTGGAATCATGTTTTTTGAAATGTTTACAAATGAATTAAAAGCTGAAATATCTTGACTCAATAAGTATTCAACCCCTTTGTTATGGCAAGCCTAAATAAATTCAGGAGTAAACACTTGCTTAACAAGTCACTTGCATGGACTCACTCTGTGTGCAACAATAGTGTTTAACATGATTTTTTAATGACTACCTCATCTCTGTACATTACACCTACAATTATCTATGAGGTCCCTCAGTCGAGCAGTGAACTTCAAACACAGATTCACACACAAAGACCAGGGAGGTTTTACAATGCTTCACAAAGGGCACTTATTGGTAGGTACAGTGTAGGTAAAAACAAAACATCAGACATTGAATATCCCTTTGAACATGGTTGCCAGAGAGGAAGGAAACCGGTCAGGGATTTCACCATGAGGGTGACTTTAAAACAGTTACAGAGTTGAATGACTGTGATAGGAGAAAACTGAGAATGGATCAACAACATGGTAGTTACTCCAGAATACTGACCTAATTGACAGAATGAAAAGAAAGCCTGTACAGAATGAAGAATATTCTAAACATGCATCCTCTTTGCAACAAGGCACTAAAGTAATACTGTAAAAAAAGTGGCAAAGCAATTCACTTTTTGTCCTGAATACAAAATGTTATGTTTCAGGAAAATCCAATACAACACATTACTGAGTAGCACTGTCCATATTTTCAAGCATAGTGGTGGCTGCATCATGTTATGGGAATGCTTGTAATTGTTAAGGACTTGGGAGTTTTTCGGGATAAAAAAGAAACGGAATGGAGCTAAACACTGGCCTAGCAGTTAAAAGTGTCAGGCCAGTAACCGAAAGGTCGCTGGTTTGAAATCCCCACGCTGACAAGCTGAAGAAATCTGTTGATGTGCCCTTGAGCAAGGTACTTCAACCTAATTGCTCCTGTCAGTCAATCTGGGTAAGAGTGTCTGCTAAATGACTGCTAAATGACTCAAATGTAAATATATATATATATATATATGTTCAGTCTGCTTTCCACCAGACATTAATTAAACTCTCAGCAGGACAATTACCTAAGGCCAAATCTACACTGGTTGCTTACCATGAAGACAGTGAATGTTCCTGAGTGGGCTAGTTACAGTTCTGACTTAAATCTACTTGAAAATCAATGGCAAGACCTGAAAATGGTTGTCTACCAATGATCAACCAACTTGAAGAATTTAGAAAAATAATAATCAGCAAATGTTGCACAATCCAGGTGTGGAATGCTCTTCGAGTCCAAAAAAGACTCACAGCTGTTATCGCTGCCAAATGTGCTTCTACAAAGTATTGACTCAGGGGTGTGAATACTTATGTAAATGACAACAAAATGTAGAATAAGTCAATGGTCATGAATTCTTTCTGAAGGCACTGTACATATGCCAACCTCCAGAGAACTATTCCCCAGCACGCACCCTTCAATTATCAGACTAAGTATCCTGGTCACACCTACCACAACCCTGTGCAGCATCGGTGACAGGGCCGTCTTACATGTGGCCCTTCAGCCCTGGAACACTCTACATGTCACAGAGGCTGCTTCAATTTCATCATTTAAAACACAACTAAAGACCTACCTATTCAAGCTAGACAGGTTAAAATGTAATGTTTGATCGCCTAATTTGCCAGTCAAAAGTTTGGACCCACCTACTCATTCAAGGGTTTTTCTTAATTTTTTACTATTTTCTACATTGTAGAATAATAGTGAAAACATCACAACTATATGGAATGATGTAGTAACCAAAAAAGTGTAAAACAAATCAAAATATATTTTATATTTGCGATTCTTCAAATAGCTTTTTGCCTTGATGACAGCTTTGCAAACGCTTAGCATTCTGTCAACGAGCTTCATGATGTGGTCACCTGGAATGCTTTTCAATTAACAGGTTGTAACGGATTGGCAGTCGTGGTGAAGGAATGAGGCACAGGAAGCAGCGAGCACAGGGTAGTGGCGTATTTAATGTACACTCACTCATCAAACAAAATATTCCCAAACACAAGGGAGAAAGTACACACGGCGTAAAATAGCGCCGACACGAACATGAACCGTCACAATGGAAATAATCCCGCACAACACGGAAGCGGACCAGCTAACATAAATAGCCCCGCTAATTAACCAAACTAAACACAGGTGCACAAAACCAAAAAGGGAAAACCAAAAAGGGAATCAGTGGTAGCTAATAGGCCGGTGACGACGACCGCCGAGCGCCACCCGAGCAGGAGGGGGCGCCACCGTCGGTGGGAATCGTGACAGTACCCCCCTCCTGACGCGCGGCTCCCGCAGCGCGCCGACACCGGCCTCGAGGACGACCCGGAGGGCGAGGCGCAGGGCGATCCGGACGGAGGCGATGGAAATCCTTCAACATGGATGGGTCCAAGACGTCCTCCGCCGGCACCCAGCACCTCTCCTCCGGGCCGTACCCCTCCCAGTCCACGAGGTACTGCAGGCCCCTCGCCCGGCGTCTCGAGTCCAGAATGGCCCGTATGCTGTACGCCGGGGACCCCCCGATGTCCAGAGGGGGTGGAGGGACCTCCAGCATCTCACCTTCCTGCAGGGGACCAGCTACCACCGGCCTGAGGAGAGACACATGAAACGAGGGGTTAATACGGTAATAGGAAGGGAGTTGTAACCGATAACACACCTCGTTTATCCTCCTCAGGACTTTAAAGGGCCCCACACACTGCGGCCCCAGCTTCCGGCAGGGCACGCGGAGGGGCAGGTTCCGGGTCGAGAGCCAGACCCTGTCTCCCGGTACGAACACGGGTGCCTCACTGCGGTGGCGGTCAGCACTCCTCTTCTGCCGTCCACTGGCCTCCTTTAGGGAGTCCTGGACGGCTCTCCAGGTCTCCTTGGAGTGCTGTACCCAGTCCTCCACCGCAGGAGCCTCGGTCTGGCTCCGGTGCCATGGTGCCAGGACCGGCTGGTAACCCAAAACACACTGAAAGGGTGACATGTTAGTAGAGGAGTGGCGAAGTGAGTTCTGGGCTAACTCAGCCCAGGGAATGTACCTCGCCCACTCCCCTGGCCGGTCCTGGCAATACGACCTCAGAAACCTGCCCACCTCCTGGTTCACCCTCTCCGCCTGCCCATTGCTCTCGGGGTGAAAACCGGAGGTCAAACTGACCGAGACCCCCAGCCGCTCCATAAACGCCCTCCAGACCCTGGATGTGAACTGGGAACCTCGATCAGAGACAATGTCCTCCGGCACCCCGTAGTGCTGGAAGACATGGGTAAATAGGGCCTCCGCAGTCTGCAGGGCCGTAGGGAGACCGGGCAATGGGAGGAGACGGCAGGACTTAGAGAACCGATCCACAACCACCAGAATCGCAGTGTTCCCCTGAGAGGGGGGAAGATCTGTCAAGAAATCTATAGACAGGTGCGACCATGGTCGTTGTGGAACGGGGAGGGGCTGTAACTTCCCTCTCGGTAGATGCCTAGGAGCCTTACTCTGAGCGCACACCGAACAGGAAGAGACATAGGACCTCACGTCCTTAGCCAAGGTGGGCCACCAGTACTTCCCCCTGAGACTCTGCACTGTCCTCGCCACACCTGGATGACCCGCCGTAGGTAGCGTGTGCGCCCATCGAATCAAACGATCACGAACACCGAGCGGCACATACATGCGACCCACGGGAACCTGCGCAGGCGCAGGTTCCAACACTAATGCCCGCTCGATGTCCGCGTCCACCTCCCATACCACCGGTGCCACCAGCCTAGACGCTGGAATGATGGGAGTTGGATCGATGGGCCGGTCCTCCGTGTCATAGAGACGGGACAGCGCGTCGGCTCTAGTGTTAAGCGAACCCGGTCTATAGGAGATAGTGAACCTAAACCGGGCGAAGAACATGGCCCACCTTGCCTGACACGGATTCAGTCTCCTCGCTGCCCGGATGTACTCCAGGTTTCGGTGGTCGGTCCAGATGAGAAAGTGGTGTTTAGCCCCCTCAAGCCAGTGACGCCACACCCTCAAAGCTTTTACCACCGCTAGCAACTCCCTGTCCCCCACATCATAGTTACGCTCCGCCGAACTGAGCTTCTTCGAAAAGAAAGCGCAGGGGCGGAGTTTCGATGGCGTACCCGAGCGCTGTGATAGCACGGCACCCACCCCAGCCTCGGATGCATCCACCTCCACTATGAATGCTAGAGACGGGTCCGGGTGCGCCAACACGGGTGCGTCGGTGAACAAGGTCTTCAACTTCTTGAAGGCTCCGTCCGCCTCCGTCGACCATCGCAAACGCACCGGCCCCCCTTCAGCAGTGAGGTAATGGGAGCCGCTACCTGGCCAAAACCCCGGATAAACCTCCGGTAGTAATGGCAAAGCCTAAGAACCGCTGCACTTCCTTCCCCGTGGTTGGAGTCGGCCAATTACGCACGGCCTTAACGCGGTCACACTCCATCACCACCCCCGTGGTGGAAATGCGATAACCCAGAAAGGAAACGTCTCGTTTGGAAAACACACATTTCTCAGCCTTAACGTATAGGTCATGCTCCAGCAGTCTACCAAGCACCTTGCGCACCAGGGACACATGCGCGGAGCGGGTGGCGGAATATATCAGAATGTCATCGATATAGACAATCACGCCCTGCCCGTGCAGGTCCCTGAGAATCTCGTCAACAAAGGATTGAAAGACGGCTGGAGCATTTTTCAACCCATACGGCATGACGAGGTACTCATAATGGCCCGATGTGGTACTAAAGGCGGTTTTCCACTCGTCTCCCTTCTTGATACGCACCAGGTTATACGCGCTCCTGAGATCCAGTTTCGTGAAGAACTTTGCTCCGTGAAATGATTCCACCGCCGTAGCGATGAGAGGTAGTGGGTAACTAAACCCCACCGTGATAGCGTTTAGACCTCTGTAATCAATGCACGGACGCAGACCTCCCTCCTTTTTCTTCACAAAAAAGAAACTCGAGGAAGCGGGTGAGATGGAGTGCCGAATGTACCCCTGTCCCAGGGATTCAGTGACATATGTCTCCATAGCCGCTGTCTCCTCCTGTGACAAGGGGTACACGTGACTCTTGGGAAGCGCAGTGTTAACCTGGAGGTCTATCGCACAATCCCCCTGTCGATGGGGTGGTAATTTAGTCACCCTCTTTTTACAGAAGGCGATCGCCAAATCGGCGTACTCAGGGGTATTGTGCACGGGGGACACCTGGTCTGGCCTCTCCACCGACGTGGCACCTATGGAAACTCCTAGACACCTCCCTGAACACTCCTCTGACCACCCCTGGAGAACCCCCTGTTTCCACGAAATACGGGGATTGTGACCAGCCAGCCAGGGGACCCCCAGCACCACCGGAAACGCAGGCGAATCAATAAGTAAAAAACTAATGCGTTCCTTATGATTCCCCTGCGTTACCATGTCCAGTGGCACCGTAGACTCCCTGACTAGCCCTGACCCTAATGGTCGGCTATCTAGGGAGTGCACGGGGAAGGGGGAATCTAACGGCACCCGCGGAATGCCCAGCTTAATGGCAAGTCCACGATCCATAAAGTTCCCAGCTGCGCCTGAATCGACTAGCGCCCTATGCTGGGAAGAGGGAAAAAATGTAGAAAACAAAACCGGTAAGAACACGTAACCAACAGGGGGTTCTGGGTGAATCTGGTGCTGACTCACCTGGGGTGACCGAGAAGTGTTCTGCCTGCCCTCTCGACTCCCAGACTGGCTCCTCCAGCACCGGTCGGCCGTGTGTCCTCTCCGACCACAGCTGGTGCAGGAGGAGCCAGCTCCTCCGGTGCCCCTTGGCACGGCCCCCCCTACCTCCATAGGGGTAGGGGCGGGGGTGCACGGAGGTGGAACGGGCAGGACCCTCTCTGAACGCCCGCAGGCAGCCAGCAGATTGTCCAAACGAATGGACATGTCGATGAGCTCGTCCAGGGATAGAGCTGCATCTCGACAGGCCAGCTCCCTGCGGACGTCCGCCCGGAGACTGCATCTATAGTGGTCTATGAGGGCCCTGTCGTTCCACCCCGCCCCAGCAGCCAAGGTCCTGAACTCCAACGCGAAGTCCTGAGCGCTCCTCATCTCCTGCCTGAGGTGGAACAGCCGTTCACCCGCCGCTCTTCCTTCCGGAGGGTGGTCGAACACGGCCCGAAAGCGGCGGATGAACTCTGGATAATGGTCCCTCGCCAAGTCTGGGCCATTCCAGACCGCATTAGCCCACTCCAGAGCTCGGCCCGTCAGGCAGGAAATGAGGGCACTCACGCTCTCCTCTCCTGAGGGAGCAGGTCTGACGGTGGCCAGGTACAGCTCGAGCTGGAGCAGAAATCCCTGGCACCCAGCCACCGCCCCATCTTACTCCCTCGGGAGCGCCAAACGAAGCGCGCCTGAGCCAGACGTAGTGGGAGGAGGAGGTGGCTGCATCGGAGGAGCCGGAGGTGGAGAGAGGAGACCACTTCTCTCCCATCTGTCCATCCTCTCCATCATCTGGTCCATCGCGGATCCTATGCGGTGGAGGACCGTAGTGTGGTGGAGGACGCGTTCCTCCATCGAGGGGACAGGGGTGGCCGCTGCTCCTGCTGATTCCATGCCTTTTCATGGTGTGGGATTCTGTAACGGATTGGCAGTCGTGGTGAAGGAATGAGGCACAGGAAGCAGCGAGCACAGGGTAGTGGCGTATTTAATGTACACTCACTCATCAAACAAAATATTCCCAAACACAGGGGAGAAAGTACACACGGCGTAAAATAGCGCCGACACGAACATGAACCGTCACAATGGAAATAAGCCCGCACAACACGGAAGCGGACCAGCTAACGTAAATAGCCCCGCTAATTAACCAAACTAAACACAGGTGCACAAAACCAAAAAGGGAAAGCCAAAAAGGGAATCAGTGGTAGCTAATAGGCCGGTGACGACGACCGCCGAGCGCCACCTGAGCAGGAGGGGGCGCCACCGTCGGTGGGAATCGTGACACAGGTGTGCCTTCTTAAAAGTTAATTTGTGGAATTTCTTTCCTTCTTAATGCGTTTGAGGCAATCAGTTGTGTTGTGACAAGGAAGGGGGGTTACACAGAAGATAGCCTTATTTGGTAAAAGACCAAGTCCATATTATGGCAATAACAACTCAAATAAGCAAAGAGAAACGACAGTCTATCATTATTTTAAGGCATGAAGAACTTTGAAAGTTTCTTCAATTGCAGTCGCAAAAACCATCATGCGTTACAATGAATGGCTCTCATGAGGACCGCCACATGAATGGAAGACCCAGAGTTACCTCTGCTGCAGAGGATGGTTACACTGTCTGTGATTTATTTAGAATTCAAGGCACACTTAACCAGCATGGCTATCACAGCATTCTGCAGCGATACGCCATCCTATCTGGTTTGGGCTAAGTGGGACTATCATTGGTTTTTCAACAGGACAATGACCCAACACGCTGTTTAAGGGCTATTTTACCAAGAAGGAGAGTGATGGAGTGCTGCATCAGATGACCTGGCCCCCACAATCACCCGACCTCAACCCAATTGAGATGGTTTGGGATGAATTAGACCGCAGAGTGAAAGAAAAGCAGCCAACAAGTGCTCAGCATAAGTGGGAACTCCAAGACTGTTGGAAAAGCATTCCAAGTGAAGCTGGTTGAGAGAATGCCAAGAATGTGGACTTCCTGGCGGGCCGCCCCCAGGTGGTGAAGGTAGGAAACAACATCTCCACTTTGCTGATCCTCAACACTGAGGCCTCACAAGGGTGCGTGCTCAGCCCCCTCCTGTACTCCTTGTTCACCCATGACTGCGTGGCCATGCACGCTTCCAACTCAATCATCAAGTTTGCAGACGACACAATAGTAGTAGGCTTGATTACCAACAACGATGAGACCGCCTACAGGGAGGAGGTGAGGGCACTGGGAGTGTGGTGTCAGGAAATCAACCTCTCAACTTCAACAAAACAAAGGAGATGATCATTGACTTCAGGAAACAGCAGAGGGAGCACCTCCCTATCCACATCGACGGGACAGCAGCGGAGAAGGTGGAAAGTTTTAAGTTCCTCGGCATACACATCACGAACAAACTGAAATTGCACAATTGAGAGCATCCTGTTGGGCTGTATCACCGCCTGGTACGGAAACTGCACCGCCCACAACCGCAAGGCTCTCCAGAGGGTAGTGCGGTCTGCACAACGCATCACTGGGGGCAAACGACCTGCCCTCCAGGACATCTACAGCACCCGATGTCACAGGAAGGCCAATAAGATAATCAAGAACATCAACCACCCGAGCCATTGCCTGTTCACCACGTAACCATCCAGAAGGCAAGGTCAGTACAGGTGCATCAAAGCTGGGACCGAGAAACTGAAAAATAAATCTCAAGGCCATCAGACTGTTAAACAGCCATCACTAACACAGAGAGGCTGCTGCCTACATACAGACTTGAAATCATTGGCCACTTTAATAAATAGATCACTAGTCAATTTAATAATTCCACTTGAATAATGTTTACATATTTTGCATTACTCATCTCATATGTATATACTTTATTTTATACCATCTATTGCATCTTGCCTATGCCGCTCTGTCATTGCTCATCCATATATTTATATGTATATATTCTTATTCCATTCCTTTACTTAGATGTGTGTATTAGGTAGTTGTTGTGGAATTGTTAGATTACATGTTAGATATTGCTGCACTGTCGGGACTAGAAGCACAAGAATTTCGAACACTCGCAATAACATCTGCTAACCATGTGTATGTGACCAATACAATTTTATTTGGTTTGAAGCTATCATCAAGGCAAAGGGTGGATACTTTGAAAAATCTAAAATATATTTGGATTTGTTTAACACTTTTTTGGTTACTGACCAAGTCCATATTATGACAAGAACAGCTAAAATAAGCAAAGAGAAACGACAGTCCATCATTACTTTAAGACATGAAGGTCAGTCAATCTGGAAAATGTTAAAAACTTTGAACATTTCTGCATGAATCAGGCCTTCATGGTCGAATTGCTAAAAAGAAACCACTACTAAAGGACACCAATAATAAGTAGAGACTTGCTTGGGCCAAGAAACACTACCAATGGACGTTAGACCTGTGGAAATATGTCGTTTGGTCAGATGAGTCCAAATTTGAAATTTTTGGTTCCAACCGCCATGTCTTTGTGAGACGCAGAGTAGGTGAATGGATGATCTCCGCATGTGTGGGCATTTCCATATAGCCTTTTATAATTTTTATGACTTACAACACTGTCCAGGACATAGCTTAAAACAAGTAGTTGCACCGGCAAAACTGTGAAGAAGTGGAATAATAGATGTATGGAGAATAACAGTAGTGTTCTTGCTGACATAAGCACACTAATTACCCTATATTTTTGCCCATTCTAAGGAAAGAGTATTTTTCCACTGACTTACGTTAGCTATGGTGAAAGACTAAACAGATGTGTCGGAAATATGAGGCTGGAGGCAAAAATGCTGACCAGAGCCTGCATTTGGGCCTGTTTAAATTATTGTTCAATGAGATACATTAAAATTGCCACAGAAATATGGTTTTGTTTAATTCAGGGCCCTAGGAAATTGTTTTTATTTTGAAGCTAATTTCCTGCAATTCTACATCGTGTAACATGACTCATGAAATCTTATGTGTCATGAGTCAAGTATCAGTTCAGATAAACATATTTTTCAGAAAGTGATTAGCTCAATTGATAGCAACATAGTCACACATTAGGCACTCCCCATCACACCAAAACCAGTCCCATCGCCACCCTTACCCTGGGCAGCCACTCCATCCCACTGTCCTCCTCCGTCTCTGACCTTGGTGTGTTGCTAGACCCCTCCCTCACTTTCTTCGACCACCTAAAATCTGTCTGCGAAAAATAATTATTTCACCTGAAAAACATCACCCGGCTTCTTCCTATTCTCTCCAAACCTGCTCTGGAAAAGCTGTTAAAATCCCTCGTCACGTCACGACTCGATTACTGCGATGCCCTCCTTGGTGGTCTCCCCTCAAAAAGCTTCCACAGGCTGCAGCTTGTGCAGAACTGCCAGGGTCCTCAAAGGAACCCGGTGATCTGCCCACATCAGCCCTATTCTAGCCTCTCTCCACTGGCTGCCCAACCAATTCAGAATCAACTTCAAAATCATCCTGTTAGTCTTCAAAACCCTGGCCTTTGGTCCCCAATACCTCAGTGAACTCCTCAGCCCCAAACAGTCTTCACAGTCACTCCTGTGAAATGATCAAGTCCCAAAGACATGCTTAAAAACAATGGGTGACCGAGCATTCTGCTGCCTCGGCCCCCGGCTCTGGAACGAGCCCCCCCATCTCTGCATGTTCAGACCACCACTGTCTTTAAGTCTGAGCTCAAGAATCACTTCTTCAAACTGGCTTTAACTTAATCTGATCTATGTTGTGGTGTCTGTTGTTGGTCTTGTACATTAGTTTCAAGTTCTATTGTTTGGTCCTTGTCGCCTCTCTTATTATTTTGTGTATCTTGTATAGTACTAGACCGCTAGCTATCTTTAGCCCTCTTATTAAAGCGTTTTTATTTAAATAGTTGCTCTCAACGTGAATAGCTTTGTGATTTACATCTGTAAATGAAAAGTGCTCTGCTAATGTAAGTTATTATTATTACTTCTGTAAGCATGAGAACTGGATATTCATGATTGATTAGAAAGGCCTCACGTGTGTAAATTCCTGTCTATCACGTGAACTAATTGGGATGGTGGTTGCCTGACCCAGAATAAAGTCACTTCCTGTGAGCTCCTGATGCTGTCTCATGTCCATGTCTTGTCTTATAGCTGATGTTACACTCCCTGAACCCTCCAAACAGCGTGTTACACTTCAAAATCATTTTTTTATTCCTCAACTTTAGAAGGTCGTAACTCAGTTTCTGAATTTCATAGACGAACCAAAGACATCCAAAGATAAGTGCATTGAAGTCGCGTCTTTCTCGTGGAAATCACAGCTTGTCCCTAGCCTTGCGGGGGACGCAGTACCACTTGTTAAAAAAGGGCAAAAAGCATTGGTATAGATTGCTTAATATTATCAGGATCCATTTTTTTGCCTTCACATTTTTAAGCTAACATTTTTTGCCCTTTTTTCAAACAAGTGGTGCTGGGTGCCCCCGCATACCCCCTCAATTTGAGCACTGACTATGTTACTTGCACTTGTGTGCCATCTGAAAACCTTGTCCATCTGGTATATTTTATTTTTAATTTAACTAGGCAAGTCAGTTAAGAACAAATTCTTATTTACAATGACAGACTACTGGGGAACAGCAGATTAACTGCCTTGTTCAGGGGCAGAACAACAGATTTGTACCTTGTCAGCCTGGGGATTCAATCCAGCAACCTTTCGGTTACTGGCCCAACTCTCTAACCACTAGGGTACCTGCCCCCCCCCCATGCTGTATCTGTTGTGTGTCGTTGCCGTATACCTTTTTATTATTTTGTAATCAGTATCAGAGACTTGTTTCAAACACAAACGGTAATACAAGATTTCTTTAATGTATCACTATACGTTTTTAGATATGACAAATACATAATACCCACATCATGCACATTAACTGTAACACGTATCCTTCAGACTGTCCTTTTCAATATCAACATTTTCTGACAACAAAAAATGTACACTTACCTGTTAATGCTCTATTGTGTTTATATACCTGCAGTAAGTACCTTTATGTAATAAAGTTTATTTTAGTAATTTGATTGTTTTTATGATAAAAAGTATGTACATAAATCTACACTGAGTGTACAAAACATTAGGATCACCTTCCTAATATTGAGTTGCAGCCCCCTTTGCCCTGAGACCAGCCTCAATTTGTCTGGGACTCTACAAGGTGTTGAAAGTGTTCCACAGGGATGCTGGCCCATGTTGACTCTAATGCTTCACACAGTTGTGTGAAGTTGGCTGGATGTTCTTTGGGTAGTGGACCATTCTTGATACACACTGTTGAGAGTGAAAAACCAAGCAGCGGTGCAGTTCTTGACTCAAACCGGTGCGCCTGGCACCGACTACCATACCCCGTTCTAAGGCACTTACATATTTTGTCTTGCCCATTCACCCTCTGAATGGCACACATACACAACCCATGTCTCAAGGCTTAACAATCCTTCTTTAACCTGTCTCATCCCCTTCATCTAAGCTGATTGAAGTGGATTTAACAAGTGACATCAATAAGGGATCATAGCTTTCATTTGGATTCACATGGTCAGTCTATGTCATGGAAAGAGCATGTTTTGTACACTCAGTGTATGTATTATGATTTTTCATAAAACTCATATTTTATATAGTGGAACATTACTCATATACACGTAAACAAAACGATACACAAAGGTACTATACAAAGAATCTGTACAATGATACAACAACACCAATCTCATTGTCTATCCAAGCAATGAGTTGTATCGCGTCCTCGCTCCTCGCCTCCTTCTCAAACCCCATTGGACGAGAAAGCCAGGGTTCTCCCCTTTGACCTTCTCCTCAAATGGGTTTTGAGAAGGAGGCGAGGAGTGAAGACACAAGGAGTATGCAATTGAGATTCTCCCCATCTGTCACCCGACAAGGCACCTTAACAGTTCATAACAGTCCAGAAAGGGAAGTAGCAGGGTTTGGGAGTAACTGATAAAAAAAAAACAGCTAAAATATTGTAATCAGATTACAGATACTTTTGAGAAACTAGATGACTACTTCTTGGATTACTTTTAAATTCAGAATGGATGTTTGTTTCGGTTTTCTTTAATGACAAGCAATTCAGCATTGAAAAAAGGCGCAAGTTTAATTTCGTTCCACCTGAGCGAGTCTGACCACAAGTCAGAGACCACTATGATGACACACCAAATGCGTTTGATGGATCCTTTTTATCTTCTTCTAATGCCTCTTCTGGGGAAAATAATCCAAAAGTAACTGAAAGTAATCAGATTATGTTACTGAGTTTGGGTGATCCAAAAGTTACATTACTGATTACAATTTTGGACAGATAACCTAACCAACCCTGACAAGGAGTGTCCACAAGATGGAGGAGGTCAGAACTCGCACTCCTCCAGTATCTCCTCCATGGTCTCTCCCAGCGTCATCTCTCCATCGCTACTTGACAGGCTCTTCCTGGTGTGGAACTCCAACCCTCCCGTGTCTCTCTCCCTATCTCGCCACCCTGACACCTCCCCTCCTTCCCCCTCTCGTCGCCCTCCTTGCCCCTGCAAGGCCACCTGCAGCAAGTGGGAGTGTGTGGCAGGCCCACCCCCCTCCTCATATGATTCGCTCTGCTGGGAGCCATGGGGGCGTCGGCCTCTAGAGCACTTCCACAGATGTTTGAGGGGCTCGCCCTGGAAGTCGATGCAGGGCGTGACCTGGAAGTGGTTTGTGAACAGGAAGAGCTGCCATCGCTTTTTCAGCTCCGTCTGGACCTGGAGATAACAGATTTTTATTTATGTTTTTACTTGTATTTATTTATTATTTTCTATTACGATTAGAACGATTTGTTAAGCTAACACTTAGGCTACAGTAAATTGAACTGCTAGTTTGTGGACAGTTACCTCTACGTTGGCAAAGCAGTACAGCACAGAAACCAAGAATCCCTGAGAGAGAGGTATGACACATAATGATTGTATTCAAGGTAACAAACTCTACCAGACCATTTGCATTTATTATCAAGACAAATTCTTTCCCTCTAAATGCAGTTCTTAATGGGATCAGGATGTTTTCCTTTCTTTACTCAACAGGAACAATTAAACATTTGTTATGGTCTTGTGGAAGGTGGCCATTTTGTTATCAGTTCTTACCTGGAAGGAGCTAAGGGTGAGGTTAATGAAGTTCCTGGCATAGCGGCTGCTTCCCTCCACACTCTCATCTATCAGTATAGTGAAAACTACCTCGTGGATCCCCAGTAGAGGGATCAGGACTATCGTAGCCCTGGCCAAGCTAACAGAGAAAAGGAAAGGAGTTTTGGCATTCAGACTGAACTGGGGCTCAAATAAAATAGTTGCTTGAGGGTGCTGGCTACTACTATCACAGATTAGAGTAAACCTTTAGAGTGACCGTAGCCTACCTGTATCTGTAGTCTGTGAATTTCACTTGGTCTGCCTTTAACTTTGAGAGCAGCAACATTAGTATTTTGATGAATATGTAGAAAATGACCTGCAACACAAATCAATTATATATTTTTTCTGTAAAACAGTAGGAGATGCTTATGTTTTGAGGCTGGTGTGTAAAAAGTAAACTGTGTCTTTAAGAGGAGAAGCCCTATCTTATTGGGATCAGTGCACCGTAACCATTCTGCCCTATATGACATGCTTGTGACTGATTCTGACACCCACTGCTCTGGCTGACGTCTATGTCACATGGTCTCAACTATTGATCTTAGACATCCCAAAATCGGTGTGAAATCAGTGAAAAATCACAGGAAATCTCACAAGAGCTGATGCCCCCAGTGTGTCAGTCTTGTGCACTTTTGGAGTACACTGTAGAGTCATGGTTTGATAGACGATTTATCGTTGTGTCACGTTCTTAGATATCAGTGGAGCATTAGTTGAGTGGTGATACAGGAGGTTGCTATAGGTTATATATTGTAGGTTGCTACTCACCAACACAGATAAAGTGATGGGTCCCCGTATTATCCACCAGATCCATCTATTCTCATTGTTCCAGCACCTTAGGACAGGAGAGATTCAAGCAAGATTTGGGCCTACAGCATCAGCTTGTATCATAGACTATTGGGTATTTACACAGATCAGTACTGATTGATTACTTTACGAGAGCAGACATAAATATGATCAGAAGTCTTGAAATGAGTGGTGGAAATTCTCCCAAAATACTTACCCTTTATTTTCATATAGAACTTTGCTCACAGTCCATGGCACCACAAACACGAATGGAGTACCTTTAGCAGGAGCAAAAGTATTTTGTCGCCATAGGTTGACAACTTATCTTCATTAGAGCCTTACCCCAACCAATCAGAATGTGCGTTTTAAACATTAGCGCCTTACCTCAGCCAATTAACATGTATCTTATAAACATTTAGAACCATACCCCAGCCAATGAGCATGTATCTCTTGAGCAGTCGTCTCTTGGTGAGGACGTCGGTGAACAGGAGGGTCTGGAGGAAGATTGCTTCTACCAGGAGCCAGAAGTAGTTACAGGCTACAAAATACTCCATGGACACCCGAGAGGCCTTACATACCACCGTTATCTACAGGAAGATGAGATATTAGATGTAATAGGATATATTACAGTGCCTTATCCTTGTTGAATACATTTATTTTACATAATAGTCTCTTGTGACAGACGTTAACGTAAGAGCACACCTGAGATTTTGTTCTGGGTGCCCGAGATTTCTTCTATCATAACAAATAAGTATTCTGAAGGCCAGCATGGTTGATTTTTTTTTAAAACAAACTCTACAGGACATGAGTACCACTGAATTGGAGTATGAGTTCCACCCTTGGTCGTCACTGGGTAGCTTGGTGTACATGACATGTAACACGATCTCCTTTATGAAGACGGCTATGGCTCTCAACATGAAGGACACAAACAGATTCATGTGGATGTAGTTCCTCGTACAGTGGAGCTTCCTGGAAGAGACAGAGGTTGGCATTGACGCAAACCCACCACTGACTATTTAGTGTGGAAATTGATTATGTGATTATGCGACTAAGATGAATGCTCAGTACATAGGCAATCCATTGTGGTTTATAGTGATCAATAACATAATATGTAATCTTGTTATTCTGCTTCCCCTGGTATCCATTTTATATTTTATTATCAATTAATGACATTGAACACTGACCAGTGGGTTTGAATCAATGCCGTGACTAAGGAGTATGTCATTGCTTTGCAGTTGTGTCATCGCCCTACGATAGTAGAATTCATCATAATCATCATTAACATGTGCCTAACCCCCTGACCCCTGCGCTCTGGCCCCTTGACACTAACCTGAGAATGCCCATGAGCAGAGTGGCCAGAGAGAGGGAGGAGAGGGACAGAGAGTAGCCGACGATGGAGATGACCCTCAGGGCTGCATGGCGAAACCACTCATCCTCCTGAAAGACACAGACATGGAAAAAAAGAAGTGAAAAAGAGGCAATTGACCTCAACCTCTGAAATTCACTTAGATATTACATTTGATGATACAATGGAAGCAATACATGGTTATAACATCTACAGAAAAGACAGAAATGCAAAAATATTAGGTGTTGCCATTTATACACTATTCAGAACCACATTCCTGTAAAGCTTAGAGAGGATCTCATGTTAAATACTATTGAAGTAATATGGCTACAGGTTCATCTGCCTCACCTAAAGCCCATTCTGGTGGGAAGCTGCTATAGACCACCAAGTGCTAACAGTCAGTTTCTGGATAACGTGTTAAATGGTTGATAATGTACACAACCAGTCAAATGTTTTAGAACACCTACTCATTCAAGGGTTTTTCTTTGTTTGTACAATTTTTTACATTGTAGAATAATAGTGAATATATCAAAACTATGAAATAACATATATGGAATCATGTAGTTAACAAAAAAGTGTTAAACAAATCCAAATATATTTGAGATTCTTCAAAGTAGCCACCCTTTGCCTTGATGACAGCTTTGAAAGTTTCTTTTAGTGCAGTTTCAAAAACTATCAAGCGCTATGATGAAACTGGCTCTCATGAGGACCGCCACATGAATGGAAGACCCAGAGTTACTTTTGCTGCAGAGGATACGTTCAAGAGTTACCAGCCTCAAAAATTGCAGCCCAAATAAATGCTTCACAGAGTTCAAGTAACAGATACATCTCAACATCAACTGTTCAGAGGAGACTGTGTGAATCAGGCCTTCATGGTTGAATTGCTGCAAAGAAACCACTACTAAAGGACACCAATAAGAAGAAGAGACTTGGCCAAGAAACACAATCAATGGACATTAGACCGGTGGAAATTTGTCCTATGGTCTGGAGTCCAAATTGGAGATTTTTGGTTCCAACCGCCGTGTCTTTATGGGGGTGTGGGGGTGCTTTGCTGGTGACACTGTCTGTGATTTATTTAGAATTCAGGGCACACTTAACCAGCATGGCTACCACAGCATTCTGCAGCATTATGTCATCCCATCTGGTTTGGGCTTAGTGGGACTATCATTTGTTTTTCAACAGGACAATGACCCAACATACTTCCAGGCTGTGTAAGGGCTATTTTACCAAGAAGGAGAGTGATCTGCGTCAGATCATCAGGCCTGCATCAGATGACCTGGCCTCCGCAATCCCCCGACCTCAACCAAATTGAGATGGTTTGGGATGAGTCGAACCGCAGAGTGAAGGAAAAGCAGCCAACAAGTGCTCAGCATATGTGGGAACTCCTTCAAGACTGTTGGAAAAGCATTCCAGGTGAAGATGGTTGAGAGAATGCCAAGCGTGTGCAAAGTTGTCATCAAGGCAAAGTGTGGCTATTTGAAGAATCTCAAATAGAAAATATAGTTTGATTTGTTTAACACTTTCTTGGTTACTACATGATTCCATATGTGTTATTTCATAGTTTTGATGTCTTCACTATTATTCTACAATGTAGAAAATAGTAACAATAAAGAGAATCCCTTGAGGAAGTAGGTGTTCTAAAACTTTTGACCAGTAATGTATGTGATATAAACAGAGAGGTATATTTTCTGGGTGATTTAAATATTGACTGGCTTTCATCAGGCTGTCCACTCAAGAGAAATCTTCTAACTGTAACTAGTGCTTGCAACCTGTATCGGGTTATCAATCAACCTACCAGGGTTACAAATAAGCACAGGAATGAAATGATCAACATGTATTGATCACATCTTTACTAATGCTGCAGAAATTTGCTTTAAAGCAGTGTCCAAATCCATAGGATGTAGTGATCAATTTGTAAGTCGCTCTGGATAAGAGCGTCTGCTAAATGACTTAAATGTATATGTAAATGATCACAATATTGTAGCCATATCTAGGAAAACCAAAGTTCTAAAGCCTGGGCCTAGTATAATTTATAAGAGGTCATACAATAGGTTTTGTAGTGATTCCTATATTGTTGATGTAAAGAATATTTGTTGGTCCATGGTGTGTAATGAGGAGTAAACAGACACTGCACTTGACACATTTATGAAATTGCTTATCCCAGTTACTAATAAGCATGCACCATTAAGAAAATGACTGCTAAAACTGTTAAAGCCCTGTGGATTGATGAGGAATTGAAAAAAATGAATGGTTGAGAGGAATGAGGCCAAAAGGAATGTCAAATAAGTCTGGCTGCACAACCGATTGGCAAATATACTGCAAATTGAGAAATTGAGAAATCATGTGACTAAACTGAATATAAAGAAGAAACTAGATTATGAAACAAACATCAATTATATAGAGAATGTCAGTAAAAAACTTTGGAGCACTTTAAATTAATTTATGGGCAAAAAGGCAAACTCAGCTCCATCATTCATTGAATCAGATGGCTCATTCATCACAAAACCCACTAATATTGGCAACTACTTTAATGTTTTTTTCATTGGTAAAATTAGCAAACTTAAGCATGACATGCCAGCAACAAACACTGACACTACACATCCAAGTATAACTGATCAAATTATGAAAGACAAGCATTGTAATTTTGAATTCCATAAAGTGAGTGTGGAAGAAGTGAAACAATTATTGTTGTCTATCAACAATGACAAGCCACCGGGGTCTGACAACTTTGATGGAAAATTACTGAGGATAATAGAGGACAATATTGCCTCTGCTATTTGCATATCTTCAATCTAAACCTACTAGAAAGTGTGTTCCCTCAGGCCTAGAGGGAAGCAAAAGTAATTCCGCTATCCAAGAATAGTAAAGCCCCCTTTTCTGGTTCAAAAAGTCAACCAATCAGCCTGTTACCAACCCTGAGTAAACTTTTGGAAAAAATGGTGTTTGACCAGATAAAATGCTATTTTGCTGTAAACAAATTGGCAACAGACTTTCAGTACACTTATATTTAAGGACATTCAACAGTGCTTACACAAATAACTGATGATTGGCTGAGAGAAATTGATGATAAAAAGATTGTTTTGTTAGACTTCAGTGCGGCTTGTGACATTAAAGATCTTAGTATGCTGCTGGAAAAACGTATTTGCTATGGCTTTACACATAGGGTGTTCTTTAATGGAAGCCTCTCCAACATAATCCATGTAGAACCAGGAATTCCCCAGGGCAGCTGTTTAGGGCCCTTACTTTTTCAATCTTTACTAACAACATGCCACTGGCTTTGAGTAAAGCCAGGGTGTCTATGTATGCAGATGACTCAACACTATACACATCAGCTACTACAGTGACTGAAATGACAGCAACACTTCACAAAGAGCTGCAGTTATTTTCAGAATGGGTGGCAAGGAATAAGTTACACGGAACCCAAACCGGCTGTGCGCGAGCACCATCGTGCGTACATTCATTTTGTCCCCCCACACCAAACGCGATCACGACACGCAGGTTAAAATATCAAAACAAACTCTGAACCAATTACATTAATTTGGGAACAGGTCAAAAAGCATAAAACATTTATGGCAATTTAGCTAGTTAGCTTGCACTTGCTAGCTAATTTGTCCTATTTAGCAAGCTTGCTGTTGCTAGCTAACATGTCCTGGGATATAAACATTGAGTTGTTATTTTACCTGAAATGCACAAGGTCCTCTACTCCGACAATTAATCCACACATTAAACGGTCAACCGAATTGTTTCTAGTCATCTCTCCTCCTTCCAGGCTTTTTCATCTTTGAACTTAAATGGTGATTGGCATCTAAACTTTCATAGTATTACTACACCGAACAGCAACACAGTTCGTCTTTCAATCACCCACGTGGGTATAACCAATGAGGAGATGGCACGTGGGTACCCGCTTCTATAAACCAATGAGGGGATGGGAGAGACAGGACTTTCAGCGCGATCTGCGTCAGAAATAGAAAGGAATTCTATTTTAGCCCTTGGCACTGCAGACTCTTGTTGACGCGCGTGAGCAGTGTGGGTGCAATAATTGAATAACATAGATTTCTACATTTATTTTGCAACGCTCGAGCACGCGACGCGAGCGGTGTGGTCAGCCTATAGTCCTAAATATTTCAAAAACTAAAAGAATTGTATTTGAGAGAAATCATTCACTAAACCCTAAACCACAACTAAATATTGTAATGAATTATGTGGAATTTGAGCAAGTTGATGTGACTAAACAGCTTGGAGAACCCTGGATTGTAAACTTTCAGGGTCAAGACATGTTAAACATTTCTTAGGGATAGCCCCCTTTTTTCAATAACTTGAAGAGTGAGCAAACTACTTGACATTTAGTGTGAAGTCACCCAGGTACATTTGGGCAAATCATGAAAGAGACATTTACATTAATATTACACTTTTCTGCAAGAATATCATCAAATCTGTATACTTGGACTTTGATTTAGCTTTTTCAGTATTAGTAGCCATATTATAAGTTCAACATTTGCAAACAACCAGTTTTCATAACTTCATAACTCTCCATATTCTTAGAATTTTTTTCCAAAAGGAAAAGGCTGGCTGTCACACAAGGTTAACAGCTACATTTTGCGACAGATACGGGGTTTCCCGGATACTCCCGTAAAGCCCAGCTCATTGACTATCTAGCTAGCTTATTGCTTATTTGACAAAGTTAGAGTCGATCAAGTGAAGACCGCCCGCGTCATTGGCGTGCCATGAAGGCATCACTCTCTGACCAAATTTGGTGTCCTATAGGATATACTACACCCCTAATGATATAGGGAAGTCTGGTTACGTTCTAGGATCTCTGAGGAATACATACGAACGTGATATGACTGGTTGAAACAACGTTTAGGGTTAGATTTTTAAAGATTCCTTTCTTTGCAAATTGAACGAGTGGAAATACTAAATCGAACGTGCATGCCATATGGACCTTTTAATGATATGAAAAATGATTTTATCTAACAAAACAACACTTTATGTTATTTCTGGGACCCTTTGGATGATAAATCAGAGCAAGATTTCAGAATGTAAGTACACATTTCACCTTCAGAGGTGAATTTATCAAACCTATTGCGGTGAAAAAAGTGTTTTGTTGTTAGGAGCTCTCCTCAAACAATAGCATGGCATTTTTTCGCAGTAATAGCTACTGTAAATTGGGCTGTGTGGTTATATTAACAAGAATGTAAGCTTTCAGGCGATGTTAGACACTTATATGTACCGACATTTGTTGTTTCTCTAAAATCTGCGATCGTGACACAAGGCGCTGCATGATTTGCAACTATCCCTCCTACAGGCCCTAGATTTGTCGCACCTAGACTACTGGACAACACCCTGTCGTTCTCCACTAACATCAAGGCGGTGACCCGATCCTGTAGGTTCATGCTCTACAACATTCGCAGAGTACAACCCTGCCTCACACAGGAAGCGGCGCAGGTCCTAATCCAGGCACTTGTCATCTCCCGTCTGGATTACTGCAACTCGCTGTTGTCTGGGCTCCCTGCCTGTGCCATTAAACCCCTACAACTCATCCAGAACGCCGCAGCCCGTCTGGTGTTCAACCTTCCCAAGTTCTCTCACGTCACCCCGCTCCTCCGCTCTCTCCACTGGCTTCCAGTTGAAGCTCGCATCCACTACAAGACCATGGTGCTTGCCTACGGAGCTGTGAGGGGAACAGCACCTCCGTACCTTCAGGCTCTGATCAGGCCCTACACACAAACAAGGGCACTGTGTTCATCCACCTCTGGCCTGCTCGCCTCCCTACCTCTGAGGAAGCACAGTTCCCGCTCAGCCCAGTCAAAACTGTTCGCTGCTCTGGCACCCCAATGGTGGAACAAGCTCCCTCACGACGCCAGGACAGCGGAGTCAATCACCACCTTCCGGAGACACCTGAAACCCCACCTCTTTAAGGAATACCTGGGATAGGATAAAGTAATCCTTCTAACCCCCCCCCCCCCCCCTTAAAAGATTTAGATGCACTATTGTAAAGTGGTTGTTCCACTGGATATCATAAGGTGAATGCACCAATTTGTAAGTCGCTCTGGATAAGAGCGTCTGCTAAATTACTTAAATGTAAATGTAATGTAAATGTTCAGTTGTGTGGTCAGGTGCCACAAAGAGGGACTTTCAATTGGCTCAGAACAGGGCAGCGTGGCTGTACATAGAGAGCTAACATTAATAATATGCAGGGCAATCTCTCATGGCTTAAAGTGGAAGAGAGACTGACTTCATCACTACTTGTTTTTTTAAGAGGTGTTGAAAAGCTGAATGCACCGAACGGTCTGTTTAAACGACTAGCACACAGCTCGCACACCCATGCATACCCCACAAGACATGCCACCAGAGGTCTCTTCACAATCCCCAAGTCCAGAACAGACTATGGGAGGTGCAGAGTACTACATAGAGCCATGACTACATGGAACTCTATTCCACATCAGGTAACTGATGCAAATAGTAGAATCAGATTTAAAAACAGAAAGAAATACACCTTATGGAACAGCAGGGACTGTGAAGAGACACACACACAGGTACAGACACACGCATAAGCACACGGGCGCTGGCACACGCACTCTACACACACTTACATTGTAATATTGTTGTATAGTGGTATCATACATTTTGTGTTGTGGATATGTGGTGGTGTGACAGTGCATGTACTGTTTTATCTTTTATGTTTTATGTGTAATATAAGTGTCTTAATGTGTTTGCACCCCAGAAAGAGTAGCTGCTACCTTGGCAGCAGCTAACGGGGATCCCTAATAAAATACAAATGGTAAATTTTGAACTGGGGTATGATTTATTTTTGACGTTTCAGTTGCAAGGCCTTTTCCAAATGCAAGGCAAGTCTCCACTCTGTTTCCTCTCACAGCCTTTTCCTCACCTCGGGTTTAAAGAAGTCTTGGTTATCACATTCTGTCTTCTCCCGCCAGACATCCGTAGAATTCTCCTGGAGTCGCCAGGACCCATTGGACAGACACTCCATGTACACTCTCCTGGAGTCATCTGGGTCAGGAAGAGAAGCAGAATGACTAGATCGGTTATGGAGAGATTTGCTCACGTTCCAACCATGTTGGAAGGCACATTTAACTGTGCTTCTAATTGCGTGGTACTATATGAAATGTTATGATGTTGTGTTGTGACATCACATGACGTTATAGATGTATGAATGTATGGATATGTGTGATATTTATTTATTCATAAGGGACAATGCGCATAAATCAACATCAATATTACAATAATGAAACATCCATGTAAATGTGCCGGGGTTAGCCGGGGTTAGCCAAAAGCTAATTTGCACCTGGGCAGGTAAGGGCGTTTTCACAGCCACTATATAAATCCTCACTAAAACAATACAAAATATATCATTCTAACAACAACATCAACAACAACACTATCATCAACTGTCGTCTTACATATGAGGAATCACAGATAACTCATGTGTACAGGTTTGGATAGATTTGAGCCTAGTTTTCAATTTTACATTTGAAAATACAATAATCAGTGCAGCTTCTCAAGTCCATGGGCATTGCATTCCAGTATATTGTAGCTCTAACAGAGAAGGCCATTTGAACAATTTTACTGTGTCGAAAAGGGACAACGCAATCCCCTCTAGTTACTGCCCTTGTTATCCTGGAGGTGCTTTCCTTGAGCATGATATGCCGGCATAGGGGTGGAGAGACAAGACCTTTCAGGATCTTAAAGACAAGGCTTGCAAGGCTCTACATCATGCTTAAAGCTATCCAGACTAAATAAATGATCTATGTAAATTATATGACAATGGTGGTAATTGTTTGGTTTGTTATCAAGTGATTCAATTGGTTTCAGATTAGTGGCTCCTGCCTGTGACCAGCATGTGAGGCAATATCTCAAATGTGAGAAGATTATAGCATGCCTAAAGTTGGATAATCCATACTTGACTGTGTTAAGCACCTTCTTCACATGTTTCTTAAATGTCAAGTTGGAGTCCAAAATGACGCCGAGATACCTGAAATTAGACACAACTTTCAGACGCTCCTCATTAACAAGAACAGCTTGTTGGGAAGAATCAATGGATTTCTTATAGAAGTACATATGTAACAGTATAGCTTCCGTCCCTCTCCTCGCCCCAACCTGGGCTTGAACCAGGGACCCTCTGCACACATCAACAACCGACACCCACGAAGCATCGTTACCCATCGCGCCACAAAAGCCACAGCCCTTGCAGAGCAAGGGGAACAACTACTTCAGGTCTCGGAGCGAGTGACGTCACCCGATTGAAACGCTATTAGCGCGCACCACCGCTAACTAGCTAGCCATTTCACATCGGTGACACATACAAACAGTCTTTAAATGCATGCAAGAATTAGTCATCCATTTAGAAACATGTACCATAGCTTCAGTTAATTTGTTAACAACTAGTTGTCTATTTTTTTGTGTACATACAGAACTGTATCATCTGCATACATCTGCATGTTAACTTGTGGGCAAACAAGTGTGAGATCATTTATATAGAGGGTAAACAGAAGGGGGCCTAATATTGACCCTTGTCGGACCCCGAAGTTATAGTAAAGAGAGTCCGACTGAGTGTCCCCCAAACAAACCCTTTGACTTCTGTTTGTCAGATAGGAATACATCCAACTAATGACTTCAGTGGACACAGTAAGGGAGGATAGTTTGGATAGGAGGACCTCATGATTCACAGTATCAAAGGCCTTTTTAAGATCCAAAAAGACTGACTTCACCACCTATGTCCAGTTTAGATTTAATGCACTCCAAAAAAATAGCAGTTGGCTGTTTCGGTAGAATGGTTAGTTCTGAATCCAAATTGCATTTGATGGATTGAGTTACCCTGAATGAAGCCTCCAGACTCACCCTTTGTAATCCAGGGAAGGTAGGAAGGACAGGGCACTGACACGTTACCGGGGGCTGAGTGGGGCCAACACACAAACACGTCAACCATCCCGTTACAGTAGATTCCTGAAAGGACAAACAAGTAAAGAGTAAGAGACGAACAGAAAAGTACACAAATAATACAGTTCTATTGCTTAACGGAAAATTAATTTCCATATAGATCAATTGCTGCCCTGACAGTGTGGCTGCAATTAAATGACAATACACATTGTAGCGGGAAGAATGGTACATTGATACATGGAACTGGCCAGGGCCAAAAACAAACTGCTCACCAGTTTCTGAGAAAATGCTTTCTGCTAAAATCCTGGTGCAGTTCTCCCTATATTCATTCCGTTTAGAGATCAACTCTTCAAGTTTCATCTTCGTGGCGTCAGTTAATGTGGGATCCTAATAAAATAAAATCAATCACAGAGCCCACCATCTTTCATGTGAAATAAGACAGTTATAAAGAGAGGAATATTTTATGATAAACTATACATTTTTACCACCCCCAACAATGTGCCAGGAAGACTGAGGGGAATGTGGTTTTAGTGAGAGTCCACAAGATGGCAGTATTTGAGTAGAATTCCTGTTGAGCTATCTAACTACCCAACCTCCATCTTTGGTAGGCGTCTGTGTAGGCAATTTCACAAGCCTTGGGCTCAATTCAAACCGTATTGCTGAAGTTCAGCACTGTAGTGCAATTGAAATGTAACGGTAATTTCCGATTGAGCCGACATATGCAAGGCTAACCTTGAATGCAGTCTCCGCAGACGCAGGAACATTGTCTTAAATTTTTAATCGTGCTATAGCGCTGAACTTCGGCGATACAGATTGAGTCGAGACCCTAATGTCATGTGGTCTAAACTAATAGAAGTAAATGCACCTGTTTCATTTACTCTGAGAAGAGAAATCAAAATGGGAGATTTGACCAGCAGTAACTCAGTTAGGCTGCGTTTACACAGGCAGCCCAATTATGATCTTTGGACAATTATTTGCATAGCTGATATCTATCTGATCTTTCCCTAATGTGTAAACATCAAAAAGAACTACAGGGAATGTAATCTTTTGACTTCCAGTTCATACAGTACCACCTCCATATGGCTGCGTTTACACAGGCAGCGCAATTCTGATCTTTTACCCAATGATTGGGCAAAAGATCAGAATTGGGCTTCCTGTGTAATCTGAATCCTGATACAAACCCGATCCTCCATATGCGACCTCTGTCTGGATGCTCAGATTCGATTTTTTTGCTCTTAAGTGGTTTGATGCTGCGTTCATAACCAAGTGGGAAGGTGGTCATTAACAGTTGTGAATTTGTAAATAAAAGTTGGATCCATTCACGTGCTTTGAACTCATTGAGAAACGCTGATTGACTAATGGCCAACAAGCTGTAAGTACAGACATCATGATTGTAAACCAATTATAGCGTTCAAAAGACAGAATAGATTTTTATAAATAATGTTTAGTTTTTACATCTAACTGCAGAAAATGCTGTTATCGAGGTAATTTCCTTAGTAGGTGATGTCAGACCTCAGCATGTGGGACAAGTCGGAGCTCAGGGATGATAGACGAGTTTCCAACTCGTAATTACGAGGGACATTCAAGTGGATTTTCCCCCAGTTGTATGTGGTAAATACCACCTTCCCACTTGGTTATGAATGCATCATTATTGCACATGACCTGTTGTTACCATGACAACCACCCCAACATTTACAGTAGTAGTAATGGGAAATGAGCATTACATCTGTTTGCTACTTCAGAGGCTACATCAATGCGAATGCGCAAATCTGATTTTAGTCACATGTAAAACTGTTTGAACATTCCAAAGAATTTCTGAAGTATAAAGAAAATCTGATTTGGGTTCTTAGGGTGGCTGTGTAAACACAACCTTATGCCTATTCATGATCTTGGTCCAAAATGTAAAGTGACTGCCCAGTATTTCCAGATTTCTATGAAATATGACTTATACATTTTCCTTACAAATCTTTTTAATGAAGTATGTTAAAAAGCAGCTTTTCTGTGTTGCAATTGTGTGAGCATACCCCAACAACAAAATGGTTAATGGTGTGGGCGTATACCAGTCGAAAAAAATATTAACGCAAGTAGACCGCTGATTGGCTAGCTCACCCTCTTCTAGACTGCTGATTGGCCAGCTCAAGATTACGTTATGCTCTATGAGGAAATAGCAAGCATTTTTTAAATGGTCTGTTTGAGATACAAGTTTGAGGTGCGGTTTTTGAAGTGTTTTTTCTCCAATTTATGCTTTGGCCACAAATACGAGTATCAACAACCTTATTTGGATATGAGTTAACAGAATATTAACTTTGAAAGGTAACTGGGCAGATACTTTAAGATATCTTACCACATGATTTGGCAATGTTCTATACAAATAAAACATTGACAAAACATAATAAATTCAATTATTCTAGTGGCAGACCAACCCTTCTCTTCTTTTCGTAAAGTAAACAGAGAATCAAGGTTTTCCCATGTAGAATCTGTTTTCCACAGGTGGGGTACAGTACCATAGATATATAATCCAATGGATTCTGTTTCTATGTGCGGTACTCTTTCTCTGACCAACATTCCCTGCCTTGCCTTCACACTCCAATGGGGATACATACTGTATATCTATCTGAACTATGTAACCTCCCTGTGCCTGTCCATTCTATTCCCCCTCCACCACCACCTGTTCCAATGTGATCTGTCCTATCCTAGGAGCGCCCTGACTTTCTAACGCTTCAATTGACCCCTTCTGTCTCTTGTCATCAGGTTTTCTGGACAGCAGCTATCACGGAGGAGTGTGTGTGTGTCTGTCTGTCTGTCAGATCTCTCACTACTATCTGGGGTGAAAAGAAGGTACAGGGGCTCTCCACTTTAAAATCCACTGAGACACTTAAGGGATTCTGAGTTTAACTCAGTTACATATTTGGACAGGGTGCTGATATAATTGAGGGCCTGGGAATCAAATCCGAGCGTTCTCTACTGAGATCATGTTCATCATATAGTATGTAGCTACTATTGACTAAAGGGATGTATTTACCGTAAGTACACAAGGTAATACTGAAGGTATAGAGTTTTAGGAGTTACCCAGATAGAATCATACTTTGGAAATGTGTCGGTGTATTTTTGTGCTGTATACTGTATGTCCGTTTCTGGCTGTTCTGGTACATTTTGCTGCATATTTTGTGATAATATTTATGTCTGGAGTGATATGCATGGCCATATGTGTGCCATGCCATGCCACCCAGTACATTATCATATAGCCATGTTGCTAAGCAACTCCAAAGTTCTTGCAAATCCCAGTCGCATAAAACAAAATAAAGATTTCATACCATAAATTCAGGGCTTATCATCTCACTGTGTCAGTGAGATAGACTATGGTTTTACAGTTCAACGGTAGCAATTCATCCTCTCAATCAGATAAAGGAGAACTGGAATCTGGAGTAAATTATGCTTCTCTGTTGTGAGGTTGGAATATTTGTGAGATTACTTCAATTCACCTTTTTAACAGAATATTAGTTTTTTCATATTTTACTGAATATTCTATATGTACTATAGATGTTCAAATAAATGCTCAACAAATAAATAAAAAACGTTTGTATTTTTTACTGGCACTCCCGACAGGAAACAAGTAGGAAAAGTTGTAAAGGAAATATCAAATGGCTCCAAAACTGGTTTAGAATCAATATTCTGGAGAAATTGAATTCAGATTAGTATATGCACGTGTGTGCCCTGCTTGTGTGTGTATGTGTCTGCATATGGGCAGGCAGGTACCCAAGCGGTTAGAGAGACGAGCCAGCAACCGGAGAGTTGCCAGCCAGTTTGAGTCCCGGGTCTGAGAGGAAAAAATCTGTTTGGGAAGTCAGCTGGCAACCGGAGGGTTGCTATTATCAATTCCTAGAAGCCATTGCCTGCCGTTGTACCTTGAGCAAGTCACTTAACCTCAATGTGTGTCTTTCGGGGGCGTTGGGATAAAGCAGATTTTAGTTGGACTTTGTGCTGACAAATAAATTGATCTTAATATTAATGTGTGTGTGTGTGTGTGTGTGCAGCTCACCATCTTACCTGCAGACTGGAGAGGAGCAGTAGGAGTAAAGGAGAGAGTGTGGGACTCCCCAGTGTCCACCCCCCTCTGTGCCAGGCTGGTCGTAGCATGGGTATGGCACTTTGTTTACATATAAGCTGGATGGTACCTCATCGACCCGCCTGCCACCGATGCTCTCTTCACACTCATCCTTGTCTTACCTCTCAGCATCCACACCACACGGAACCAACACATGGACCAGCCTCTTCTCTAAAGTGTCCAGTCCTTTCACCAATGTGGTTTTCCAGGTAAAGATGATTTGAGACTTGTGAACGTTTTATGTGCTTGGTTAAGCTGACTTACTCACGGTGTAGTCTGCTCTCAGTGTTTGGCTTCTGAGCTGATTTTTGAAAGGCAGTGTCTTCTCTCTTCAACGTAGGCTTGCCTCAAAACAGTGGGTTTTGGGGTAAAGATGATTTGTGATTGGTTTAGGTACATTTTTATAGGTGCCTGGTTGAGATGGAGCCGTCTTCTTAGGATCGTTGTTTCACTTCTTTTAGGCGTGGGTTGATATTCTGAAGGTAAATTCTTCCTGTAACTCTTAATGTTTTGGGAATAAATAGTGTTCTTCTCTTGGTTAACAGGTGTTTAGTAAAGATATCCAGGCACTTATTCTAGTTGTGGATTCTTTTGGAGCAACGTTCCCCATCTCATTGAGGCTTTAAACGAGACACTCCTTTTTAAGTTGTGATCAGTTTGATAAAGTTTTCTCCGACATCTCTCCTAGTTTTAGTATTTTATAAAGTTGTCCTCTGTCCTAGTTGACGTGTGTTAGTAAAGTTGTCCTCTGTCCTAGTTCACAAGCATTAGTTAACTTGTCCTTTGTCCCTCACCTAGTTGACGTGTATTAGCAAAGTCATCATTGTCTTCTTAGTATTTGGTAAAGTTGTCTTTGGCTCGTCTGCCTGTCGCTGTGTGTTTGGTTAAGTTGTCTTCGTCTCAAGCTCATTCTCAAGGGTTCTGTTGTCTGTCCTCCCTCATGTCCTGAACGCGACTGAAAGTGTCTGTGAATCCTCACCCATCAGTCTGCCTCCCCTTTTTCTCCGCCCGGCCTTGTCCCAGCCAATCAAGATAAGACAAGGGAGAGCTATTTTACTGGAGTGACTTTATAGTCCAGGAGGGGAACGCACACACAAGCAGAAAGTATATACACACACACACACAAACACACACACACACAAACACACACACAAACAGTCACATCGTAAGGTGTGCAGTGTTGATCCATGACTGGGGCTAAAGGTTCAGTGGCAATTTTATGTGGGTGGTTCTCCCAAAGTAAGAGGGCCTCATCAACAGTATTTGACACTAATGGGATCTCTGTGTGGTCTAATGGATCTGCAAACGCACCACAGGAGCTGCAGGGGCCATGACCAAACACACAGGATGGATCATAAGCCATAGAAACATGTTGTACTACCGTTCATGCACTGTGCAGATGGTGCAGCCCAAAAAATACATTACTATTAAATCAAATCAAACTTTTCCTAAGTGTACTATTGTATAAGTTTAACAATAAGTAGCGCTTTATAGACAACGAGAGGGGGGGTTAAAACTATGTTTGGAAGTAAACTACATTCCTTAGACATTTAGAAAGAAAGAGAAAAGCTAATCAATTGATAACCTTATTTCACTATGACGTCACAGTGTAAACAATGTGCTGTACGAGGGCGGTTGATTCTAGTGTTGTTTACACCATTATTTACCGCATTGTTTACATGTTGACATAATAGGGAAATAGGGTTATAGAAGAGAAAAGGAACCTTTGTAACAAGGAACAAGAGAAAAGGTATAAACACCTGTAATAAAAGGGAAACATTACGTAGAGGAAGATCAGATACATGGAGGAAGATATGACTCAGCCTATGTAGACAATTCTCCCAGTCCCCACCGATCAATGGTTCTTTGTAGGACTGTCAGTGTGGGGAGGGCCTGAGGTGGCAGTCTGCCGGGGTTAACTCGCTTCTAGTTTAATATTAAAGCCCTACTATAGCTCTGCGGGGCCAGCTTTGGTTGTCACAGAGTCACAGTGTCCTTTGTTTTGCCACGGGGCTTTCCACAACTGTAAAAGAACAAAATATCAGGGGGTTGTTATGGTTAGGGTTAGGTTCGAGTCGAGGTGTGGACATGAAGCTAAGGTTGGGATTAGAGTTGAGACTAGGATTAGGATATGGACAGCTAGGCTTAGTTATTTATATGCACATCTAGTATTTCTCAGGTGCTAGGCATAAGAACATAATCACACAGGTCATGCTATAAAACAACTGGAGAATACCTGGCCTCACCACATCAACCCACAACTATTTATCCTCACAGTGTTGTGCACTTCACAGGTGGAGGATTGAAGGAGTTAGTTATGCTTCCGATTGACAGCCGTAACCTAACGTCAGCTATTATTTACATTTTAAAATAGGCTTACATCCACTTTGTGAGATAATTTGCTACTGAGAGTAAGGATATCTAGTGTAAGTAAAGGCAATTACAGTATAGTACATCACATTACACTAATGTAGAGAGTTTACTGACCTTCACAAGAGCAGGGTGTAGTAAAATCCATGTTAGTGTGGGTAGATCATTCAGCCAGGAATGAAATAAATGCACAGTATCCTTTGGTGCGAGTCCTGCTCTTCTGATGGACTGTACATCCATCTGATCATTCTATAGATCATAATTTGATAGTATGGTATATTATGATGGAAGACACACCTGTCACTTTTTGTGAAATGGGAGGAAGTTAAAAGCATGGCTGGTTTGTTTACATGAAGAGCTAACCTTAGTAATACATCAGCTGGTACGTAATTGTGTTTTCATTACAGAATGATCTAGTGCTCTGATAAATATAGGGGGCAGATTTGACAGTGAATCCATCCAGGTGACTCTCCATGGTATAGGGACTATGAAGATGCAGGAATTAAGGCTCCACTGTGACCCAGTCATGGCATCATTTGTGACTGTGTGATATACAAAATATCAAACTGAAATTAGTTTATTTTACTCTTGGTTCCATAAGCATGGCTGTAAAAAGTCCTGATACAGTCATATATCAGCATTATCTTCACTAACAATAAAAAGCTTAAGAGGGTTTAGACGACAATTACAATATATAGAGAAATTCTCGCAGGTCCAGGACAACGTAAATGTGATAAAAGCAATTTCATGGAGACATGGCCTTAGGACAGCCCTGGTATTGCTACCCCATGCCAAGGATCCTCTGTGTGTGTGGGTGTGTATTTGTGTGTGTGGGTGTGTATTTGTGTGTGTGCATGAGTGTGTGTGTGTGTGTGTGTGTGTCGAAGCTGGACTTGGTCCGAGACGAGAGTGAAGAGGCTGTCAAAGAGCTAATGTGACGGTTCAAGTGTGCCCATTTGAAACACATATAATAGTAAGACACTCGCCAACTGAACTGAAGCTTCTCCCACTAAGAGAACTGTCTGGTTTGTCACTCGTCTGTGATGTGTGCCTCACTCACATTGAAATAAAATCAAACCTATTTCATCATAAAAACAGGCCAAACCTGTCACAATAAAGTTAAGGATGGCTGCTTTGGCAAGTCCTACAGTCCCATTCGGACAGACTTTAGTTTCATCGTTTTGGATGCTGAGACGGTAGCTTTAACTGTCTCATTTAGTTTTCACACTATACTAATGAGCATTTCATTCCCCAGATCAGAGTTTGCACACAGCAGCTTATAATGGGAGACAGTCAATGAAGTGTTTGTGTCTTTTCACTCATTAAAGAGAGATATTACAGTAATGATCTGTCTGGGTTTGTTTCCTGCGAGCTTGGCTTTGACTCTGCCAGTATTTTAGCTTCGTCTACTCTCAGCCATAGCAATGAACTTGCCGTCTACTCTCAGCCATAGCAGTGAACTTGGCTTGAACCGTGAAGATGGCAGTATTTACTTTGTTGTGGTTTTATGACATGTTTGTGCATCACGGAATCACTGTACCATTCTCTCCCATTGTCATGAGAGCTTCTCGTGAGCACTGGAGAAGCAAATCTAAACAAAGGATTCCAGACCCATTTTGTTGTCTCGTGTCTTAAAACGGGTCTGGAGTAGATTTTAAGTGCATTCCCATGATCTTTTATTTGGAGGTCAACATATATAGATAAAAAGGCAAAATACATAGCTAAGAAGTACTTTCCCAAGAGTCTTTTGTCTCTTACGAAGTGTCCTTCTTTGTCTTTTTCACTTTTAGCTCAAAACATTTTCAGCTGATTTGTAGTCAGAACGCCAACATGGTGAGTTTTAGGAATACATTACAGCAGGGCCCTTTCAACAACAAATACCCAGATATGCCAAACAACAGTATGCTGCCAGCAAAGCAGGCCACTGAGGTACTAAGACAATTGTGAGAGTGAACTAATTGATACATATATTTTCAGATAAAGCTGTGCTCGTGTTCGACATGGCAATAACACTGTGAAAACTGATGTCCGAACCCTTCTGCTTCAGTATGGATCCAATATGGGTCAGAGGTATTGGATTTCTGCTTTTTCAACCAAGGGGAATGACAAACCGAAACAGGCAGTTCTTTCTGGGGGGGAATATTTGATTTGTTGTGTTTTCTTTCTGCATCACAAGCAAATATAATCCTGAGCTACTGAAAAATGTCCTGATCGCAGGTCTCTGAGACATTCTGTACATTGGAAGAATCATACAACACTGGCACCAGGCAAATACAACCACATACAGTGCCTTCAGAAAGTACTCAGACACCTTGACTTTTTCCAAATGTTGTTACGTTACAGCCTTATTATAAAATGGATTAAAAAAATATAAAAATCCTCAGCAATCTACACACAATACCCCATAATGAAAAAAGGTTTTTAGAAATGAGTGAACACAGGTTTTTAGAAATGTTTGCACCTTTATTAAAAATAAAAAACCCAAAGACTCTCAGACCATGAGAAACAAGATTTTCTGGTCTGATGAAACCAAGATTGAACTATTTTGCCTGAATGCCAAGCTTCCACGTCTGGAGGAAACCTGGCACCATCCCTACGGGGAAGCATGGTGGTGGCAGCATCATGCTGTGTGGATGTTTTTCAGCGGCAGGGACTGGGAGACTAGTCACGATCGAGACAAAGATGAACGGAGCAAAGTACAGAGAGATCCTTGATGAAAACCTGCTATAGAGCAGTCAGGACCTCAGACTGGGGAAAAGGTTCACCTTCCAACAGGACAACAACACTAAGCACACAGCCAAGACAATGCAGGAGTGACTTCGGGACAAGTCTCTGAATGTTCTTGAGTGGCCCAACCAGAGCCCAGACTTGAACCCGATCGAACAGCTCTGGAAAGACCTGAAAATAGCTGTGCAGCAACGCTCCCCATCCAACCTGACAGAGCTTGAGAGGATCTGCAGAGAAGAATGGGAGAAACTCCCTAAATACAGGTGTGCCAAGCTTGTAGCGTCATACCCAAGAAGACTGTAATATCTGCCAAAGGTGCTTCAACAAAGAACTGAGAAACGGGTCTGAATACTTAGGTAAATGTGATATTTCCGTTTTTTTGTTTATATTAAAAAGCGAACATTTCTAAAAACCTGTTTTTGCTTTGTCGTTATGGGGTATTGTATGTAGATTGATGAGTGGGAAAAAACAATTTAATCAATTTTTGAATAAGGCTGTAATGTAACAATATGTGGAAAAAGTCAAGGGGTCTGAATACTTTCTGAAGGTACTGTACATAGTTATTATTTTGTATGCGTTAATGTTTATGACCACAGAGAGAATGCTTGACAAAGGTAGATAGTGCCGATGTTAGTTGTTATTGGACAATGAAAAAGACAGTAACCTACTGTAGGCCTGTGTTAACATTTTACAACAACCATACAATTACAAAATGTACTGTACACAAAGATGAAAACAAACTGATAACGAAGACTCGTTCAGGAAAAGTGCATGCATTGTTTAAAAATTGCGCATTATGCTCAAAATCATAATTTTCTAAAACATATGAACGGTGTTATAATTTGTACTGTAGACCTACATTTCCATGAATCATTTTACATGAAACCCAAGCTCAGGTTTTTAGAAATATCACATTTTTTTTCTTAAAGTTTTCTTGAAACCAACCAAAACAGGCATGAATCCAGTTTTACAGACATACAGGTCTGCTCAGCCCCACTCTTCAGGTCCATCACCGGCATGTAAAAGTGTCAGCGTTGTGACACCGCTGGGGTAAACAGCACTCTGTGTGAGGAGAGTCCTGGGCCGGTGCACTGAAGTTTGTTTACCACTTGCTGTAAATGGGTTAGAATGTGTTTAGCACTCAGGACAGGTGATATGTTGGAAGTTAAACAGGTTGCTGTGTGGATACGTAAACTGTTTGGTTCTGTGCTGGCTGCTGGGAGTGTGGCGTGAGAAAGACTGAGCAGGAGTTGTCCAACCTACCTCCCTGCCCCCCGAAAGGGATTCTATACCGTGCGTGTGTGTGTGCGTGTGTGTGTGTGTGTGCGTGTGTGTGTGTGTGTGCAGAGTGTTTACATTCTTCCCTAGGCAGAGAGTGATGGCAGGGCCCCAGGTGGCGGGCTTATGAGCGCAGGATTCATACCAGGAAAAACAAACAGGCAGAGAGAAAATGAAAGAGAGGAAGGGAGAGAGGCATAGAAAAAGAGAGAAACTTAAAGAGAGAAACAGACAGAGACAGCGAGAGAGAGAGAGAGAGCGCCTGGAGCTTGGGGAAGCTGCTAGAACATCAACGGAGCCAAAAAAATAATAACAATATGGGGATGAGGTAGTTGGATGGGCTATTTACAGATGGGCTATGTACAGGTGCAATGATCTATAAGCTGCTCTGACAGCTGATGCTTAAAGTAAGTGAGGGAGATATGAGTCTCCAGCTTCAGTGATTTTTGCAAGTCGTACCAATAATTGGCAGCAGAGAACTGGAAGGAAAGGCAGCCAACGTAGGAATTGGCTTTGGAGGTGACCAGTGAAATATACCTGCTGGAGCACGTGCTATGGGTGGGTGCTGCTATGGTGACCAGTGAGCTGAGATAAGGCGGGGCTTTGTCTAGCAAAGACTTATAGATGACCTAGAGCCAGTGGGTTTGGCAACCAATATGAAGCGGGGGCCAGCCAACGAGAGCATACAGGTCGCAGTGGTGGGTAGTATATGGGGCTTTGGTGACAAAACGGATGGCACTGTGATAGACTGCATCCAATTTTCTGAGGAGAGTGTTGGAGGCTATTTTGTTAATGACATCGTCGAAGTCGAGAATCGGTAGGATGGTCAGTTTTACTAGGGTATGTTTGGCAGCATGAGTGAAGGATGCTTTGTTGCGAAATAAGAAGCCAATTCTAGATTTCATTTTGGATTGGAGATGCTTAATGTGAGTCTGGAAGGAGAGTTTACAGTCTAACCAGACACCTAGGTATTTGTAGTTGTCCACATATTCTAAGTCAGAACCGTCCAGAGTAGTGATGCTAGATGGGCGGGCAGGTGCGGGCAGCGATCGGTTGAAGAGCATGCATTTAGTTTTACTTGCATTTAAGAGCAGTTGGAGGCCACGGAAGGAGAGTTGTATGGCATTGAAGCTCGTCTGGAGGTTAGTTAACAAAGTGTCCAAAGAAGGGCCAGAAAATGGTGTCATCTGCGTAGAGGTGGATCAGAGAATCACCAGCAGCAAGAGCGACATCATTGATGTATACAGAGAAGAGAGTCGGCCCGAGAATTGAACCCTGTGGCACCCCCATAGAGACTGCCAGAGGTCCGGACAACAGGCCCTCCGATTTGACACATTGAACTCTGGCTGAGAAGTAATTTGTGAACTAGGCGAGGCAGTCATTTGAGAAACCAAGGCTGTTGAGTCTCCCAATAAGAATGCGGTGATTGACAGAGTCTAAGGCCTTGGCCATGTTGATGAATACAGCTGCACAGTATTGTCTTTTATCGATGGCGATTATGATATCGTTTAGGACCTTGAGCGTGGCTGAGGTGCACCCATGACCAGCTCGGAAACCAGATTGCATAGCGGAGAAGGTACGGTGGGATTCGAAATGGTCGGTGATCTGTTTGTTAACTTGGCTTTCGAAGACCTTAGAAAGACGGGGTAGGATAGATATAGGTCTGTAATAGTTTGGGTCTCGAGTGTCTCCCCCTTTGAAGAGGGGGATGACCGTGGCAGCTTTCCAATCTTTGGGGATCTCAGACGATACGAAAGAGAGGTTGAACAGGCTAGTAATAGGGGTTGCAACAATTGCGGCGGAAAATTTTAGAAAGAGAGGGTCCAGATTGTCCAGCCCATCTGATTTGTAGGGGTCCAGATTTTGCAGCTCATTCAGAACATCAGCTATCTGGTTTTGGGTGAAGGAGAAATAGGGGAGGCTTGGGCAAGTTGCTGTGGGGGGTGCAGAGCTGTTGACCGGGGTAGGGGTAGCCAGGTGGAAAGCATGGCCAGCCGTAGAACATTGCTTATTGAAATTCTCAATTATCGTGGATTTATCGGTGGTGACAGTGTTTCCTAGTCTCAGTGCTAATAGCATGCTAGTCGACAAAACCATTCCAATGTTTCTGCAACTATACCTCCCCATTACAAGCAACATTTGAAATATGTTCTACCCTCTTGTGGCTTTGAGTCAGTGACTCTTATCACGGAGTGGAAATATACATTTGTGGGTTTGAGTCAGTGACTCTTATCACACAGTGCTCATGGTTTAGAGTATTTTTTGTGCATGCACAACTTTGATAAATGAGGCCCCTGGTCTGGCTGGGTCATTAGCAGATACAGAAGCTGATTATCATACTGAGAACATAGCCAGGGCATACTGAAAGAAATGAAAGTTCTTAAAGGGAAACTTCACAGCTAAACACTATTTGGGGTGTTTCCAGTCTCCCTACATACAGTTGAAGTCTCAAGTTTACATACACTTAGGTTGGCGTCATTAAAACTTGTTTTTCAACCACTCCACAAATTTCTTGTTAATAACAAACTATAGTTTTGGCAAGTCAGTTAGGAAATCTACTTTGTGCATGACACAAGTAATTTTTCCAACAATTGTTTACAGATAGATTTTTTCACTGTATCACAATTCTAGTGGGTCAGACGTTTACATACACTAAGTTGACTGTGCCTTTAAACAGCTTGGAAAATTCCAGAAAATGATGTCATGCCTTTAGAAGCTTCTGATAGGCTAATTGACATCATTTGAGTCAATTGAAGGTGTAGCTGTGGATGTATTTCAAGGCCTACCTTCAAACTCAGTGCCTCTTTGCTTGACATCATGGGAAAATCAAAAGAAATCAGCCAAAGATTGTAGACCTCCACAAGTCTGGTTCATCCTTGGGAGCAATTTTCAAACACCTGAAGGTACCACGTTCATCTGTACAAACAATAGTACGCAAGTATAAACACCATAGGACCATGCAGCCGTCATACCGCTCAGGAAGGAGACGTGTTCTGTCTCCTAGAGATGAATGTACTTTGGTGCGAAAAGTGCAAATCAATCCCAGAACAACTGCAAAGGACCTTGTGATGATGCTGGAGGAAACAGGTACAAAAGTATCTATATCCACAGTAAAACAAGTCCTATATCGACATAACCTGAAAGGCCGCTCAGCAAGGAAGAGTCCATTGCTCCAAAACCACCATAAAAAAAGCCAGACTATGGTTTGCAACTGCACATGGGGACAAAGATCGTACTTTTTGGAGGAATGTCCTTTAGTCTGATGAAACAAAAATAGAACCGTTTGGCCATAATGCCCATCGTTATGTGTGGAGGAAAATGGGGGAGGCTTGTATCGTGATGTGGGAGTGCTTTGCTGCAGGAGGGACTGGTGCACTTCACAAAATAGATGACATCATGAGGAAGGAAAATTATGTGGCTATATTGAAGCAACATCTCAAGACATCAGTCAGGATGTTAAAGCTTGGTCGCAAATGGGTCTTCCAAATGGACCCAAGCATACTTCCAAAGTTGTGGCAAAATGGCTTAAGGACAACAAAGTCAAGGTATTAGTGGCCATCACAAAGCCCTGACCTCAATCCCATAGAAAATTTGTGGGCAGAACTGAAAACGCGTGTGCGAGCAAGGAGGCCTACAAACCTGACTCAGTTACACCAGCTCTGTCAGGAGGAATGGGCCAAAATTCCCCCAACATATTGTGGGAAGCTTGTGGAAGTCTACCCGAAACGTTTGACCCAAGTTAAACAGTTTAGAGGCAATGATATCAAATACTAATTGAGTGTATGTTAACTTCTGACCCACTGGGAATGTGATGAAAGAAATAAAAACTAAAAGAAATCATTCTCTCTACTATTATTCTGACATTTCACATTCTTAAAATAAAGTGGTGATCCTAACTGACCTAAGACAGGGAATTTTTACTAGGATTAAATGTCAGGAATTGTGAAAAACTGAGTTTAAACGTATTTGGCTAAGGTGTATGTAAATTTCTGACTTCAACTGTAATTATGAATTCAGACATGATTATGCACTCTAGCAGTATTTTTCATTTTTTGCGCCGGGAGAGTTCAACCAATGACGTCATCGGTGGATTGAGCCTGCTGTCTGATCTAAAAATGAATGGAGTCATGTTTTGTAGCAATTATTGTGGCCTTTATGTTTTTCCGATTGCACGAGCACGCTAGCAGCGAGTAGACATTGTAGTCCTTGTTCAATAGAGCCATTGGACTTGTCTCAACGATGTTCCTATCTGCCAGGATATTGCAGGATATTTAGGTTGACAAATTTTCCCTGGCTTTGTAAAAACTACAGCCTGATGGGAGCCGTACTTCATTGTCCAATTGTGTTCACACCCTCGAAGGCGGGCTCTTCAGAACCTCCTAGATCAACTCGTGGCGGCAGTCTAGACCAACTGGATCAGGAGGGAAAATTACAAACAAGTAAGTTGTTTTGCTGTCAATAGCTAGCTAGCAATATTAGCTCTCTTTTACATGAGACAGTATTGTTCAGTACAGTACAATTTTGTTATTGATTAAACCATAACGGAGCTTGATAGTACTATTACAAGCCAAGCTAGCCAGGTTTACCTAAAATGTACTGTAGACTAACATTATAGCTAGCTAGCTAACTAGCCTAGCTATCCTCAAAGCATCTCATAATGAATAAAACTGGAGAAATGTTTTGATGATGATGATGAAGAGTAAAGGAATGACTTTGGCTTTATGACTCAAATAAGCCTTTGAGTAACTATACCCGTGTGTTGTAGCTAGCTAGCTAACATGTGTCTGATGTCTCATATTCTACCTCATGCTGCTGCAGTAGGAATACAGTCAGTACACAACGATTGCACATGAATGCCTAATAACGCTTTTGTCTTTCTCTCACAGACAATACTGCTTGGATACAAAGAAGTTAGTGACTCTGAACACCTCACAGCACCACCCAAACACACCATATGCAAGTATCCCCTTTGTAGAACTGTAGTCCTTATTATAGGTGTTAGTAGTATATTTTTCTTCTGCTATAGAAATACAGTACCATTCAAAAGATTGGACACATCTACTCATTCAAGGATTTTTCTTAATTTTTACTATTTTCTACGTTGTAGTGAAGACATCAAAACTAAGAAATAACACATCATGTAGTATCCAAAAAAGTTTCACAAATCAAAATATATTTGAGATTCCACCCTTTGCCTTGATGACAGCTTTGCACACTCTTGGCATTCTCTCTAGGGCCACACTGAGTAAACACAAAATACAGGTGGGAGTGAAATAAAAACATCCAAACAAGACAAATGTGTGTGTGTGTGTGTGTGTGTGGTGTTTCAGTTCCTTCCCCCTCCCCTAACATCACATGATGTAGGAGAGATCCAACCCAATGTGCCAATAAGGCTATTTATTAGTGGTCTTTGTCCCAGTGGGCCTGAAAGTGGGTTATTGTGATGCAATAACGAGGCAGTGACACTAGACTCACCTCTCTAACTCCCCTTAAACTGTTAATGTCCCACTGCCCTGGAGCTGAGCTGGGTTTGGGTTGCTGGGTGAAGGACGCTCTTTCCCCTCTTTCCCCTCCTGCTCCACTTCCTCCTCCTCTTCCTCCTCCTCTTCCTCCTCCTCTTCCTTCTATTAATTATCATCTTCTTCATCCTCCTCCTCCTTCTCCTCTTCCTCCACTTCTTCTTTCTTCTCCTTTTCCTCTTCCTCCTCTTCCTCCTCCTTATGGAAAATGAACCTATACCTCTGTGGGGAAATTCCTTTCAAAATCTAAAGAGTGAGATTATCTTATAGTAGCCTTCAGCGGCTGTAGAAGTTTTGCTACTGTATTAGTACAACAAATTATCAACAAAACACTGATGCACAGATGATGCCAGACCATTTGTGTTCTTTTTTTCTCAATTTCATGTCCAGTTTATCATGTTCATTCCAACAGTAGTCATAACATTTCCTTGGTTTCGTGTTAGAGATGGACAGAGAGATTAGCCCTGGTTCGCTAACGCTGAAAGGAGGAATTTGTCTGTGAAGCGTTCAGTGACTTAGTAACACATTTACACTCTCCCGCACACACATGGAGCAGGTCCAGACACACACACATAGCACAGGGTTCCACACACACACGCACACACACGCACACACACACACACACACACACACACACCGAGCAGGGCAGTATAAACAGTGAGCCAGCAGTGCTAAATAACAGCCGGCCAGACAAATTACTTTCACTTCCTACAATATCACAGGGCCCTATACACTGCTCGTCGAACATCTCATTCCAAAATCATGGGCATTAATATGGGGTTGGTCCCCCCTTTGCTGCTATAACAGCCTCCACTCTTCTGGAAAGGCTTTCCACTAGATGTTGGAACATTGCTGTGGGGACTTGCTTCCATTCAGCCACAAGAGTATTAGTGAGGTCGAGCACTGGCGTTAGGCGATTAGGCCTTGATCACAGTCGGTGTTCCAATTCATCCCAAAGATGATCGATTCAGTTGAGATCAGGGCTGTGCAGGGCAGTCAAGTTCTTCCACACCAATCTCGACAAACCATTTCTGTATGGACCTTGCTTTGTGCATTGTGGCATTGTCATGCTGAAAGAGGAAAGTGCCTTCCCCAAACTGTTGCCACAAAGTTGGAATCACAGAATCATCTAGAATGGCATTGTATGCTGTAGCATTAAGATTTCACTTCACTGGAATTAAGGGACCTAGCCAGAACCATGAAAAACAGCCCCATACCATTATTCCTCCTCCACCAAACTTGGCACTATTCATTGGGGCAGGTAGCGTTCTCCTGGCATCCACCAAACCCAGATTCTTCCGTTGGACTGCCGGATGGTGATGATTCATCCCTCCAGAGAACGCATTTCCACTACTCCAGTCCAATGGCAGCGAACTTTACACCACTCCAGCTGACACTTGGCATTGCGCATGGTGATCTTAGGCTTGTGTGCGGCTGCTCGGCCATGGAAATCCATTTAATGAAGCTCACGACAAACAGTTCTTATACTGACGTTGCTCCAGAGGAAGTTTGGAACTCGTAGTGAGTGTTGCAACTGATGACAGACAATTCTTACGCGCTACGCGCTTCCGCACTTGGCGGTCCCATTCTGTGAGCTTGTGTGGCCTACCACTTCGCGGCTGAGCTGTTGTTGCTCCTTGATTTTTCCACTTTACAATAACAGCACTTACCGTTGACCGCGGCAGCTCTAGCAGGCCAGACATTTGACGAACTGACTTGTTGGAAAGGTGGCATCCTATGACAGTGCCACGTTGAAAGTTGCTGAGCTCTTCAGTAAGGCCATTCTACTGCCAATGGTTGTCTATGGAGATTACATGGTTGTGTGCTCGATTTTATACACCTGTCATCAACGCGTGAGGCTGAAATTGACGAATCCACTAATTTTAAGGGGTGTCCACATACTTTTGTAGATGTAGTGTATGCTTTAAATGTAAGTCGGTGTTAAATGTATGTCCATTTTTGGTGTGTCTGCTAAAATACCATATTGGGGAATATTACCACAGATAGAACAATGAGACAGATATTTCACAGGATGTATAAATGTGAAGCATCAACTCACCAAACTTTCGAAAACATTTGATCTCAATTCAGTTTTCTGTTCCCAAAACTAGAATCTGTTATGAACCGAGTGGGCTAAGTTTTGTACGCTTTACCCTTTGCCAAAGTTTTGAAAAATTGCATTATTTAGAAGAAGTGAAAAGGTTAATTGAGTTATTGCACACACGCACTTCACAGAGTAGGCGTTTCCTAGCGGAAATATGCGGATGCATGCTAGAACAGGCCAATAGGATCTTGCTAGCTTGTGCTTGGCTCTGCCCACCTCCTTGCTTGTTCTGCCCACTATGACTCATTTGTTCCCATTGGAAACAACAGGCTGTGGTCTATCTTTGTTTAGTTATACAAATCTTTGATATTACTGTAATATAAGGAATATAGGAAGTGAGCTAAGTATATATTTATATATGTACATACTGATATTAACATAGATCTCAGACAATGTGTCTCTTTATCCTGATGATACGTGAATCTCAGAGAATTGTTGATGATAATATAAACACACTGCACAAAACATGTAATTAAACCATTAAACTAAAGTGTTTATATCTCTAAACTGTTTACAATCAACAGGAGAACATTCCCAGGGGGACGTGTGTACGCAATGTTGTTGATGTTTGCTATATTTTGTTGATAATAAAATACAGGGACCCGTTGGTCACCTGATGATAGCAGTCCCTTGTAAGGAACAGGAACCAACCCCAAGTATCAGAACTACTATGTCATGTGGACATTTCTGAACTCTTATCAAACGGGCCTATAGCCTACATCCATGATTGCATCTCTATAATTTGTACCTATTTTTGATGTATGTATTGTAATGTATTGATCAATAGATGTACTATGCCATGCACATTTATTTGGTTTTTATTTTATGATAGATTTACATGTGGTATCAGATTGCCGGGTGGTTGGGGGTGGGAGTTAAAAAAAAATGATATACATACTGCATTGTATTTATTCTATGAATGTAAATAATGAAAATGTGATGTGAAAAAAGAGCTATGTGACGGGACAGGGAGTACCGCTGGAACAGATACAGTATGTATTTTGTGGAGTACTATATGAACTGTACTATATGAACTCACTTCACAGGTCATCCTATTCATGTCTATGCTATTTCATACAGCCCCTTAGCGTGCGACTCAAGCAAATGGAAAAAGATACAAATCCCTTTCAACTAAATCTTTCAATAATGAATTTCCATTCCATTCTAGTCTATAATATCTAGGCCTACCATACATCATTTAGATTCTAGATCATGCTGTGTATGGTCTCACACCTCTGCACCATCTCCATTCCATTTGGGATTTATTCCTTTTCTGCGCCCTGTGAGTTTATATTCTCTCTTCCAGATCTGACATATTATTTTCTCAGAAAGCGTGCTTGCATGCTTTTAGCTCCAGATTGTTTGGCCCTGGCTACTGATAAGCATCAGATAATTAATTTATCTATCTCTCTGTCAGCTCTGTATACAGAGCAGGGAACTGGACAGTTTGGGATAAAATTCCAAACAAAACTCTTTCCTACGGACCGCTGTGTCTGTCTCTGCTCTTGCATCATGGCATGTTGCCTTGGCCTAAGATTTAACATGTTGCCTTGGGTTAAGATTTGTTTCTTAGGCCAAGGCGGCAAAGAAAATAATGTAAAAAGACATTAGTACTTGGGCTAAATCAAAAGTTCAAACCAGTCCTTTATAGTTCTGAATGAATGAACCAAAATCTTAACATTCGTAGTGGTATGTCACAAAAAAAGAAAAAGAACAGTGCATGAGAACAGTAAACATGTCCGACAATATAGCAGGAACTTAAATAAAAACATGACTCCACATACAGCAAAGGAGGTTGGTGGCACGTTAATTGGGGAGGGCGGGCTTGTGGTAATGGCTGGAGTGGAATAAGTGAAAATGTATGAAATACATCAAACACATGGTTTGATGCCATTCCATTTACTCCATTCTAGCCATTATCATGAGCTGTCCTCCCCTCAGCAGCCTCCACTGGTGTACAGTATATTCAGATTACTATTATAAAAATACAGTATATTCAGATTACTATTAAAAATATATAGTATATTCAGATTACTATTATAAAAATACAGTATACTCAGATTACTATTATAAAACACATTTGATGGTTCTTCATTTTAACAGCAGTTTGCAGATGAAACCAGATGTCAGTGAGAGCCACACTGTCAGACAATTTCAAACAATGGACATTTTTGGGAGAGAATACACCAATTAACTGGTCTCTTAGCTGCCCTCTTTGGACAGGAAACTCAATGGTATCACCTACAAATGAGGTAAATGGAGGAATAAAAGTTGTCTGCAGATGAAGTGTTTTCTTTGTCATGGGCTACAGCATACAGATATTCACATACAGGCAGAAATACCACACAATAACATTTACATGTCGACCATCCCATTCCATAGTTACAATGATATCTACTTCAAGCTAAGCGGTGTGATAAAGTATGCACGGATGGGGAAAAAATGTATATGTAGATGAAGCGGTGTGGCCGTTACTGTAGACCATGTGGTTGAGTGATAGATGTTAAAGCCAAAGCCTTTGTCTGCAGTCCGCCAGTGAGAGAGTCCAGAGACTAAGTCAAACAGGGGATCTGTGAGGAGTGGAACAGCTAGCTTCCACCTCACGCGAACGTACTGTATACACAGAGTATAGGGCACAGTCGACACACGGCGGTGTGACTGTTCGCAAATGCCATGCCTATTACAGGGAGTTCATTCTGAGTTAGATCATCTCGATGCTATGTAACGGTGTGCCAAGACCTTTAGCAAAAATGGGCACCACACCTTTATTAGCCAACGTGTTGTCTTGTTAGGTTAAGATGTGACGTTGTTCAATGTAGCGTTGCTCAATAAGAAACACATCGCGGGCTGATCATGCCTGATCTGTAAACGATATGTACACTCAGTAAGCCTACCATCTGAACAATATATCCAGTCTCTCCATCAGAAGACTTCACAGTTACATTTTCTCCACTCATTACCTCCTTTTTACTCCCAGCTAAAAACACTCAGGGAAATGTTTTGATTAAAAAAAAATCACACATCCTGCATCCCTTTCAAATATGTCTGCAATATATTCCGTAGTATAAACACTACTAATTATCTTTCTGTTTTTCGGGCGGAGTTCCAAGCCTCATGGACGGAGGGATGGAGACTTTGTGTATTTTCTCCCATCCTGCCCAGATTTGGCCATGAGTGTCTCCTACTTGGAAACAGGAAGCGAAAATATTCTCTCTCTCTCTCTCTCTCTCTCTCTCTCTCTCTCTCTCTCTCTCTCTCTCTCTCTCTCTCTCTCTCTCTCTCTCTCTCTCTCTCTCTCTCTCTCTCTCTCTCTCTCTCTCTCTCTCTCTCTCTCTCTCTCTCTCTCTCTCTCTCTCTCTCTCTCTCTCTCTCTCTCTCTCTCTCTCTCTCTCTCTCTCTCTCTCTCTCTCTCTCTCTCTCACATCATCTCTCAGGAATCCTCCTGTAGAACAGTGATGTCGCAGGTTAGAGATGTCCCAGGCCAAGGAGTGTCTATAGGTGCCTGAGTAAAAGGTCATACTTGTTATTTTTCCAATTTACTGAATGGTTAACACTTAGCTCCTATTACCTAAAGATGAGTGAATATTACTTCCATTTTAAAACTACATGTGTCAAATAGGCCATAGCGCCACCCGATGATACCAACGGGTATTGTACTTGTACATTGAGTTAGTCTCAACCTAACTCAGAGGAGAGAACTGCATTTATGTAAGGGCTACCTAATTTAATTTTCATAATTTGTCTGTTGTTCTGATACTTAAAAAATAGTCTGTAGGTGTTAATGTGAATACTTTTAAAAAGGCTTTTTCTTATCTTTGGAGAAATACAACTTAGTTGCCAGTGGTGTAAAAGTACTTTAAAGTACTATTTCAGTAGTTTTTTGGTGTATCTATACTTTACTTTATACTTTATATTCTTGCCAACTTTTACTTTACTACATACCTAAGGAAAATAATGTACTTTTTACTCCATACATTTCTCTGACACCCAAAAGTACTCGTTACATTTTCACAGGAAAATGGTCCAATTCACGCACTTATCAAGAGAACGTCCCTGGTCATCCCTACTGCTTCTGATCTGGCGGACTAAACACAAATGCTTCATTTGTAAATTATGTCTGAGTGTTGGAGTGTGCCCCTGGCTATCTGTAAATAAATAAAAAATATATAAATTGTGCCGTCTGGTTTATACTTTTACTTTTGATATATATTTTAGCAATTCCATTTACATTTGATACTTAAGTATATTTAAAACCAAATACTTTTAGACTTTTACTCAAGTATTATTTTACTGGGTGACTTTCACTTTTACTTGAGTCATTTTCTATTAAGGTATCTTTACTTTACTCAAGTATGACCGTGAGTACTTTTTCCACCACTGTTAGCTGCTTTACTACTAATGTAATCTAGCTAACAAAACAGACCCCATTAGCTATCATCACTTCATTTTACTTGACCATTTTCAAAAACCATTTTCACCACCCTAAAGACCAAAACAAAGCCCTTGTGGTCTCAGACCTTTCACATCTCTCCTGTACACAGCCCAGTAAAGCATGAAATGAGAGCTCAGACCATTCCTTCCTCAGGGAGCTGCTAGGCAACCACAGATTCTCTCAGCCAGAACCGCTATCTGCCCACCATCGCTCTGTTTGAACTGGAAGTCAAACAACTCTAACAGAGGAAGAAAAATAACAAGGGATGGACAGGATAAGTAATGATGCAGTAGAACTTGGGCAGGCAGACTTTTGGACGTTGTTAGTGAACGTACAAAACAATGAAAGAAAACTGAAGTTTCCAAGCACTAGGGGGCAGTGGAGTATCTGTTTTGGAATGACAGACAGGCGATGACAAGTTGCTCAGGGAACTTGACTGAGAATGTATTCTCTTCTGCAATGTTGGCCTGAGGATATGTTGCAGGAGAGAGTTGAGGGGATGAATGAGCCAATGGGATTCAGCTGATTCTAACACAATGATGTCTTACCAGGGAACTGTGTTTTTAACCTCAGTCTACCTTGCTGATTAGACTGAATCAACTACACGTACAGTATATAATGCCCTTTCATAAAAGTCAATGCCTGTTGCCAAAAATAAACACACTATAATTTGAGTCAAATGGTACTCCAAGCGGACATTTAGATGACTAATACATCATTTACTGGTAATTAGCCAGCTAACTAATCAGGCGTTGGCAGCTGAAAAAGCCACTACAGGACTCGTGTGTGTGTGTGTGTGTGTGTGTGTGTGTGTGTGTGTGTGTGTGTGTGTGTGTGTGTGTGTGTGTGTGTGTGTGTGTGTGTGTTTTATCTGTGACGTACAGAAGGTACAAAGAGACACAGCTCCTAAATCCTCACGGAAGCCTCCTCTACCCTCCTCTATCCCTGGACTAATAGGGAAAATTACAATTCTCCATGGCTGTTATTAACATTACGAACAGCACACAACCTGCGTCTACACTCCTTTTCATAATTACACCACAATAAACACAACTTAGAATCCCGTAATAAAGGTAATCCATTCCAATATTTCAATTTGAGGGAAAAGGATGGTAATGTGATTGAATAGTTATCTGGTCGTGATCCAAAGCATATTGCCTTACTAAAACTGCAGCATAATGAATGAGGGTGTGTTGTAAACGGGGACGGTTGGGTTAGTGTGCTGCCGGTCCTGAGGTGTAAACGGGGACGGTTGGGTTAGTGTGCTGCCAGTCCTGAGGTGTAAACGGGTACGGTTGGGTTAGCCTGCTGCCGGTCTCATGTGTTCTGGGGTGTAATTGCCTGCTCTCTGGGCGATTGGGGCCATAATGAAGGAATAACTCATGTCTGAGACGGGGAGGACATATGAGTCAGGAGACAGCGGTGTGTGTGTGTGTGTGTGTGTGTGTGTGTGTGTGTGTCCCCTTGTCTTATCTCCTGCCCATCCATTAACATTACTAAATCATGTGGAGGGCATTTCTTGACTGTCATTTCTTGTCCTGTCATGAACAGAGTCTAATGTAGGCAACTAACTACGTGTGGTGAAATTGTACATAGTTTGTGTAAAGGCATCACTCTACTGTCAAGATGTGCTGTATCAGTATTAGCCCTATACTTACTGATGTTTCTTTTCCTGAACTTATTGTTAAAACATATCTTGCTCTTTCCTCTCTAAAGTATTCTATAGAGTTGTGGGGGAGAAATTAGGGAGATGTGGTGGTTAAGCTGATGTGAGAACACCAGATGGACTCACCAGTTCAGTGACAGCGTGGGAGACAGACGTGTAAATCCTGTTATGAGGTCACATCCTGCGTCTGGGAAGGAGACATCTTCTCTGATTACAGGTGTCTGGCTTTATCCCCTGAGAGAGAGAGAGAGAGATGTAGAGAGAGAGATGTAGAGAGAGAGATGGAGAGAGAGAGGGAGAGAGAGAGAGAGATGTAGAGAGAGAGATGTAGAGAGAGAGAGAGAAGGGGAACCCTGAGGTGTGAAATCAGACTGTATTGTCTTGTGTGGGAGGAGAGAGAAGCACGACAATCAGAGAAAACTCTGACCTCAGAACACTCAGAACACTGAGACATACGACTTTCTTCGTTTGTTTGTTTATTCTTTAGTTTGTCAAGTTTGTATTGTTTGTTTTTCAGCCATTGATTCATTGGATTGATTCATTGGATTGATTGATAAATGAATGAATTAATTCATCCATTAATTAATTAATTAATTCATACTGTCACGACTTCTACTGAAGTTGATGCCCCTCCTTGTTCGGGTGGTGTTCGGCGATCGACGTCACCGGCCTTCTAGCCACCATTGATCAGTTTTTCATTTTCCATTGGTTTTGTTTGGTCTCTTTACACACCTGTTTCATATCCCAGTAATTATATGTTGTGTATTTAACCCTCTGCTTTCTCTCATTTCTGTGTCGCTGATTGTTTGTTTGTTATGTACGAGTTGTTTCTGTATCGGTGTGTAACGGGTTATTGTTTTACCCGGATTATTTTCCTACGTTCGTTTTGGAAATAAATATTCAATTTTTAACCACTCTGTTTTCTCCTACGCCTGACTTCCCTGCCACCTGCATACACAGACTATGACACATACATTCACAAAAACTAGAAAAAAGGGTCAGTGTGATATTTTCTCTGTAAATTAAGAGGTTGTGTACATTGTATGGTTCACAACACCAGCAATCTGATCTATCAAAGACACAGCACACATTCACACATGCTCCTCCTCAAAGTAAATGCTGAAAAATTAGGGTTCCTCAAGGGTTCTTTGGGAAGGGTGATGATTCTATTTGGAACCATACTGACCCAAATAACCCTTTGAGCCCTTCAATGGTTCTTTGCAGTTCAAAACAGGGTTCTTTCCTCTTTACGTGATAAATGAAATGTAGGGGCGAAGGCTCATTACAATATTGTCGGGCATGGTTTGTTCACAGCTCTTTTTGTACAACCATGAGTGAGAGTGTCATTCCAGTTTATCTGTTATGTTATGCTAAGGATAGAGGGAAAGATAAATGGAGCAAAGTACAGATCGATCCTTCATGAAAACCTGCTCCAGAGTGCTCAAGACCTCAGACTGGGGCGAAGGTTCACCTTCCAACAGGACAACGACCCCAAGCACACAGCCAAGACAATGCAGGAGTGGCTTCAGAGCAAGTCTCTGAATGTCCTCGAGTGACCCAGCCAAAGCCCGGACTTGAACCCATTCGAATGTCTCTGGAGATACCTAAAAATAGCTGTGTAGCAATGCTCCCCATCCAACCTGACAGAGTTTGAGAGGATCTGCAGAGAAGAATGGAAGAAACTCCCCAAGTACAGGTGTGCCAAGCTTGTAGCATCATACCCAAGAAGACTCAAGGCTGTAACCGCTGCCAAAGGTGCTTCAACAAAGTACTGAGTAATACTTATGTAAATGTGATATTTCCGTTTTTTATTTTTAATACAGTTGCAAGAATTTCTAAACGGTTTTTGCTTTGTCATTATGGGGTATTGTGTGTAGATGGATTAAATATTTATTTTCCTCATCAATTTTGAATGAGGCTGTAACTTAACAAAATGTGGAAGAAGTATAGGGGTCTGGAAACAGGAGACAAAGGGCTGTGAGACTTGGGTTTGATCCTAGACACATGAAAAGTGTGATGTATACGGAGGGTACAGGGCAACAGAAGACAAACAGCAGAGGGGCTAAGTATCTTGGAGTTGGGGAAAGTGCCGATAAACTGGGGGGAAGTTTGTGGGACTCCACCCGGAAGACAGATCTCGGGTTGACAGCCATACCCTATGCCCGAGATGATACGGGAGCGCTCGGGGTCCGGTGGCGGTTCGCTTGTTGTTGATACCTGGAGATGGTGTTGAGAAGAGCCAACCGGGCTCTCTTCCAGGTACGACGACAGCGGTGGGCAAACATCTGGGCCGAGGGTACGCCGATCTCTTCCTTTTGCTCCGGGAAGAGCTGGGGCTGATAACCCAGGGAACACTCAAACGGCGAGAGACCCGTGGCAGAGCAAGGAAGGGTGTTGCAGGCATATTCGACCCACAGTAGTTGCTGGCTCAAGGTGGTGGGGTTGGGGGAGACCGGGCAGCGACAGAGTCGTCTACAGGTCTTGGTTGGCTTGCTCCGGCTGGTCGTTGGACTGGGGATGGAACCCAGAGGACAGGCTGGCCGACGACTCAATGAGTGTGCAGAACGCCTTCCAGAACCGGGACGAGAACTGAGAGTCCATGGATCCGGAAGACATGCTGCACCATGAGCTGGGCCGTCTCTTTGGCAGAGGGTAGCTTGGGGAGAGGAATGAAAGTGGGCGGCTTTGGAAAACTGATCCACTATTGTCAGGATGGCGGTGTTGCCATCAGACGGGGGAGACCCGTAACAATGTCCAGGGATATGTGAAACCAGGGAAGGTGAGGAACAGGCAGAGGTTGAAGGAGACCAGCCGGAGCTTGCTGGAGAGTCTTGTTGTGCGTACAGATCGTGCATGCGGCGACAAACGCAGAAACGTCAGGAACCGTGGTAGGCCACCAATAGTGTTGTCGCACAAAGGCCAGGGTCCGACGGGAGCCCTGGTGGCAGGCAAGCTTGGAGGAGTGGGCCCACTCCAGGACTGAGGAGCGGACAGCGTCAGGAACAAACATTCAGTTATCTGGGTCCCCCCGGGGTTCGGCTGGGAACGCTGCGCCTCAGGAACCTGCTTCCATATTCCCCAGCTGAGTGCCGTCGCCAGGTACAAGGTGGGAAAGATGGTCTCGGGTTCCAGGGGTGTAGCCACAGGGCTATAGCGGCATGACAGCAAATCCGGCTTGACATTCTTGGATCCTGGTCAGTATGAGAGGGAGAAGTTGAACCGGGTGAAAAGCAGGGCCCTAGCTTCCCTGGAATTGAGATGCTTGGCGGTGCGGAGATATTCCAGGTTCTTGTGGTCTGTCCACACAATGAATGGATGTTCCGCTGTCCCGGATGTCCCGGAATGCCCGGTCAGCAGCTGGGGACCACGTGAACAGAACCTTGGGAGAGGTGAGTGCAGACGGGGTAAGCCAGGGTGCTGTAACCCCGGATAGAGTGGTGATAAAAATAGGCGAATCCCAGGAAACGTTGCAGTTGCTGAGGCCAATCCACCACCGCTCTCACCTTCCTGGGATCCATCTGTACACTCCCTGCAGCGATGATGTAACCCAGGAAGGGGATGGTGGAGTGATGGAATTCCCACTTCTCTGCTTTCACAAAAAGCTGGTTCTCCAGGAGGCGTTGGAGAACCTGTCAGACGTGGAGCACGTGTTCGTTGGGGAAAATGAGGATGTTGTCGAGGTAGATGAAGACAAACCGGTTCAACATGTTGCAGAGAACATCATTCACCAGAGCCTGGAACACACCAGGGGCGTTGGTAAGGCCAAATGGCATGACCAAATACTCGTAGTGACCGCTGGCCGTGTTGAAGGCAGTCTTCCACTCGTCCCCTTCACGTATCCGCACCAGGTGGTAGGCGTTCTGTAGGCCCAGCTTGGAGAACACGGTTGCCCCCTGGAGCGGCTCGAAGGCTGAGGAGATAAGTGGTAGTGGGTAGCGGTTCTTCACCGTGATGTCATTGAGGCCCTGGTAGTCGATGCACAGGCACAGGGTTTTGTCTTTCTTCTCCATAAAGAGGAACCCTGCACCATCGGGGGAGGCAGAAGGACAGATGAACCCTGCAGCTAGGGAGTCCTCAATGTAGGTCTCCATAGCCTTCGTCTCCGGACCCGACAGAGAGTACAGTCGTCCCCGTGGTGGAGTGTTGCCTGGGAGAAGGTCGATCCCGCAGTCATAGGGTCGGTGTGGTAGAAGCAAAGTGGCCTGGGCTTTATGAACACCTCCCGGAGGTCCTGGTACTCCACGGGAATGGCAGAGAGGTCCGGGGCAACTTCCGAGCCCCCGAGAAGACGTCCCGGGACAGGCTGCACTGACTTCAGGCAATGAGCATTGCAGAACGGGCTCCAGCCCATGATGGCACCAGCAGACCAGTCAATAAGGGGATTGTGTCACTGGAGCCAAGAGAATCCCAATACCCTTGAAACCTGAGGCAGGAATTGGATCATCTTGCTGTGGTTCCTTGACACACGTAGGTTGATGGGGGTGGTATTGTGGAGCGCCCGTCCAGCGCTCTAATGTCCATGGGAATGGAGAGGGGCTGAGTGGGGATGCCCAGCTCGGACGCCAGGGTTGCGTTCATAAAGCTCTCATCGCCCTCTGAGTCGATGCGCGCCCGGAGAGATTTCGACTTCGGAGACTCTCGGGGGAACTCGGGTAGCCTCAGGTTCTCTCAGCAATGGAGCAGTCGGGGACTTCCGGAATGTCTCAGAGGCGAGGTGGAAGCCTTGGGTGGCCGAGTGAAATTGAACCTCCTCTCCTTCCTTCGCTCCCGTAGTCGCCCATCGATCCGAATGGTCAAGGCGATGAGCGAGTCGAGATCCGTAGGTAGTTCCCGGGCTGCAAGCTCGTCCTTTACTTCCTCCGATACTCTATGCAGGAACATGTTGAACAATGCTTCCGGGCACCAGGCACTCTCAGCCGCCAACATGCAAAAATACACCACGTAGTCTGCCACACTACGGTAGTCTTGATGTAGCTGGAGCAGCATATGAGCACCCTCTCTCCCGGACAATGGAGAATCAAACACAATCCGAACTTCCTCTACGAACTCCTCCAGACTGAGGCAGACGGTGGACTGTTGCTCCCACACTGCCATGGACTAGGCTAGTGCCCTCCTGGACATCAACGTTATGATGTACGCTATCCTCGAGCTGTCCGGGGGGACGAAGAAGGCTGCAGCTCAAAAATAAGGGAGCACTGGAAGAGAAAAGCAGGTTTGGGAATCTCAGCGTAGCACTCCGGAGGAGGTAAGCGGGGTTATCGGGACACTGGGTTAGGCTGGGAGATAACTGGTGTGACTCGCTGCCCAGTGGGGAATCCGCGGCATTGCTCCAGCAATGTATCGAATGCCTGGTCATGTGGAGTGGAGTCCCTCTATAAGACATTGTTGTAACTCTTTGTGTCTTCCAATGGTGGTTTCTTGCAGGGAGACAGCATTGTGGAGCTGGTCTGAGTCTGCAGGGTCAGTCAGGGCCAGTTCGTACTATCACGTTTCAGGAGAAGACCCAGATGCAGACAGTGTCGAAGTAACAAAAGTTTATTACTAGAACAGGGGGCAGTTAAAACGACAGGTCAAGGGCAGGCAGAGGGCAGTAATCCAGATCAGAGTCCATAAGGTACAGAACGGTAGGCAGTCTCGGGGTAAGGGCAGGCAGAGGTCAATAATCCAGGGTAGTGTGGCATGGTACAGAACGGTAGGCAGGCTCAGGGTCAGGGCAGGCAGACATGGTCAAAACTGGGAACACCAGAAAACAGGAACTAGAAAAAGACAGGTACAAGGGGAAAACCGCTGGTAGACTTGATGAACAACACAAACAGGCAACAGACAAACAGAGAACAAAGGTATAAATACACTGGGGATAATGGGGAAGATGGGCGACACCTGGAGGGGGTGAAGACAAGAACAAAGACAGGTGAAACAGATCAGATTGTGACATACAGGTTACATTTATAATCTTATGAGCATTGTTCTTTATAGAACCTTCAAAAAAAGGTTCCAGGTAGCACAAAAAAGGGTTCCGCTATGGTTACAAGCCAAATAACCCTTATTTGGCACTTTTTAGTGTGTAAAATCCCAAACTGTCATTTGAACAGATCAGTTTGAAATGATTTAACTCAACATTTTTATTTATTTTTATTTTTTATTTCACCTTTATTTAACCAGGTAGGCTAGTTGAGAACAAGTTCTCATTTACAACTGCGACCTGGCCAAGATAAAGCAAAGCAGTTCGACACATACAACAACACAGAGTTACACATGGAATAAACAAACATACAATCAATAATACAGTAGAAAAATCTATATACAGCACGTGCAAATGAGGTAGGATAAGAGAGGTAAGGCAATAAATAGGCCATGGTGGCAAAGTAATTACAATATAGCAATTAAACACTGGAATGGTAGGATGTGCAGAAGATGAATGTGCAAGTTGAGATACTGGGGTGCAAAGGAGCAAGATAAATAAATAAATAAATAAATACAGTATGGGTATGAGGAAGATTGGATGGGCTGTTTACAGATGAGCTATGTACAGGTGTAGTGATCTGTGAGCTGCTCTGATAGCTGGTGCTTAAAGCTAGGGAGGGAGGCAAGAGTCTCCAGCTTCAGAGATTTGTGCAGTTCGTGCCAGTCATTGGCAGCAGAGAACTGGAAGGAGAGGCGGCCAAAGGAAGAATTGGCTTTGGGGGTGACCAGTGAGATATACCTGCTGGAGTGCGTGCTACGGGTGGTTGCTGCTACGGTGACCAGTGAGCTGAGATAAGGCGGGGCTTTACCTAGCAGAGACTTGTAGATGACCTGGAGCCAGTGAGAGCCCGATCATACAGGTCGCAGTGGTGGGTAGTATATGGGGCTTTGGTGACAAAACGGATGGCACTGTGATAGACTGCTTCCAACATTGACTTGATAAGATAAATATATAGTTATGACAGACTTATTCCTTCATTGATTCACCCCAGCTGTCATTGAGGGGTCAGACTTTATGAGAATTTACAGTCTGATTCCCACAACTATAATTACTTAATCAGTTCTTCTCAATCTTACATAAAATTATGCTGTGGTTAACTTTAAGACCAGTAGTCAGAATTACAGTATATCAATTCTTACTGAGATATATCAAGGCTTTTAGATGCTGGGATGAGTTCTTTATTTCTGCTGCTGAATTTTAGATAATACATTTTGCAACACCGCAATCTTTAAGCACCATCACAATTGGAGGTTGATGTAGTTTCATTACGTTCATAATAAAGGAAGGACAAATCAACTTCATCTAGAAGTAATGAATATCCTCTTTGCCATTATGAATGGGATAACTTTATACAGTATATCATCCATTAAGTATTCATGTGTGGAGACAGTAATGAGTTTCATTTTCTCAGTCATAAACTCAATTATAAACCGATAAAACCTTCAGACATTGGTTTGGGTTGTTTGTGCCTTAGGACAATAAACAGTGCAGCAATCATACCTTGGTTGTCAATTATTTAGGTCAGGGGTGCACAACTCCAGTCCTTGGGGCCTCCACTCTAGATTGTTGTTGCTCCCTGGCACGTAATTGATCAATTAATGTCACTGATTGCCTAGAGAGTCTTTATAAGTATGTGATTAAAAGCTAATAAAGATATTTACCTTATTTGGCCACGAGTTTGCAGTTACTTTAAAAGGGCACTTTGATTTGTACATTGCTGACATTTAAAACACATCTGCTGTTCTATATTCTCCATCATAGAAGTTTGTACCTATGGTTTGTATCAGAGAAGCCCTGTTTTCAGCCAAGCAAAGACATACAATATACAGTACCAGTCAAAAGTTTGGACACACCTGCCCATTACAGGGTTTTTCTTTATTTGAACTATTTTCTACATTGTAGAATAATAGTGAAGACATCAAAACTATGAAATGAAACATATGGAATCATGTAGTAAGCAAAAAAGTGACCCCTTCCCGTTCTCATCCCGTTAACGGGATTGATTTTGACAACAGCCAGTGGAAAATCAGAGCGCCAAATTTAAAACAGCTAAAATCTCATAATTCCATTTTCTCAAACAATCAACTATTTTACACCATTTTAAAGATAAACTTCTCGTTAATCTAACCACATTGTCCGATTTCAAAAAGGCTTTACGGCGAAAACTTAAAATTAGCTTATGTTAGGACATAAACTTCACAAGAAACACCACACAGCCATTTTCCAAGCAACTAGATGCATCACAAAAACCCAAAACACAGCTAAATGAAGCACTAACCTTTGACGATCTTCATCAGATGACACTCCTAGGACATTATGTTACACAATACATGTATGTTTTGCTCGATAAAGTTCATATTTATATCCAAAAACAGCATTTTACATTGGCTCGTAATGTTGAGAAATGTTTTCCCTCCAAACCTCCCGATGAATGAGCACAATGAGCACACACAGTACGTAAATTCTCATCGTTAACATTGATCAATATAGAAGTGTTATGCACAGAAGTATAGATACACTTCTCCTAAATGCTACCGCTTTGTCAGATTTCAAAAAAGGTTCACGGCGAAAGCACAATTTGCAATAATCTGAGTACAGCCCAGATGACACTAACAACTAGCAAACAGAAACCCGCCATCTTGGAGTCAATAAAACTAAGAAATTACATTATAAATATTCACTTACCTTTGATTATCTTCATCAGAAGGCACTCCCAGGTATCCCAGCTCCACAATAAATGTTCGATAAAGTTCATATATATTTCCAAATAATCCATTTTGTTCGCGCGTTAGGTTCACTATCCAAATCCACTACGCGCGTGCTTACTTAGTCCAGACGAAAGGTCAAAAAAGTTATACTAGAGTTTGTAGAAACATGCCAAACGATGTATAGAATCAATCTTTAGGTTGTTTTTATCATATACCTTGAATAAAATTCCAACCGGACCTATCCGTTCTCTTTAGGAGTGAATATGAACTCAGCTCGCTCCCAAGTCATTGCGCGTGACTTGAGCCCATGCCTTATAATGGGACACCAGTTTACCACAGCTGGTATTCCCTTTAAATTCACCATAGAATCTTCAAACACCATTCTAAAGACTGCTGACATCTAGTGGAAGCTTTAGGAAGTGCAAAATGAACCCTAAGTCACTGTATACAGTCAAGGCAATCACTTGAAAAAACTACAACCTCAGATTTTCCACTTCCTGCTTGACTTTTTCTCAGGTTTTTGCCTGCCATATGAGTTCTGTTATACTCACAGACACCATTCAAACAGTTTTAGAAACGTCAGAGTGTTTTCTATGCAAATCTACTAATATGCATATTCTAGTTTCTGGGATAGAGTAGTACCCTGTTTAAATTGGGTACATTTTTCATCCGGCCGTGAAAATACTGCCCCCTAGCCCTAAGAGATTTTAAACAAATCAAAATATATTTTATATTTGACATTCTTCTAAGTAGCCACCATTTGCCTTGATGACAACTTTGCATACTCTTGGCATTCTCTCAACCAGCTTCATGAGGTAGTCACCTGGAATGCATTTCAATTAACAGGTGTGCCTTGTTAAAAGTTAATTTGTGGAATTTCTTTCCTTATTTGAGCCAATCAGTTGTGTTGTGACAAAGTAGGGTTGGTATACAGAAGATAGCCCTCTTTGGTAAAAGACCAAGTCCATATTATGGCAAGAACAGCTCAAATAAGCAAAGAGAAACAACAGTCCATCATTACTTTAAGACAAGTGCAGTCGCAAAAACCATCAAGCGCTATGATGAAACTGTCTCTCAAGAGGACCGCCACAGGAAAGGAAGACCCAGAGTTACCTGTGCTGCAGAGGATAAGTTCATTAGAGTTACCAGCCTTAGAAATCGGCAATTAACTGCACCTCAGATTGCAGCCCAAATAAATGCTTCACAGAGTTCAAGTAAAAGACACATCTCAACAAGTGCCCAGCATACGTGGGAACTCCTTCAAGACTGTTGGAAAAGTATTCCTCATGAAGCTGGTTAAGAGAATGCCAAGAGTATGCAAAGCTGTCATGAAGGCAAAGGGTGGCTACTTTAAAGAATCTAAAATCTAAAATATATTTTATTTGTTTAACACTTTTTTGTTTACTGCATGATTCCATATGTGTTATTTCAAAGTTTTGATGTCTTCCCTACAATGTAGAAAATAGTACAAATAATATTTTATCATATTTTGTATTATTATGAACAAAACAAATACAAAAACAGAAATATAAAAAAAAAGAGTACATAAACCTATTACATATCGAGATCCATTTTCAATTTGTCAAAAAGTTTTATGGTACGTATTGCTTTTTTGTGTTTCCAAACTTTTGACTGGTACTGTTTATAGGCCTACAGTATACTTCAGTTACTGTGGTAAGTGATTTCTTACTCTGGTCCATGTAGAGCATATTGACTTGATTATGGAAAGTGCAAAACCTTTTGCAACACCCATACCGAATTGATCAGGGTCCAAAGCTTTTTTATTACTTTGTAGTAACATGTTTGGGGGATCAGTTCATACAGAAGTTTGGAGATATGCTGTATGCGTTGCCAGCTGTTGCATCATCATGGTTGCAGTGCAGATGATGGTCAAAGATAGACAGAGAGAGAGAGAGAGAGAGAGAGAGAGAGAGAGAGAGAGAGAGAGAGAGAGAGAGAGAGAGAGAGAGAGAGAGAGAGAGAGAGAGAGAGAGAGGGGAGGCCTGAATCTTGGCAAGAATCTTGGCAAGAGACTGCTCAGACTTTGCAGTCTTGTCCACTGACTCACTAGCTGAGTGGGATTAGTACAGTGCCAAGCTAAAATGGTGGGCTGGTTATTCTAACAGCTTCATTGAAGGACAAATTGTGACTGAGGCGATAGTTTGCTGCAAAAAAATCCCAGCATGACTCAATACTCTGTGTGTGTGTGTGTTGCATCAGCTGCACCCTCACACACAAACACATGCATACACACACACCCAAGAGCATAGAAACTGTGAAATTATTAAAGGTTAGAAATGAGGACACAAACAGAATAATTCTTGGGGCTCTTGGATAACACAAAGCAAAAGCCTCAACATAAAGAGGGATTTAAATCTGTGAATTCTGAATTCTCTCAGTGCACAGGGATCCAAAGCTGGATCTTTGACACACTGTAAATAGAAAGTCTTAAAACATGTAACGAAACCATGAATAGCTGCGCACCTAAGTTGAGATCTGGTGTTTGGAGGGTGTTTGAATGTGAAACCAATGTAAATCTTTTAACACACAGAATATGTTTTGAAACACAAATGAAGCACTCTGAAACACCCAAAGTGGTTCTTTAATGTAAATATTGTTTTTTTTAAGAGTGTTGTGAAAACACTTTTTGGGGTTTCAGTGCATGTAACAGGCAGCATCAAAACACAATGTGTTTCTCATACAATCAATGATTTAGAAATGCAAATGTTTTATAGCCTAAACATTGATTAGGGGAGAATATATATATTTTGTGTGGAATTCCAACTTAATTTTTTCAATGCTTTATTTAAACAGATTGGAAACAGGAAGGGTAGTCAGATTGTACATTTCATTGGAATTTTACCCCCTTTTTGTAGCCACATTTTCATGGAATCCAATTGGTAGTTACAGTCTTGTCTCATCACTGCAACTCCCGTATGGACTCAGGAGAGCCGAAGGTCGAGAGCCATGAATCCTCCGAAACACGACCCAACCAAGCTGCACTGCTTCTTGACACAATGCCCACTTAACCCGTAAGCCAGCCGCACCAATGTGTCAGAAGAAACGCCTGTCAACGTGCACTGTGCCCAACCCGCCACAGGAGTTGCTGGTGTGTGATGGGACAAGGACATCCCTGCCAGACAAACCATCCCATAACCAGGACGACGCTGGGCCTATTTGGGCACCGCCCGATGGGTCTCCCGGTCGCAGCCTGGTGCTACAGAGCCTGGACTCGAACCCAGAATCTCTAGCACTGCGATGCAGTGCCTTAGACCACTGCGCCACTCAGGAGGCCATTTTACCTTCTTAACCACACAGCCATGCTGTAAGAAATCATTCTGGGGTGAATTGAAATTGACAAAAGAAAAAAAACAACATATAGGCCTATTTTATAAAAATGAATGCAAGATGTTCAGAGCCCCTGGTATAGCGGTAACACACCTTCCTTAGACAGGTAACCCCTCTCCCCACCGAAGACCGGGGTTAAATTCCTCACTACAACCTTTCACTCTGTTTCTCCTACCTATCTGTATCCCTCTCTGTCATTTCATAAGTGTCAAAATATCCCCAACATGTAGTATATATATATTTTTTAATGCAAGTCATTTCAATGATTTGTTAATTTAATTTGACCAAAATAATTGAAGAATGAATCCAACTTAATATGTTGCTCAAAATGTAAGTATCGTTCATGAGGATAACCAGAGCGTGAGAAAATTGAGTGGCTGAACTCATTGGAAATCTTTGCTTTTAATCACCTTGCATTTCCTATATTGCCACGTGACTGTTTTTAGAGGATTGTAGGTAATTAAAAAAAAAGTACTTTATGATTCTTTCACCAAATGTCGTATGCATGTTTAAAGAAAGAAAAGCTATTAAGCTTGTCGTGCCATGAGGTGTAATGGATCATGATGAACAGATATCAGAACCGTCAGACAAATTGACGTTCAATGAGGACAGCACCCATTCCCACATTCATGACTGTCAGCAGAAGAGGCACCAGCAGAATCCTTAAGTCTTACATTTCAACCTCCAGTTAGTGCTGGTAGTTTGCATGCTGTGCTTGACAATGCATACCAAAAAAAGTATATAATGGCAAACGATCAAATACATAAAGTAATGTTAAGACACTTCAGAAAAAGGGATCTAATGCTGCACTAAATGGGATTCAAAACATCAGTGTTTATTAGAAGCTTTTAGAGAGAGCAAATTACACCAAAAGAGAAGCTATCTAATTCTGCACTATACAGGACTCAAAACACCAAACTAGTGTTTTCAATCTTTTCTGTCAGTGCTGCCAGTCCCTGGCAAGGTGTTGGACAACACTTAAGTGGTGTTACAACACACCATTTAACATTTCAAAACATCTCAGGGTGATATGTTTCAATACTCCAGCAAAGTTCAGGTTTTGTCCCCTTCAAGTTGGTGGCAGCTCAGTTGCCACTAGTTTTGGTATTACAAAGCACTTCATTTTAACGGTGCAGCTGTTAAACCAATACTCATCTTTGATTGATGACTTTTGGATGTGATGCCTTCATTTTCTTGGTGGCACTGAAGTTTTGAAGTGATCACAAACGTGTGTGTGCTTGTGTCTGTATGTGTGTGGTTGTATGTGTTTGTGTAATCTATGTTTGAAATCAAACCAATCATAAGCAGATTTATCGGGGCTTTATGTGACGATGGCGCCACCCTGCCCTGGTATGATAGGCCCTCATTCTTAAGGCTCATGGTGACAGCCTGGGTGACAGTGAGCAGCAGCCCTGACAGATATACTATAGCACCAGTCACACCATGAATCTGTCAGGGAGAGAGAGAAGGAACGAGAAAGGGAGAGAATGGAGAGATAGAGACAGAGGCAAAGAGAGAGAGAGGCAGAGAGAGAAGAGGGAGAGAGAAAGGGGTAGAGAGATAGAGAGGGCGAGAAGGAGAAAGAGAGGGAACAAGAGATAAAGAGGCTGACATCCCACATGAAAAAATACACAAAAGTTTACTATAGAATACTACAGTACTTACTATAGAATTCTGTAGTAAACTGTACGGTAGAACGGTAGAATCCCCAAATCCTAATTTGTCCCACCCATAAGTGACAAACCTACATGAGTATAGATAATACAGATTATGGAACATTTGCTCTTTTAGTATTTATCCAGTAGGTTTCCTAAAGGAGAAAGACTCCACTTCTATGTCAAAGATAATAAAAACAAAAACACTATAGTAAATACTACAGTAATGTCCGCAAAAACACTAAAGTATATTACAGTCCGCAACAAAAAACTACAGTATACTACAGTACGCAAAACCACTACAGCAAATACTACAGTATATACTATAGTTAACTGTAAATATTACAGTATAATACAGTATACAAAACTAAAGTCAGCAAAAACACTACAGTAGTTATACCATTACTATAGTATCTTTTCATGTGGGATAACAGACAAATATATCAGTGATTAGGTGACTTGTGAGAAAAGAGAAAAAAGAAGAAGGAATAGGAAAGATGAGGCAGGGAAACAAGGGAAAGACCATTAAATAAGGGAAGGGGGGAGGAGAAGCTAATGGAAGTGAGGACATGAAAAGAGAGGCCATTCGTTATTTATTCAACAGATTTCATCTCATTCTATTAACTTTATTTAACCTTTATTTAACTAAGCAAGTCAGTTAAGAACAAATTCTTATTTACAATGACGACCTACCCGGCCAAACCCTAACGACGCTGGGCCAATTGCGCGCCGCCATATGGGACTCCCAATCACAGCCAGTTGTGATACAGCCTGGAATCAAACCAAGGTCTGTAGTGATGCCTTTAGCACTGTGATGCAGTGCCTTAGACCAATGCGCCCACTTGGTCTCTTGTTCGTACTGATTTAAAGCCCTCTGTATGATCATAGTTATCACATGGGCAAATTTAAATATACATTTTTACCATTATTAATATCACAAGTTTTTGGCCTGATTCTAAATTGACTCATATAATGTGGTTTTATATGAGTATTAATTCATGCATCACGTTTACAATGCAGTAATCCTGTTTTCATGACTGCAGCTCCACAAACCTGCACCAATCAGATGAGGACACAGGCACTTGTCCTCATCCGACCATAACCTCTTACATCTAGATGTTCCGCTAGCGGAACACCGCTCCAATATCCAATGATAGGGCGTGGCGTGAATTACAAAGTCCTCAAAAATCCCAAAACTTCCATTTTTCAAACATATGACTATTTTACACCATTTTAAAGACAAGACTCTCCTTTATCTAACCACATTGTCCGATTTCAAAAAGGCTTTACAACAAAAGCAAAACATTAGATTATGTCAGGAGAGTACCCAGCCAGAAATAATCAGACACCCATTTTTCAAGCTAGCATATAATGTCACAAAAACCCAAAACACAGCTAAATGCAGCACTAACCTTTGATGATCTTCATCAGATGACACTCCTAGGACATTATGTTATACAATACATGCATGTTTTGTTCAATCAAGTTCATATTTATATCAAAAAACAGCTTTTTACATTAGCATGTGACGTTCAGAACTAGCATACCCACCGAAACGTCCGGTGAATTTACTAAATTACTCACGATAAACGTTCACAAAAAACATAACAATTATTTTAAGAATTATAGATACAGAACTCCTTTATGCAATCGCTATGTCCGATTTTAAAATAGCTTTTCGGTGAAAGCACATTTTGCAATATTCTGAGTAGATAGCCCGGCTATCCTGGCTAGCTATTTTGACACCCACCAAGTTTGGCACTCACCAAACTCAGATTTACTATAAGAAAAAATGGATTACCTTTGCTGTTCTTCGTCAGAATGCACTCCCAGGGCTTCTAGTTTACACCCAATGTTGTTTTGGTTCCAAATAATCCATAGTTATATCCAAATAGCGGCGTTTTGTTCTTGCGTTCAAGACACTATCCGAAGGGTGATGCGCCGGCGCATATCGTGACAAAAAAATTCTAAATATTCCATTACCGTACTTCGAAGCATGTCAAACGCTGTTTAAAATCACATTTATGCAATTTTTCTCGTAAAAAAGCGATAATATTCCGACCGGGAGATGTCGTTTTTGTTCAAAGACTGAAAATGTAAAATGGACACTTCACGTGCACGCACGTACCCGTTTCATTGTTCTCAGATCGACCACTATCCAAATGCACTACTGTTTTTCAGCAAGGGACTGCAGAGTCATCATTCCCCGTTCTGGCGCCTTCTGAGAGCCTATGGGAGTCTTAGAAAATGTCACGTTACAGCAGAGATCCTCTGTATTCGATAAAGAGGCTATAGAAGGCCAAGAAATGGTCAGAGAGGGCACTTCCTGTTTAGAATCTTCTCAGGTTTTGGCCTGCCATATGAGTTCTGTTATACTCACAGACACCATTCAAACAGTTTTAGAAACTTTAGGGGGTTTTCTATACAAATCAAACAAGTATATGCATATTCTAGTTTCTGGGCAGGAGTAATAACTAGATTAAATCGGGTACGTTTTTTATCCGGTCGTGAAAATACTGCCCCCTATCCTAAACAACCGGCTGTTTGTCCCTAACTCAGTCCGGTCCCGGGTCCTGGAACGGGCTCATTCCTCCAGGCTAACTTGTCATCCAGGTTCCCACCGTGCCCTAGCATTCCTCTGACAACGTTTCTGGTAGCCCGCAATGGTTCCTAACGTCTCTGCCTTCGTCGCCGCATGCACGGTGTGCGCCCAGAACAAGACTCCACGGCAAGCTCCTTCTGGCCTTCAGCCACTACCGGTTCCTCATAGTCCCTGGTCCCATATCTCTCTGGATTTTGTCACTGGGCTTCCCCCGTCTGATGGCAACATCGTCATTCTGACAGTGGTGGATTGGTTCTCTAAGGCTGCTAATTTCATCCCTCTCCCCAAACCTCCCTCTGCCAAGGAAACGGCCTAGCTCAAGGTGCAGCATGTCTTCCAGATCCATGGACTCCCGGTGGATATGGTTTCCGACAGGGTCCTCAAGTCTCATCTCAGTTTTGGAAGGTGTTCTGCACCCTAATTGGGGTCGTCGGCCAGCCTATCCTCCGGATTCCACCCCCAGTCGAACGGCCAGTTGGCGCGAGCTAACCAGGACCTGGAGACCACCTTAAGGTGCCTGGTCTCAACCAACCCCACTACCTGGAGCTGACAACTGGTCTGGGTGGAGTGTGCCTGCAACACCCTTCCCTGTTCAGCAACGGGACTCTCCCCTTTTGAGTGCTCCATAGGGTATCAACCTCGCACTTCCCAGAACCAGAAGTCAACGTACCCTCGGCCCAGATGTTCGTCCGCCACTGTCGACGTACCTGGGAAGAGCTCGGGTAGCACTTCTCAAGACCAACTCCAGGTATCGTCAACAAGCAGACCACCTGTCCTTGTTTTTGTCTCCACCCCCTCCAGGTCGCTTGTTATCCCTGGTGTATATACAGTTGAAGTCGGAAGTTCACATACATCTTAGCCAAATGCATTTAAACTCAGTTTTTCACAATTCCTGACATTTAATACTAGTAAAAATGTCCTGTCTAAGTTCAGTTAGGATCACCAGTTTATTTTAAGAATGTGAAATGTCAGAATAATAGTAGAGAATGGCTTATTTCAGCTTGTATTTCTTTCATCACATTCACAGTGGGTCAGAAGTTTACATACACTCAATTTGGTAGCATTGCCTTTTAAATTGTTTAATTAACTTCTTCAGGCTAGGGTCTTTTCTCAATTTCCGCCTGACTAATGTGCCCAAAGTAAACTGCCTGTTGCTCAGGCCCTGAAGCCAGGATATGCATATAATTGGTTCCTTTGGAAAAACAACACTCTGAAGTTTGTAGAAATGTTAAAATAATGTAGGAGACTATAACATAGTAGATATGGTAGGAGAAAAGCAAAGACAAACTAACCTGAATTTATTTATTTAGATTTTTTTTGAGAGCCCATGCTCTTCCAGTGGAACGTATAGGGAAATAATTAAATATAGCTCCCAGTATAAGATTCCTAGGGCTTCCACTGGGTGTCAGTAGTCTTTGTTCAAGGTTTCAGGCTTGTTTCTTCCAAAACGAGTAAGAAATATGAGTTTTACTACAGGGACAGACCTGGAAATTTGTGTATGCGCACGCGATGAAGAGGACGCGCACCTGCTAATATCGCGTTCCTATTGAACATACTACTTTCCGTATGAAATTGTATATTTAATGACATTTTAGGCTGAGGATTAAATAGAAACGTATTTTGACTTGTTGAAACAAAGTTTTGGGGTACATTTTCAGATTCCTATCTTGGCATATTGAATGAGTGGATTACTCAAATCGATGGCACCAACTCAACTGACTTTTTGGGGCATAAAGGATTTTATCTAACTAAACAACACTACACGTTATAGCTGGGACCCTTTGGATGACAAATCAGAGGAAGATTTTCAAAAAGTAAGTGAATCGCTATTTGTGAAGTTATGAAACCTGTGCCGGTGGAAAAATATTTTGATGTGGGGCGCTGTCCTCAAACAATCACATGGCATGCTTTCGCTGTAAAGCGTACTGTAAATCAGACAGTGCAGTTAGATTAACAAGAATTTAAGCTTTTAACCAATATAAGATGCACCTAAACGTTTCATATCCATAATTTGTATGATTTTTTTTTATTTGACTTGCGCACCCTCCAGTTTCACATCAAACGTTTTGGGTAGCCTTCCACAAGCTTCCCACAAGTTGGGTGAATTTTGGCCCATTCCTCCTGACAGAGTTGATGTAACTGAGTCAGGTTTTTAGGCCTCCTTGCTCGCACACACTTTTTCAGTTCTGCCAACAAATTCTCTGTAGGCTTGAGGTCAGGGCTTTGTGATGGCAACTCCAATAACTTGATTTTGTTGTCCTTAAGCCATTTTACCACAACTTTGGAAGTATGCTTGGGGTCATTGTCCATTTGGAAGACCCATTTGCGACCAAGCTTTAACTTCCTGACTTATGTCTTGAGATGCTGGTTCAATATATCCACATAAGTTTCCTTCCTCATGATGCCATCTATTTTGTGAAGCGCACCAGTCCCTCCTACAGCAAAGCACCCCCACAACATGATGCTGCCACCCCCGTGCTTCACGGTTGGGATGGTGTTCTTCAGCTTGCAAGCCTCCCCCTTTTTCCTCCAAACATAACGATGGTCATTATGGCCAATCAGTTCTATTTTTGTTTCATCAGACCAGAGGACATTTCTCCAAAAAGTACGATCTTTGTCCCCATGTGCAGTTCTGGCTTTTTTTATGGCGGGCGTGGAGCTGTTGCTTCTTCCTTGATGAGAGGCCTTTCAGGTTATGTCGATATAGGACTTGTTTTACTGTGGCTATAGATACTTTTGTACCTGTTTCCTCCAGCATCTTCATGGTCCTTTTTGCTGTTCTGGGATTGATTTGCACTTTTTGCACCAAGTACGTTCATCACTAGGAGACAGAACGTGTCTCCTTCCTGAGCGCTATGACGGCTGCGCGGTCCCATATTGTTTGTACAGATGAACGTGGTACCTTCAGGCGTTTGGAAATAGCTCCCAAGGATGAATCAGACATGTGGAGGTCTACAATATATATTTTTTCTGAGGTCTTGGCTGATTTCTTTTGCTTTTCCCATGATGTCAAGCATCATGGGAAGAAGTACTGAGTTTGAAGCTAGGCCTTGAAATACATCCACAGGTACACCTCCAATTGACTCAAATGTTGACAATTAGCCTATCAGAAATTTCTAAAGCCATGACATTTTCTGGAATTTTCCAAGCTGTTTAAAGGCACAGTATGTATGTTAGTGTATGTAAACTTCTGACCCACTGGAATTGGGATAGTGACATTATCTGTCTGTAAACAATTGTTGGAAAATTACTTGTGTCATGCACAAAGTAGATGTCTTAACCGACTTGCCAAAACTAGAGTTCGTTAACAAGAAATTTGTGGAGTGGTGGAAAAATGAGTTTTAATGACTCCAACTTAAGTGTATGTAAACTTCAACTGTATATCCCTGTTTTCTGTCTCTCAACCAGTGTGTTTTTCCTGTGCTCCTGCCTTTTTTCTATTCTCTTTTACTCATCCTCCCAGTTTTGACACTTGCTGTCACGACTTCCGCCGAAGTCGGTCCCTCTCCTAGTTCGGGCGGCGTTCGGCAGTTGACATCAACGGCCTTCTAGCCATCGCCGATCCACCTTTCATTTTCCATTGGTTTTGTCTTGTCTTCCCTCACACCTGGTTTCAATTACAGCAATTACACGTTGTGTATTTAACCCTCTGTTCCCCCCATGTCCTTGTCCGGAATTGTTGATTGTAAGAGTTTGTGCACGTTATGTCTGGAGAGCGAAGGGTTATGTCCTATTGTATTTATTTATTGTTTTTGTTCACAGTGATTTTTATTATTAAACTGCACCGTTGTAACAGTCTTTGCTCTCCTGCGCCTGACTTCTCTGTTGCCAGTACGCACGCATTACACTTGCCTGTTTTCTGGACTCTGTACCTGCCTGCCCTGACCTCGAGCCTGCCTGCCACACTGTACCTCCTGGACTCTGATCTGGTTTTGACATTTTGCCTGTCCACGACCATTATCTTGCCTACCCCTTTTGGATTTAATAAATATCAAAGACTCAAACCATCTGCCTCCCATGTCTGCATCTGGGTCTCGCCGTGTGCCCTTATATTTAGCCTACCTTAGTTATCCATCACCCATCATAGAGTTGCCATTCCCAACCAATCAGAGCGCTTGGAAAGGCGCATCTAGACATTGCACCCAACCACTCAGGCCAGTGTTATCATTGTCCTAAGAAAGACACACATTTCTGAGGACTATTTTTATTGTGGACAGTTACAAGAATACCCGAATGTGGTGCATGCATCGAAATGTTGCTTTTAAAAAAAATATATATATATTTTTACATTTGTGTAATAATGGGTAATTACCACAAATTACTTAGAACATATGGCTGCAAACTTAAAGTGACTATTGTACCACTGTTACTATTCTTTCATGTTGGAGTTGCCAGTACTGCTTGATATCTTGTTTATAGTATATAGCATTGTACCCGTTGCCATAGGTGTCATTGTTTACTAAGAAAACCGTTTTCATATGCGCGTGATACTGTAGCGCTTTCCATAGTGACCGTTTGTTGCGCTGCCATGGGCGACCTTCTAGAACCCTCCCAGACTGGTCTTGGAGCTCAAGCATGCTTAGTAATTTACGACTTTGGGGCAGATCAGATAAGACCACAGCACTGCAGGCTCTCACACCTGGCCAGAGAGGGTGTCATAAATCTTTATCTTGTCAGTCTCCGTAATTGGTTTCTCTCTCTCAGACAAATCAAATTGTATTTGTCACATGCGCCGAATACAACAGGTGTAGACCTTACAGTGAAATGCTTACTTACAAGCCCTTAACCAACAATGCTTTAAGAAGAAAAATGTGTTAAGTAACAAATAATTAAACAGCAGCAGTAAAATAACAATAGCAAGGCTATATACAGGGGGTACCAGTAGAGTCAGTGTACGAGGTAATACGTAGGTAGAGGTGAAGTGACCAAGAGGTTCATCTTTAGGTATAATGTTTATGCTGCTAAGTTTATAGAACAGCATCTATAGTACATAATTATGACACTACTGATACTGTTATGTTGTGCATGTTTTTGCCTTATAGAACCACAATTCATTTGGATTAACACAAGTACTATTCCACCAAGATTCATGTTCTATGACCAAAAGTATGTGTGTTGGTGAAAAGGAAATAATAACCCTGAAAACAGAAGCATTAGCATTGTTCTGACCGGACAGCCTGTGAAGGGTCAGAACCAAATCACAGCATAATTGTACTAGCAGGTGAGGGCATTCACAGCCAACTGCTCAGACGGGTGAGGGCATACCTGCTAACTGTTTTTATAATACTTCTGGTATCCCATTTAACAACGCTCTGAGCCGCCGATCCATACACAAACAAATTCCATTTCGTGTCAATACGAGATAGGAAGCAGCTTCAATAGATTTGAATGGATATTCATTTCTTGTCACGTAAATGGGTTGTATAAGAAAGGGCTCAGGGTTTAAAGACAGAGCAAAACTCTACCATGCCGGAGCATAGGTGAGAATGAAGGACTGGCAAATGACGTGTGGGTGCGGTCTCTTGGGAGTCCTCTGAGTGTCAGGCCTGAGGATTTGCATAAAGATCCAAGCATCGTTGGGGGACAGAGTGACAAGGACTGTGCTGTTCGCCCACACAGTTTCAAGGTGCATTAGAGGTGGCATACATTTGAGTGTGTGGTGTGGCTGAGAGTATTGGGGCTTTATGAATGCATCTGAGAGAGGATAGGGATTTTAGTCTCAAGTCTGCCCAGAACTGTCCTACCCTCCTGGCTGATTGGAACACACCACGAGTCCCCACCGGAGTAATTATCTGTGCTTCATTAAACTCTAGTTACTAGCTTGATGTTTTGGTCAGGAATTAGATGTCACTGCCAGCATTGGGAAACGTCAACATAATTATTTGTGGTTTGACATTCAGATCACTGACGAAGACTACGGATCAGCCAAGATATCAGATACAGAAACAATGATTCGCCTCACACTCCATCCAGCGCTGATTCTTTGTCAATTCATTCGAAAGCCGAATACATGTGTATGTCCTATATCACTCAAAATGCAATCTAAAAAGTAAATGAAGAAGGATTAAAATAACAATATGCAGACCACTTTAGTCTGTACTGCAAGAACACATTGTACAATAGTAGTGTTCGTAATGCATGTTGCACACTAGGGCTAAGTCCCATATGGCACTGTATTCCCTATATAGTGCACTTCTATGGTAAAAAGTAAACTTAAACTTTTTCAGCTCGAGAAACCCAAGTGAGAAATTGATTGTCCTCTGAAGACACAAATGAAGAAGAAATCATGTGTCATTATAGATGTAGATCATAACTCACAACCTACCTCTCACAGGCCTAGGGCCCACTTTGGGTGCGACCCATACTTTAACAGACCTTGCACTATGTAATAGGGTGCCATTTTTGGGGCACACCCGAGCACTTCTTCAGTGGCCCAGCTAGACTGATGTGATGTAGCTGTTCTGTTCCAGGCGGTAGGAACATTGTGACAGATCTACAGGGGCTGTGAGTGTAGTTTCCCCCCAGATTAGATGAGTTCACTATTGATTTCCCATCATTCCCCAGATCAAGGACATGACACACATCAAACAGTGAAAAACATTCTCCAGGCATCGTTATAACGTCACCTTCCAGCCAACCACCAGCATTCCTCTTCAGGCCCTAACCGATAAATACTGGGTCATTCCTCATGTTGGACTGACACTCCCCTGAGGGGAGCACTACAGGGGTCTAATCAAACATCAGCTAGTATGCGGTGTTCTGGGGGATTTAGAGGTGTCGGCGGCATGGAGATGGATGGACGTCAGTGGTTTTCTACTCCAGAGAGCTAAACGGAGACCTTTAATCTGATCTGAAATACTCATACAGGCTACATCCAGGGAGAGACTGCAGATTGGTCTGAACACTCCAAGGAGAAATACTCCACACACCACCTCCCGAAATCAAATAAAGATTTAGGGTAGAAAATAACAAATACTGTTACACATACTGCGACAACGTGTCGTGCGAAATCAGATTGTAACATTTAACGTTGTGATTTTGCAAGACACAGTGTCGCATTGTGAATTGCTTTTCTAAGTGTCCCGAACTGATTGTATCACTCCAATACATACAATAGATTACCCTCACTCTAAAACAATACACACAAAGGGGAGAGAAGATCATGCACACACACGCGTACACACAGACACTGATGAATATACTGAACTTCTGTGGGCTGTCGTGATTTTCAGGAGATTACGGTGGAGTGTTTGGTGGTTGATTGTTTTCATGCTTCTACATCAAGCACTTTCATTAGCATGCTAAACGCTCCTCCACGGACACTTAGACCAGAGGGACTCTCAACACACACTCCTCGCTCAGGAGAACCAGGCTTAAATCAGTCTACTGTTTACCTTTAAGTAGTAACAGACAAACAAGTCTGTATTACTGATAGAATTGAGTCTGCTCTACCAAAATAGTGCACTATATAGGGGAATAGGGCGTCATTTGAGACAGCCAAAACAGATACTTCAATTTAGGCCTACACCTTGTACTCTGGGCTCCACCTTTTTGGTGGAGAAAACCTTACACTTGTAAGAACTTAAGTTGAAAGAGACTATGTGCCAAACGGTCTCCCCAGCAGCCGTCAGCTCTGAGCTCTGTGGAAGCACGGCATGAGCTCATTAGAAACGCCAGGAGACCATTCGATTTGTGTTGGGATTTCCCATGCTGCTTCTGACGCTCGCTCTTAAAGCTGGCTGTTTGAACCAGCACAAGCGATTCTCCACGAGCCCACGGGGCCCTCCCCTGCTGCTTAAAAGAATAGTTACCACAGCCAAATTCAAACAATAGACATAAAAAAATGGGTCACAATGGGTCGATGTGCTAAAGATGAAAAACAGAATCTTTCCGACACAGTTGAATGGAATAAGTAAATATGTATTGAATGCTTGAGCAGCATTGTGTATCCAACCACCTACGTTCTGTAGCTTACCCACTGGGCACAAACATCATTTCAACTTCTAGTTTTAATTTACACTTGGTTGAGTTGTCAACTAACTTGAATTCAACGTGAAAAAAAAAAAGCCATGTCATTGGATTAGGTTAAAAATCGGGTCCAAAAAATTAAATAATGATGACTTTTTGCAAATCCAATCCATTGTCCACTTTGACTCAACGTCATCACATATATTTTTTGATGATGTGGAAACAACGTTGATTCAACCGGTTTTTGCCCACTGCATCGTAAGAAATTCCATCACAAGAAATTACAATATGTGTGTAACTTGTAGACTCAGGAAAGATAAAGGAAAATCTTCCTTAATATATAGATTCTTTTTTTTTATTTAGAAATGTTTTATTTTATTTTATATAAGACAGTTTCGCACAGAAAATTCATACATCAGCACTACTTTTCTGAAAAGGAATATAACAATTTGTTGAACGACATTGCATTATAATTGATATATGAGCTCAATGGAAAATACATTCAAACCATGAAAATGGTTGGTCAGCTTACAGTGCAACATTTTCATGAAGATGATCCGGTCTTTCCAAGGACATATTTTGAGGAGCCTTCGATCCAGCCCTGTTGAGCCTGCATTTCACCACCACCAGTAGACCACACAGCAGCCTGGGCAGTAGAGAGAAGGAGAAACTGTCCCTGGATGGACCATGATGAGGACCTGTTCCTTGGTGGTGCCCAGCCGGTTCTTGACCTCTCACACACGAAGGTAGTGTTGATTGCCTCGTCCACCTCCAGCACAGCCAGTTTGTTGCTTTTTGTCTGCACCATGTCTGGCATCTGACCCATCAGAGGTCTCCAGGTGATGGTGGTGGGGATAGGGGGCACATGGTGAGTCTGCACACTCTTTTCATATATGAACAAATTCTAATATATATTTGTTTTCTTGTGTCTAACTTAAATGTGTCATTGGTGTTTGTCATTGGTTGTGTAAGACCGATAGTATGAATGATGACCAGGGACAACGCTGCTCCGTGTTATAAGACTTCAAGGTTTAATGGACTTGTGCTACAGCTTTAGGGAGAGAGCTCGATTATTATTTTGTCTATCAGCACATGGCACCTGCAGTCACTCCAATCCCAAGACTAACTCAATAATTAACAACGAGGCTCTTCCTTCAACCAATAGAATAGAGTGGTGAGGAGGAGGATTCTACCTTGTCGAGAAGTGACTTCACTATTCATTTTTTGGATTCAGTTACACCGCATTTCAGGATTCTATATCGGTTCGCTCTCCTTAAATATTTGTCATCTGATGTATTCGTTTCAGTCTATGATTTTTTTTCCAAACTTTTCCCCAACAGCTCCTGATATCCAAATATAGGAGCTGCAATATCACAAACATTAACAGATATGTTTTCTGTGTCCATTAGTCACCTCAGGTCCTATTTTAAGTGCAAAGGTCAAAGTGTTCAGAGGGGAGAGAACCACTTCAAGTCAGGGCATTTCTGGAGCAGTGCAGTTTGTGCAGCTTACCGGTTCGAAAAGGGTCAGTATGAAAGACAAGACCTATTGGGTGTTGGTGAGTGTAGCTAACGTTAGCTGGATAAGTTTGCGAGCAAAGAACACTTAGTGACATATAGTCAGTCATAGGGCACCAATGATGATTGTGCACCCATGGGACACAGTGATGTAGTGGAGGATGAACCCAACGTAAACTTAGTTTAACCACCTTTTTATTTTGGTGAATATTATTTACCCACCTTTTCTGCTGAGATTCCTTAAAAACAGGCCACTTCGATACAGGTAAAACCGGAAGTGACTTTTTCGTTGCAGGTTTGGAGAAATTACACAGCAGGTTAGGAGAATTAACGTAGCAGGCTAGGAGAATTAGGTTAAGGTTAGGAAAAAGGTTAGGGTTAGCAAAAATGCTCTACTAAACTACTACGAAAATTCACTTTCTGCCGTACCTGTGTTGAAGTGGGTTGTGCAGGTCGGGTCCCGTATTAACAAAGTGTCTTTTCAAGTAGGAGTGTTGATCAAGGATCAGGTCTCCACCTGTACATATCATATCATATCATATCATATCATTCACTGTGACCTAAAGGCTGAACTGATTCTAGATCAGCAATCCCATTGTAAAATGCCTTGTGAATAAAGGCCCTGGTCATTTTAACAAGATATTAACCTCTAGCTTGGAACACAATGTCCATGAGGTGACTACAGATGTAGTCATGCCACTGTACTTTTTGTATTTGTCATTCACAACATCAACCAGCCCTACTGATGTGGAATGCCAATGGAGGAAGCCTGCATCCACCAAACAGGTCAAATCGGCACAGGAGCTTTTGCCCCCCAGTGAGGACATATAATCCCTTTTCGTGCAGCAGATGATTGTCAGATGATTATCTTTAAACCACTGACAGACTCCACTGAAGGTTCCCTGGATTATCCTAGCTCCTCGCACCTTAGCCAGAACAGTAGCATGAACCTCCCCTGCCCTTATTTTTTTAGAACATTGTGGCACATATGGGGCATCAGGGGCACTCCGCCATCTCAAGGGGTAGGCAGATGACAGATGAGCAACAGTGGGCCAGTTTGACAACCCCAGTTGGCACGCCTTCTGAAGAGGTAGACTGACTGCTAGTAGCTTTGGTGTTGTGCTGAGGGCAAAGCGTGTCACCCCATCCCTCTTGAACAGAGTACTCGAACAGCAGTCTCTGGACGGCTTGCTGGAAGTGCAGTGGGGAGTGTCCATTGTGCGTGTGGGGACAAAGCAGTTTGAGTCTGCCACAAAGATGGAGGTTATGGCTTACCAAGTCGGGGATCGTGGGGCTCTCCTGGCAGTCTGGTGGGAACAACTGCAGTTGTGGAGGTGAAGTGTCCATACCGGGAGAGGGATCTCACCATTTTGGAGGCAGTAAAGAACAGGGAGATCTGTATTCGGGAGGAGGGTGGGACCTTCTGTCAAAAATAAAAACACCTGTACTGGCACCATGTCCAGGGGAAGCTAGACCTTGCACAGAGGGACACCTGCTTCTTTGTTGTTTGGAAAACAAAGCAGGCCATCATCATCCCCATCTCCCGTGATGAGTCTTGGAAGCTTATCCATTTACTGCAGTGGGCTAAATCAGGGTCACAGAGTGTTTCTTGATCGTCTTAAACAAATCTACTTTGAAACAAAAGTATACACCTCACACACATGGTTATGGGCTTACAAAAAAGAAGACACCTGTATGTCAGATATAGTGTTGAAATGTATATCATTTTGAGTTTGCATCCCAACATTACACTGTATATACATCACAGAAGACTGAAATATGTGACCGACCGCCTCGATTCAGCAAAATTTGAAATGACGTTTTTTACATTGGATAAAAGTAGAAACTCCAAGCTAGAAAATGGTATATCATACACTGCAGTTGAGGAATAATGGAAAAGTAATTCTGCTTTGAAAGTTGATAAACTTGTAACCCCACTTTTGAGAAAATGGCTCTTGAATGTTTTGGTACACCTACTGGAGAGCTCTTCTTTGTCTACACCCATTCAGCATCATTCACACCCTCTGAATCCTTAGCCCCACCCATCTCGCTAAGGTTTCACGTGTGAGGCCATGTGGTAAACACACGCTATATTACATAATATCTACATTTATTTGTCACATGCACAGGATACAGCTGTAAATGTACAGTGAAGTAGTTACTTGCATAGTAGCAATATCAAAAACAGAAAGTGCCCAGAAAAAAATATTTTATCATTATTAGATGACAATTACCCGACACACTAAATTGATGGGTCATGTGAAGGAAATGCTATTACCACCCCCCAGCCATATCTAGCTAAGTGGATGGGTCACTATTGTCTAGACATGTACACATGTTCATGAAATACAACAGATGGCCGTAGTCACACCCAGACACACCTGGCTAATTTGATGGGTCATGTAATAATCTAGCCGAATTGGAGTCTTTTGTTTAGACATGTAGCTAGCTAAACAATGAACTGGAATAATCCCAACTCATACTACTACCAATACAAACATTGTCATAGCTGTAGTATGAATATGCAGGTAGCTAAAGCTAAAGCTAGCGAGCTAGCAAGCTAACATTAGGCTATACAGTGGCTTGCGAAAGTATTCAACCCCTTGGCATTTTTCTATTTTTTTTTACCTTACAACCTGGAATTAAAATAGATTTTGGGGAGGTTTGTATCATTTCATTTACACAACATGCCTACCACTTTGAAGATGCAAAATATTTTTTTGTGAAACAAACAAGAAATAAGACAAAAAAACAGAACTTGAGCGTGCATAACTATTCACCCCCCAAAGTAAATACTTTGTAGAGCCACCTAATGCAGCAATTACAGCTGCAAGTCTCTTGGGGTATGTCTCTATAAGTTTGGCACATCTAGCCACTGGGATTTTTGCCCATTCTTGAAGGCAAAACTCCTCCAGCTCCTTGAAGTTGGATAGGTTCCACTGGTGTACAGCAATCTTTAAGTCATACCACAGATTCTCAATTTGATTGAGGTCTGGGCTTTGACTAGGCCATTCCAAGACATTTAAATGTTTCCCCTTAAACCACTCGAGTGTTGCTTTAGCAGTATGCTTAGGGTTATTGTCCTGCTGGAAGGTGAACCTCCATCCCAGTCTCAAATCTCTGGAAGACTGAAACAGGTTTCCCTCAAGCATTTCCCTGCATTTAGCGCCATCCATCATTCCTTCAATTCTGACCAGTTTCCCAGTCCCTGCCAATGAAAAACATCTCCACAGCATGATGCTGCCACCACCATGCTTCATTGTGGGGATAGTGTTCTCGGGGTGATGGGAGTTGTTGAGTTTGTGCCAGACTTAGTCTTTCCTTGATGGCCAAAAAGCTCAATTTTAGTCTCATCTGACATGAGTACCTTCTTCGATATGTTTGGGGAGTCTCCCACATGCCTTTTGGCGAACACCAAACGTGTTTGCTTATTTTTTTCTTTGAGCAATGGCTTTTTTTCTGGCCACTCTTCCGTAAAGCCCAGCTCTGTGGCGTGTACGGCTTAAAGTGGTCCTATGGACAGATACTCCAATCTCCACTGTGGAACTTTGCAGCTCCTTCAGAGTTATCTTTGGTCTCTTTATTTCCTCTCTGATTAATGCCCTCCTTGCCTGGTCCATGAGTTTTGGTGGGCGGCCCTATCTTGGCAGGTTTGTTGTGGTTCCATATTCTTTCCATTGTTTAATAATGGATTTAATGGTGCTCCGTGGGAAGTTCAAAGTTTCAGATATTTTTTTATATCCCAACCCTGATCTGTACTTCTCCATAACTTTGTCACTGACCTGTTTGGGGAGCTCCTAGGTCTTCATGGTGTCGCTTGCCTGGTGGTGCCCCTTGCTTAGTGGTGTTGCAGACTCTGGGGCCTTTCAGAACAGGTGCATATATACTGAGATCATGTGACAGATCATGTGACACTTAGATTGCACACAGGTGGACTTTATTTAACTAATAATGGGACTTCTGAAGGTAATTGGTTGCAGCAGATCTTATTTAGGGGCTTCATAGCAAAGGGGGTGAATACATATGCACGCACCACTTTTCAATTTTTTAATTTTTTAATTTTTTTTAAACAAGTAATATTTTTCATTTCACTTCACCAATTTGGACTATTTTGTGTATGTCCATTACATGAAATCCAAATAAAAATCTATTTAAATTAGAGGTTGTAATGCAACAAAATAGGAAAAACACCAAGGGGGATGAAGACTTTTACAAGGCACTGTAACTAGTAATGAAAATGGATTTCTGAATAGAATAATTTTAATACACAGATCATGCAAGTAATGTTAGCTAGGGAGCCAGCAATCTAACGTTTGCTAGCTAACTAAAAGTGCGCTTCAACTTGCAATAAAAACGACTTTCTGACAAAATGTGACACTTACATCTGGAAAATGTAGCTAGACTCTTACCCATGAACATGGATGAACATGGCAGACTGGAACAATTTAACTCAGTTTTGTTTGTAGCTACATGTTGTTTGGCCAACTTTGTGTCAAGTCACTCTGGTTCACACTGACTGTGGCGTGTGCAGAAATTAGCCCATCACTTTTTCCAAATGATCTATCAATAATGCCTGCTAAATTCAGGGCATCAATGTTGTTGACAAAAGATTCAAAACTTTTGTAGTTCTCGATGGCTAACGTTATATCTTTCAAAAACAGCACGGTAGAGAGGACTGTCAACACATACTGAACAGCTCACGTTATAGACAGAAGTACTTGGATAAAAAGCAAATGTTTACATTCAAATGCTGCTCCTGTGAAACAGTGACGTGCGACATACGCCCAGTTTCCTGAAACGAGTGACATATAACAAAACTGTTTGACATTGAAACACCAGAATTTCGGTGTAAATAGTTAAAAAATATATACACTGCTCAAAAAAATAAAGGGAACACTTAAACAACACAATGTAACTCCAAGTCAATCACACTTCTGTGAAATCAAACTGTTCACTTAGGAAGCAACACTGATTGACAATAAATTTCACATGCTGTTGTGCAAATGGAATAGACAGCAGGTGGGAATTATAGGCAATTAGCAAGACACCCCCAATAAAGGAGTGGTTCTGCAGGTGGGGACCACAGACCACTTCTCAGTTCCTATGCTTCCTGGCTGATGTTTTGGTCACTTTTGAATGCTGGCGGTGCTTTCACTCTAGTGGTAGCATGAGACGGAGTTTACAACCCACACAAGTGGCTCAGGTAGTGCAGCTCATCCAGGATGGCACATCAATGCGAGCTGTGGCAAGGTTTGCTGTGTCTGTCAGCGTAGTGTCCAGAGCATGGAGGCGCTACCAGGAGACAGGCCAGTACATCAGGAGACGTGGAGGAGGCCGTAGGAGGGCAACAACCCAGCAGCAGGACCGCTACCTCCGCCTTTGTGCAAGGAGGAGCAGGAGAAGCACTGCCAGAGCCCTGCAAAATGACCTCCAGCAGGCCACAAATGTGCATGTGTCTGCTCAAACGGACTCCATGAGGGTGGTATGAGGGCCCGACGTCCACAGGTGGGGGTTGTGCTTACAGCCCAACACCGTGCAGGACGTTTGGCATTTGCCAGAGAACACCAAGATTGGCAAATTCGCCACTGGCGCCCTGTACTCTTCACAGAAGAAAGCAGGTTCACACTGAGCACGTGACAGACGTGACAGAGTCTGGAGATGCCGTGGAGAACGTTCTGCTGCCTGCAACATCCTCCAGCATGACCGGTTTGGTGGTGGGTCAGTCATGGTGTGGGGTGGCATTTCTTTGGGGGGCCGCACAGCCCTCCATGTGGTCACCAGAGGTAGCCTGACTGCCATTAGGTACCGAGATGAGATCCTCAGACCCCTTGTGAGACCATATGCTGGTGCGGTTGGCTCTGGGTTCCTCCTAATGCAAGACAATGCTAGACCTCATGTGGCTGGAGTGTGTCAGCAGTTCCTGCAAGAGGAAGGCATTGATGCTATGGACTGGCCCGCTCGTTCCCCAGACCTGAATCCAATTGAGCACATCTGGGACATCATGTCTCGCTCCATCCACCAACGCCACGTTGCACCACAGACTGTCCAGGAGTTGGCGGATGCTTTAGTCCAGGTCTGGGAGGAGATCCCTCAGGAGACCATCCGCCACCTCATCAGGAGCATGCCCAGGCGTTGTAGGGAGGTCATACAGGCACGTGGAGGCCACACACACTACTGAGCCTCATTTTGACTTGTTTTAAGGACATTACATCAAAGTTGGATCAGCCTGTAGTGTAGTTTTCCACTTTAATTTTGAGTGTGACTCCAAATCCAGACCTCCATGGGTTGATAAATTGGATTTCCATTGATTATTTTTGTGTGATTTTGTTGTCAGCACATTCAACTATGTAAAGAAAAAAGTATTTAATAAGATTATTTCTTTCATTCAGATCTAGGATGTGTTGTTTAAGTGTTCCCTTTATTTTTTTGAGCAGTATATTAATAACATTCCACCCATGAGGCCACTATGTAATTTGACTGCAGGAAAGGGGTACACTTAGCAATGGGCATGCCAGCCCACCTAAAGATCTGTCTTCTAGCTCCTAAGCAACTTTGCATTATTTAGCTTTTTTTGTGTTATTTCTTACATTATTAGGCCAGGACATTTTTTGTTATTACATACAGCCTGAAATAACTTTTGTATATCAGAGCAGCGGTAACTCACCAGCATTACGACCAGGAATACGACTTTCCCTAATTGGATCCTTTGTTCGTACCCCGCAGGGCAATTGCACTTTTCCCAGAGGCTGCTCCAAGATGCCTCCTGCGGAGAAGAGGTATTCAGAGTGTACTTCTAGTCTGACTCAGGAGGCATGCACACCATCCACCATTTCCGAGTATATTACTCGTCAATGTTCAATCTCTGGACAATAAAGTAGATGAGCTCAGGGCGAGGATCTTCTTCCAGAGAGACATCAGGGACTGTAACATACTCTGTTTCACAGAATCATGGCTCTCTTGGGATATACTGTCCCCATCCATACAGCCAGCTGGGTTCTCAGTACATCGCGTAGACAGGAATAAAGGCAGTGGTGTATGTTTCATGATTAACTTCTTATGAGCAGGTGGATGGTAGCGTCCCACCTGGCCAACATCCGGTGAAATTGCAGAGCGTGAAATTCAAACTACAAAATTATAAATATTTAACTTTCATAAAATCATAAGTGTAACACATCAAAATAAAGCTTAACTTCTTGTTAATCCAGCCGCTATGTCAGATTTCAAAAAAGCTTTATGGCGAAAGCACACCATGCGATTATCTGAAGACAGCACCCGCATACAAAAGCATGAAAAACATATTTCAACCAGGCAGGTGCGCCACGAACGTCAGAAATAGCAATATAATAAATGGCTTACCTTTGATGATCTTCTTCTGTTGGCACTCCAAAAGGTCCCAGATACATCACAAATGGTCCTTTTGTTCAATAATGTTGTTCTTTATATCCATAAAAACTCAGTTTAGCTGGCGCGCTTCAGTCAATAATCCACCCAGTTTCCCTCCATCAAAATGCATACAAAATGAATCCCAAAAATTACTAATAAACTTTTCCAAACAAGTCAAACATCGTTTATAATCAAACCTTAGGTACCCTAATACGTAAATAAATGATCAAGTTTGAGACGGAGAATCGTTATTGTCTTTACCGGAGTAAAATACCAAAGAACGGGCTCTCTTCCACACGCTTGGAAATACTACAGCCAAAATGGGAGCCACCTAGAAAAACTACAATTTCTGGCTCATTTTTCCAAAAACCAACATGAAACTCTTTCTAAGGACTGTTGACATCTAGTGGAAGCCCTAGGAACTGCAATCTGTGAGGATTTCGCCTTATAATAAAATTGACAGCCATTGAAAACAGTGGTAGGCTGTATTTTTTTGGGGGGGGATGGTTTGTCCTCGGGGATTCGCCTGCCATATCAGTTCTGTTATAGTCACAGACATAATTTTAACAGTTTTAGAAACTTTAGAGTGTTTTCTATAAAAATCTACAATTTTATGCATATCCCAGCTTCAATTATATGCATATCCTAGCTTCTGGGCCTGAGTAACATACTGCCCCTACCCAAGAGAGGTTAACTACTCATGGTGTGATTGTGATAACATACAGAAACTGAAGTCATTTTGTTCACCCAACTTAGAATGCCTCATATCAAATGCAGACTGTTTTACCTCCTAAGAGAATTATCTTTGGTTATAGTCACAGCCGTGGATATTCCCCCTCAAGTCGATACCACAACGGCCCTCAAGGAACTACACAGGGCTTTATGCAAACTGGAAACCACATATCCTGAGACCGCATTTAGGGTAGCTGGGGATTTTAATAAAGCAAATTTGAGGAAAACGCTACCGAAGTTCTATCAACACATTGACTGAAGTACTCTCTCTGGAAAGAAACTTGACTACAGCTACTCACCCTTTCAAGATTCCTACAAGGCCCACACCCGCCCTCCCTTCGGCAAATCAGATCACAACTCCATTTTGCTCCTCCCTTCCTATAAGCAGAAACTCAACAGGAAGTAGCCACGCTAAAGTCTATTTAACGCTGGTCTGACTAACCGGAATCCATGTTTCAAGATTGATTTGATCACACGGACCGGGATATGTTCTGGGTAGCCTCTGAGAATAACATTGACGTATACACAGACACAGTGACTCAATTCAACAGGAAGTGTATAGGGGATATTGTTCCCACTGTGACTATTAAAACCTACCCAAATGAGAAACCGTGGATAGATGGCAGCATCCGCGCAAAACTGAAAGCTCGAACCACCGCATTTAACCGTGGCAAAGTGACTGGGAATATGGTCGAATACAAACAGTATAGTTATTCCCTCCATAAGAAAATCAAACTGGCAAAAAGTCAGTACAGAGACAAAGCGGAGTCACAATTCTACGGCTCAAGATGTACAGTACCAGTCAAAAGATGTACAGTACCAGTCAAAAGTTTGGACACCTACTCGTTCAAGGGTTTTTCTATATTTTTACTATTTTCTCCATTGTAGAATAATAGTGAAGACATCAAAACAATGAATAACACATATGGAATCATGAAGTAACCAAAAAAGTGTTAAACAAATCTAAATATATTTAAATATTTGAGATTCTTCAAAGTAGCCACCCTTTACCTTGATGATAGCTTTGCACACTCTTGGCATTCTCTCAACCAGCTTCACCTGGAAGGCTTTTCAAACTGCATTGAAGGAGTTCCCACATATGCTGAGCACTTGTTGGCTGCTTTTCCTTCACACTGCGGTCCAACTCATCCCAAACCATCTCAATTTGGTTGAGATCAGGTGATTGTGGAGGCCAGGTCACCTGATGGAGCACTCCATCACTCTCCTTGGTCAAATAGCCCTTACATAGCCTGGAGGTGTGTTGGGTCATTGTTCTGTTGAAAAACAAACGATAGTCCCACTAACCGCAAACTAGATGGGATGGTGTATCGCTGCAGAATGCTGTGGTAACCATGCTGGTTAAGTGTGCCTTGAATTTTTTTAATAAATTACAGACAGTGTCACCAGCAAAGCACCCCCACACATCACACCTCCTCCTCCATGCTTCTCAGTGGGAACCACACATGCGAAGATCATCCATTCACCTACTCTGCGTCTCACAAAGACATGGCGGTTGGAACCAAAAATCTCAATCTCATCAGACCAAAGGACATATTTCCACAGGCCTAATGTCCATTGCTAGTGTTTCTTGGCCCAAGCAAGTCTCTTCTTATTATTGCTGTCCTTTAGTAGTGGTTTATTTGCAGCAATTGGACCATGAAGGCCTGATTCATGCAGAAACTTTATAAGTTCTTGACATTTTCCAGAATGACTGACCTTCATGTCTTAAAGTAATGATGCACTGTCATTTCTCTTTGCTTATTTGAGCTGTTCTTGTCATAATATGGACCTAGTCTTTTACCAAATAGGGCTATCTTCTGTATACCACCCCTACCTTGTCACTACACAACTGATTGCCTCAAACGAATTAAGAAGGAAAGAAATTCCACAAATTAACTTTTGACAAGGCACACCTGTTAATTGAAATGCATTCCATGTGACTACCTAATGAAGCTGGTTGAGAGAATGGCAAGAATGTGCAGAGCTGTTGTCAAGGCAAAGGGTGGCTAATTTGAAGAATCCTAAATATGAAATATATTTTGATTTGTTTTTACACTTTTTTGGTTACTACGTGATTTCATGTCTTATTCCATAGTTTTGATGTCTTCGCTATTATTCTACAATGTAGAAAATAGTAAAAAATAAAGAAAAACCCTTGAATGAGTAGGTGTGTCCAAACTTTTGACTGGTACTGTATGTGGCAGGGCCTACCGACAATCACGGATTATAAAGGGAAAACCAGCCACATCGCGGACACCGACGTCTTGCTCCAGGACAAGCTAAATACCTTCTTCACCCGCTTAGAGGATAACACAGTGCCACCGACATGAGTAAGACATTTAAGCGTGTTAACCCACGCAAGGCTGCCGACCCAGACAGCATCCCTAGCCACATCCTCAGAGCATGCGCAGACCAGCTGACTGGATTGTTTACAGACATATTCAATCTCTCCCTATCCCAGTCTGCTGTCCCCACTTGCTTCAAGATGTCCACCATCGTTCCTGTATCCAAGAAAGCAAAGGTAACTAAATTAAATGACTATCACCCCATAGCACTCACTTGTGTCACCATGAAGTGCTTTGAGAGGCTAGTTAAGGATCATATCACCTCTACCTTACCTGACACCCTAGACTCTTCAATTTCTTACCACCCCAATAGATCCACAGATGATTCAATCACCATCATACTGCACACTGCCATATCCCATCTGGACAAGAGGAATACCTACATAAGAATGCTGTTCATTGACTATAGCTCAGCCTTCAACACCATAGTACCCTCCAAGCTCATCATTAAGTTTGAGGCCCTGGGTCTGAACCCCGCCCTGTGCAACTGGGTCCTGGACTTCCATGACGGGCCGCCCCCAGGTGGTGAAGGTAGGAAACAACACCTCCACTTCGTTGAACCTCAACAACGGGGCCCCACAAGGGTGCGTGCTCAGCCCCCTCCTGTACTCCATGTTCACCCATGACTGCGTGGCCACACATGCCTCCAACTTAATCATTAAGTTTGCAGACGACATAACAGTAATATGCCTGATTACCAACAATGACGAGACAGCCTACAGGGAGGAGGTGAGGGCCCTGGCAGTGGTGCCAGGAAAATAACCTCTCCCTCAACAAACGAAGGAGCTTATCGTGGACTTCAGGAAACAGCAGAGGGCGCATGCCCCTATCCACAATGACAGGACCGCAGTGGAGAAGGTGGAAAGCTTCAAGTTCCTCTGCGTACACATCACTGACAATCTGAAATGGTCCACCCACACAGCCAGTGTGGTGAAGAAAGCGCAACAGCGCCTCTTCAACCACAGGAGGCTGCAGAAATTTGGCTTGGCCCCTAAGACCCTCACAGACTTAGGGGCCATCCTGTCAGGCTGTATCACCGCCTGGTATGGCAACTGCACCGCCCGCAACCATAGGGCTCTCCAGAAGGTGGTGTGGTCTGCCCAACGCATCACCGCGGGCTCACTGCCTGCCCTCCAGGACACCTACAGCACCCAATGTCACAGGAAGGCCAAAAAGTTCATGAAGGACATCAACCACCCGAGCCATGGCCTGTTCACCCCGCCATCATCCAAAAGGCAAAGTCAATGCAGCTGCATCAAAGCTGGGACCGAGAGACTGACAAACAGCTTCTCTAGGCCATGGGACTGTTAAATAGCCATCACGAGCCGGTTACCACACGGTTACTCAACCCTGCACTGTAGAGGCTGCTGCCGAATATACATAGACATGGAATCACTGGCCACTTTAATAATGGAACACTTGTCACTTTAATAATGTTTGCATACTACTTTACTCATCTCATATGTATATACTGTATTCTATTCTACTGTATTTTTGTCAATGCCACTCCGACATTGCTCGTCCTAACATGTATATATTTCTTCATTCCATTCTTTTAAGGCTAGGGGGCAGTATTCGGAAGTTTGGATGAATGAGGTGCCCAAAGTAAACTGCCTGTTACTCAGGCCTAGAAGCTAGGATTTGCATATTATTTATAGTTTTGGTTAGAAAACACTCTAAAGTTTACAAAACTGTTAAAATAATGTCTGTGAGTATAACAGAACTGATATAGCAGGTGAAAACCCGAGGAGAATCCATCCTGATTTTGGGGGGGGAGGTGACACCATTTAAGATGCCTGTCTATGGAATATCAATGGAATACCTCCCAGATTGCAGTTCCTAGGGCTTCCAGCAGATGTCAACAGTCTTTAGGAAGAGTTTCACGCTTGTTTTTTGAAAAATGAGTTAGAATTTGTAGTTTTTCTAGGTGGCTCCCATTTTGGCTGAAGTGTTGTGGCGCATGTCGGTGAGGGCGCGCACATCGTTATTTATCTCCGGTAATGAACATACTATTCTCAGACTTAAATTGTATTGTTTATTGACATATTAGGGTACCTGAGGATTGATTAGAAACGTTGTTTGACTTGTTTGGACGAAGTTTATTGGTAACTTTCGGGATTCATTTGTATGTATTTTGAATGAGGGAAACCGGTGGAATACTGAGTCAAGCGCACAAATTAACTGACTTTTTTGGGGTATAAAGAAGGACTTTTTCGAACAAAACAACCATTTGTTATGTAGCTGGGACCCTTGGGATTGCAAACAGAGGAAGATCTTCAAAGGTAAGTGATTTATTTTATCGCTATTTTTGACTTACATTGACGCCTCTGCTTGTTTGGAAAATGTTTGTAATGCACACGAGGCGCTGTCCTCAGATAATTGCATGGTGTGCTTTCGCCGTAAAGCCTTTTTGAAATCTGACAAAGTGGCTGGATTAACAAGAAGTTAAGCTTTTAAACGATGTAAGACACTTGTATTTTCATGAATGTTTAATATTACGAATTTTGTATTTTGAATTTCGCGCTCTGCAATTTCACAGGATGTTGGCCAGGTGGGACGCTAGCATCCCACAGAGCCCAAAGAGGACTTGTGTGAATTGTTAGGTATTACTGAACTGTTGGAGCTAGGAAAAAAAATATTTTGCTACACATGCAATAACATCTGCTAAATATGTGTATGTGACCAATAAGATTTGATTTGAAGTGAAATTCATAGTAGAGATGACATTTCAATTTACAACCAATCTTGTCAATGCATACAGCTTAATTTATTGAAGTTTTCACTGGTGATGACAGCAAAGGCAGGGGGTTTCCATTTGTCACTCGGACAGCAGAGGTTTTCCATTGGTCAGCCAGACAGCAGAGGGGGGGTGGCAGGTTCTAGCTTTGCTTTAACTGTAAAACAAATAACAGTAATGGAATTATTAACAGGCTACACAAAGTACTGTTCACAGTAAATATGAAATTGCAGAAATTAAACAATCAATAAAGTGCACAGCTTACATTAATGATGTTCTCATGGGTGATGACAGCAAAGGCTTTTCAATTGGTCACTAGGAGACCAGAGGATTCTGAGGGTTTCCTGACAGCAAAGGGGTTAATAGCCGAGAGGGCAAACTGGTGATGACAGCAGAGAGGACAGGCTGGTGATGACAGCAGAGAGGACAAGCTGGTGATGACAGCAGAGACGACAAGCTGATGACAACAGCAGAGAGAACAGACTGGTGATGACAGCAGAGAGGACAGGCTGGTAAAGCTGCACTACTAATTTCTATCAACTGCAATCTCTGATGAGGGGATTGTGTATATTAACGAACGCACAACAGACTTGTACAATCACATCAGTATGGCTTTTGAGATATGCCGGGATAAATCTCAGGATTCTGAAATCCTTCAATCTTGCATTTGCCCTTTTGACATGGATTCGATTCCCTGGCTGAGGAAGGGAGGTACGTTCACCGAAACTCCCTCAGGCATTATTCCTTGGATGAGGGAACCCTTTGTCAGCCAGGATTAAATCTCCAGACTTAAAATGATCTAACACTCCACTCTCCTGCACAATAGCCTTGTCGGACACAGAGCCATGAAACAAATTGCTGCAGTATGTTATCACTGCATTTGAAGCGACCCCCAATAAGAGCATGAATGAGTGCATCCCTCTGTAGGATGAGTATGTATATTTCTGCTGATCCATTTGACTTGGCATGGCAATTTCTATGTCGGTACAGTCAATGACCATTCTAAAATGTTTAAAGAAGCAGGCGTACATGTTGGATTCTTCTTTGTTTGGAACAGTGTTCATGATGTTTTCGAACAACAGCTTATGGAGCACATGAATAAGAGTGATGATTAACCAACTCACAGAAGGAGGAGATGTTGCTAAATATGGATAACATTTTTAATTATTAAATGACATTCACAGAATTTCAAAGCTTACAGCAGGGAGAAAAATGGAGGAAATGCAAGGAAAAAAATGGAGGCAACATTTTTTATGAGGGTTTCCACATAGCATTATCCTTACAAAGCTGACACTTGCTAGCTAGTTTATTTTTAATTGAAATAAAATGGCTGGTTGTTTGCTCTGTGTATATTTCTATATTTGTTGTGTAATTGGTTGGCTTTGCTAGTTAGCAAGCTGAGATCTCTTTGCTCAAGTTGGCTAGCTAGCTAGCTTGCTAGTAAAATTTTGAGACGAACAGGCTAGCGCACTGTAGAATCTAGACAAGAGGGGATGAGGAAGAAGATCAGCTGCGCAGCTGCTTCTATCTGGCTGTTGCACTGCCCAGGTGAGGTGAGAGAGAACTGCTACTGTCAGAGATAAAAAGGTATGATCTCTCAGATTCTATCTTGAATAGCTAGATATCAATGTTTAACTAACGCAATTATATACATTTTATTGGCTTGCTAAATTAGCTTATTTTCCTGAAAATGTCTATCTGATAAAGCTAGCTAGTTGTTCTAATCCAATCCTTCCTGCTTGGCCCTGTCCGTTGAACAGCACCACAGTGTCTCCCAACCCCCATCTCAGTCCGCAGTAATGATGCAGCAATAGCTTGTGTGCCAGGGGCTAGGGTCAGCTTTTCTTATCTAGCGTACTGTATGTTTTTTTTCTCTCTCTCTTTCTTTCTCTCTCTCTCTCTCTCTCTCTCTGAAGACCTGAGCCCCTGGTCAAGCTGCCGAGCACACCCCCATTCTCACCGATGGGGCTGTAGTGGAGCAGGTTGAGAGCTTCAAGTTCATTGGTGTCCACATCACCAATGAACTATCATGGTCCAAACACACCAAGACAGTTGTGAAGAGGGCACGACAACGCCTATTCCCTCTCAGGAGACTGAAAATATTTGGCATTGGTCCTCAGACCCTCATAAAGTTCTACAGCTGCACCATCGAGAACATCCTGACTGGTTGCATCACCGCCTGGTATGGCAACTGCGCGGCCTCCGACCGTAAGGTGCTACAGAGGGTAGTGCGTACGGCCCAGTACGTCACTGAGGCCAAGCTTCCTGCCATCCAGGACCTCTATACCAGGCGGTGTCAGAGGAAGGCCCTAAAAATGGTCAAAGGCTCCAGCCACTCTAGCCATAGATTGTTCTCTCTGCTACCGCACGGCAAGCGAACAGCTAATCAAATGGCTACCCAGACTATTTGCGTTGACCCCCCCCCCCCCTTTTTTATGCTGCTGGGCTCCCGAGTGGCGCAGCGGTTTAAGGCATTGCATCTCAGTACTTGAAGTGTCACTACAGACACCCTGGTTCGAATCCAGGCTGTATCACAACTGGCCATGATTGGGAGTCCCATAGGGCGGCGTACAATTGGCCCAGCATTGTCCGGGTTTGGCCAGAGTAGGCTGTCATTGTAAATAAGATTTTTTTCTTAACTGAACCTCAATTACCTTGACTAATGTAACAGGGTTGGTTATGTTTCCACTTGCCTCTAAAGAAAGGTGTATTTAATGTTCAAGCATTCTTATTGGTTGGTTCAACTCTGATGACAATAAGGTGTGTTGTGATTGGCCCCGCTTGCAGATAGGGGGAGATCGCGAACGTCAGGTCTTCCTAGTATGAAAATGTGATGCAAGGGGTAGGTCACGTTCTGAATACCGTTTTCTATTTTCTATTTTACAATGTGTACAAGTTTGCTGTACATTACTGATTTATACATGTGTGGGTATGTGGTACCTGTTAGGGATTGAGGGGCTTTCTGGGATGTGCTTTGGCATAAGATTGTTGTAAATAAGTGTGTTAGCTAGCATACGCCGATGTAATGGTCAAATAAGCCCACTGCTTATGTGACCATTAAACTGACAAGCGATGGTTGCAGTCCGGTATGAAACACTGGCCCATTTCTAAAACTAGTTTTCTAAATTTTGCCATCGACAGCCATCAATATCGTTAAGCCCTGCACAACTAACGTGCTGTTTCCCATTTAACAACAGGTATTTACACATGCTATATTTTGTATTGTATTTTTGTATTTTGTTCGCCCAGTATGAAAATGTGATGCGAGGGATTTTGCCATCGACAGCCATCAATATCGTTAAGCCCTGCACAACTAACGTGCTGTTTCCCATTTAACAACAGAAATAAATGATGCTCAACTGTGGCTGATGTGATTTATTTGGACATAACACAACGCAAGGAGAGTACGATTTACATCTGTTACACTAACATTGACTGGGTACCGGTACCCCGTTTAGAAAGCCTCGTTATTGTTATTTTATAGTTACTTACATTTTTTTACATTAGTTCATTTAGTAAGTATCTTATTTTTCTTTAAACATTGTTGGTTAAGGGCTTGTAAGTAAGCATTTCACTTTAAGATCTACATCTGTTTTATTTGGCGCATGTGACAAATACAATTTGATTTGATCCTGTGCTGCTGGTCCAACTGCAGCTGTGGACCCCTGGCCTGATTTTACCCAATGTATTATCAGAGCATTTCATTTTATTCTGTATGCAAACCCGAGAAACTCCATTTAGTATGATATGTTATGGTATGTATTCATTTGTGTTGGGGTTGTACAGTATATCATTATTTTGCAAATGAGAATGTGTAGCTGATCTGGACTACGTTTGAATTTGAATTATTCTCTAGGATGACTAACATTCATCATTATCCATTACTACCATCCACATGAAATCCACCACCACTTGTCTAATGAATACTCCTCCTCAATTAGCATATTGTACGTAGACCAACAAAGATTTCTATGTATTTATGATTAATAGCTTCTTCACATCATGGCTTGACTGAAATCTTTAACCTCCATAAGGTCTATAGACATGTTTATGGGGGTGATGTTGCCCATCATATTTAATATAGTATGCCAATAGGTCAAATGGGCCAATTTGGAAGATGGTGTCAGAAGGACATGTTCATTACTGTTTATGTTCGCAGGACTCCTAATGCTATGTTGAACGAACACCATGGATAAAGGAGCTTCTCTCTACCACACCTTCACCAAGTCATCCTATGTTTGCTTCAGGAACAATTGTTGCATCTTCTAATGTAAATATATAATTCATTTACTTCATTCTGTTTCTGTTTTTTTTAGCTAGATGTGAGTAATTTAGCAGGTGTCTTGTATAATGTATTGATTTTAAATGTTTAATAAGTTGGATAGGGAGTTAGTCATGTTGTTCTCCTCAAAACATTGGATTACCAACTTGAGCAATAAGATATCATCTTGCTGAATAGCAAAGCCAACCAAATATACACATGAGCAGACAATTTTGTAAACTAATGTACCCTCAACTAACATGACAGGTACATAGACCTATTTCTCTATTAAAAAATGTTAGATGCACTGATACAGTCTGAGCCAGAAGGACCTGGTGCTAGCTAGCTAAGCAGCCATGTCAAGTCTATGGAAGTGCCTAGCTAGCTAGCATCAGCTTTGTAGTGATTATTGTAGTGATTAATATGTTATGTGGAAACACTCATTTAAAACATTTACAAAAATGTTCTCACCAGCTCATTGATGTTGCTTTCAAATTCTGTGAATGTCATTTAGCAATTTTCACTAATTTGATAATTTTTTTATTGCATTTCCTTCCTTCTGGCAATGGCTGACTGTAATGATTTTCGTAGAAGTATTGGAGTCAGACGCAGGACACAGGGATGAGTGCAAACAAAACGTTTTACTCAAAAACAATAATCCAACTTCTCCCACAGCAATAAAACATGGTTGGGAGAAACACCTCCAACAATTACAAAACAGGAAACAAATCACGGACAAGACAAACAGGAAAGCCAGAGGGTTAAATAATGAACATAATCAGGGAATATGAAACAGGTGTGTATAATAAAGACAAAACCAAACGAACAGGGAAACATAGATCGGTGGTAACTTGTAAGCCGGTGACGTCGATCGCCGGACGCCGCCCGAACAAGGAGAGGGGCCGACTTCGTCGGAAGTCGTGACACTGACAATGTACTGTAAATGGCTCCCCAGTAAGAAGAGGGCGTGGAATGTTTGAGTGTGGAATTTGCTGAGTGGCCTACTGTTTTGTTTAAATTAAGGAATATAGTTAGCTAGCTTTATACAAAATGAAAGCAACAAACACACATATCATCATCTACTTGATTAATGTTGTAACAATGTAGCTAGCTATGTGAAACACATGACATCGTATCCAGTCTGATGTAACAGCATGGTAGCTAGCTGACTTCACTTATCATTCTGATCCATCGCTCTCTCGTAGTTGGACAGGTTGGAAAGTGATAAAAACTGACAAGCGATGGTTGCAGTCCGGTATGAAACACTGGCCCATTTCTAAAACTAGTTTTCTAAATTACAAACTTAGCTAGACTGCCAAAACACAGCGGGATAGCTAGCTAGCTAAAAAGTTAATTGGTCACAGAACTGAAAGAGAAGAAAACAATCTATACTGAACAAAAATATAAATGCAACATGAAAAGTGGTCGTCCCATGTTTCATGAGCTGAAATAAAAAAATCACAGACATTTTCCATATGCACAAAAAGCTTTAAAAAATGCCACAGATGTCTCAAGTTTTAAGGGAGTGTGCAATTCACATGCTAACTGCAGGAATGTCCACCAGAGCTGTTGACAGATCATTTTATGTTATTTTCTTTACCATAAGCCTCCTCCAATGTCATTTTAGAGAATATTGCAGTATGTCCAACCGGCCTCACAACCACAGATCATGTGTAACCACACCAGCCCAGGACCTCAACGTCCAGCTTCTTCACCTGCGGGATCGTCTGAGATCAGCCACCCAGAACAGCTGATGAAACTGAGGAGTATTTATGTCTGTAAATCAGTAAAATCTTTAAAATTGTTGCATAGTGCATTTATATTTTTGTTCAGTATTGCTTTGGATGTCTTTTTGAGTGGGTGAATATAGGTTGTAATCTCATTGATCAACGTCTCAACCAAATCTTTCACAATTATCCACGTTGAAATTACATGGTGTGCCCAGTGGGATATGTAAACAGTCTTGTACCCTTAACCTTTTTTCAACTGACTATCAAATGTGTTGATTAAATTGGACTGATTTACTGTTCAAAGAGTGAGCAACAGTGACTACACACTTGTCTTTCATGTGATACAAGTTCACATACTGGACTTAGTGAATCAATGAAATTGATTTATAAATCCCTTTTTACATCAGCAGATGTCACAAAGTGCTACACAGAAACCCAGCCTAAAAACCCAAACAGCAAGCAATGCAGATGTAGAAGCACGGTGGCTAGGAAAAACACCCTAGAAAGGCAGGAACCTAGGAAGAAACCTAGAGAGGAACCAGGCTCTGAGGGGTGGCCAGTTCTCTTCTGGCTGTGCCGGGTGGAGATTATAAGAGTACATGGCCATTAAGGCCAGATTGTTCTTCAAGCTGCACAAACGTTCATAGATGACCACCAGGGTCAAATAATAATCACAGTGGTTGTAGAGGGTGCAACAGGTCAGTTCCTCAGGAGTAAATGTCAGTTGGCTTTTCATAGCCGAGCATTTAGAGGTTGAGACTAGAGGTCGACCGATTATGATTTTTCAACACCGATACCGATTATTGGGCAATTTTTTAACATGTTTTATTTATTTGTAATAATGACAATTACAACAATACTGAATGAACACTTATTTTAACTTAATATAATACATCAATAAAATCTATTTAGCCTCAAATAAATAATGAAACATGTTCAATTTGGTTCAAATAATGCAAAAACAAAGTGTTGGAGAAGAAAGTAAAAGTGCAATATGTGCCATGTAAAGCTGGTGGTTCCTTTGAACATGAGTCTTCAATAATCCCAGGTAAGAAGTTTTAGCTTGTAGTTATTATAGGAATTATAGGACTATTTCTCTCTATACCATTTGTATTTCATATACCTTTGACTATTGGATGTTCTTATAGGCACTTTAGTATTGCCAGTGTAACAGTATAGCTTCCGTCCCTCTCCTCGCTCCTACCTGGGCTCGAACCAGGAACACATCGACAACAGCCACCCTCGAAGCAGCGTTACCCATGTAGAGCAAGGGGGACAACTACTCCAAGGCTCATGGTAGTGGCAGCATCATGGTTTGGGCCTGCTTTTCTTCAGCAGGGGCAGGGAAGATGGTTAAAATTGATGGGAAGATGGATGGAGCCAAATACAGGACCATTCTGGAAGAAAACCTGATGGAGTCTGCAAAAGACCTGAGACTGGGACGGAGATTTGTCTTCCAACAAGACAATGATCCAAAACATAAAGCAAAATCTACAATGGAATGGTTCACAAATAAACATATCCAGGTGTTAGAATGGCCAAGTCAAAGTCCAGACCTGAATCCAATCGAGAATCTGTGGAAAGAACTGAAAACTGCTGTTCACAAACGCTCTCCATCCAACCTCACTGAGCTCGAGCTGTTTTGCAAGGAGGAATGGGCAAAAATTTCAGTCTCTCGATGTGCAAAACTGATAGAGACATACCCCAAGCGACTTACAGCTGTAATCGCAGCAAAAGGTGGCGCTACAAAGTATTAACTTAAGGGGGCTGAATAATTTTGCACGCCCAATTTTTCAGAGTTTTATGTGTTAAAAAAGTTTGAAATATCCAATAAATTTCGTTCCACTTCATGATTGTGTCCCACTTGTTGTTGATTCTTCACAAAAAAATTACAGTTTTATATCTTTATGTTTGAAGCCTGAAATGTGGCAAAAGGTCGAAAAGTTCAAGGGGGCCGAATACTTTCGCAAGGCACTGTGTGACAAAAACCAAAACCACAGCTAAATGCAGCACTAACCTTTGATGATCTTCATCAGATGACACTCCTAGGACATTATGTTATACAATTCATGTATGTTTTGTTCAATCAAGTTCATATTTATATCAAAAAACAGCTTTTTACATTAGCATGTGATGTTCAGAACTAGCAAACCCACCGCAAACGTCCGGGGAATTTACTAAATTACTCATGATTAACGTTCACAATAAACATAACAATTATTTTAAGAATTATAGATACAGAACTCCTTTATGCAATCGCGGTGTCAGATTTTAAAACAGCTTTTCGGCGAAAGCACATTTTGCAATATTCTGAGTACATAGCCCGTCCATCACGGCTAGCTAATTTTAAAATCAATTTTTATGCGATTTTTCTCGTAAAATAGCGATAATATTCCAACCGGGCGACGTTGTATTCATTCAAAGGCTGAAAGAAAAAAATTGAGAATTCTCATGAATGTGCATCTCCAGTGTCACTGTCCCCAGCCTGACCAGTAACAAACAGAGCTGCTGTACTTCGTCCAGAGACAGCAGACACCTCATTCAACTTTCTGGCGCCTTCTGAGAGCCAATGGAAGCCTTAGAAAATGTCACGTTACAGCAGAGATGCTGTATTTTTGATAGAGATGCAACTGAAGGACAACAAATTGTCAGACAGGGCACTTCCTGTATGGAATCTTCTCAGGTTTTGGCCTGCCATATGAGTTCTGTTATACTCACAGACACCATTCAAACAGTTTTAGAAACTTTAGAGTGTTTTCTATCCAAATCTACTAATTATATGCATATTCTCGTTTCTGGGCAAGAGTAGTAACCAGTTTAAATCGGGTACGTTTTTTATGCCCCAACAGGTTAAATTCACACAAGACACCAGATAAGACAGGAGAATTACACCAGATATAACAGACTGACCCTAGCCCCCTGGCACATAGACTATTGCAGCATAGATACTGGAGGCTGAGACGGGTGGGTCGGGGGACACTGTTGCCTGGGCCAACCAGGCAGGATATAATCCTACCCACTTTGGCAAATCACAGCCCCCACACCACTAGAGCGATATCAACAGACCACCAAATTACTACCCTGAGACAAGGCTGAGAATAGACCACAAAGATCTACTCCACCGCATGAGCCCAAGGGGGTGCAAAACCAAACAGGAAGATCAAATCTGTGACTCAACCCACTAAAGTGACGCACCCCTTCTAGGGACAGCATGGAAGAGCACTAGTAAGCCAGTGACTCAGCCCCCGTAATAGGGTCAGAGGTAGAGAATCCCAGTGGAGAGAGGGCCAAGCACAGGAAGTAGCTCGTTCAGTAGTTTAGTTGGAATAGGGTCCAGTATGCAGCTTGAGAGTTTAGAGGCCATGACCATTTTCATGAATGTGTCAAGAGATACAGGATTAAAAAACTTGAGTGTCTCCATTGATCCTAGGTCCTAGCAGTTCTGTGAAGACCCAGGACAACTGAGCGTTGGAGAAATACACAGGTTCAAAGAGGAGTCTGTCATTTGCTTTCTAATGGTCATGATCTTTTCATCGAAGTTAATGAATTCATCACTGCTGAAGTGAAAGCCATCCGCTCTTGTTGAATATTGCTTTTTAGTTAGCTTTGCGACAGTATCAAAAATAAATGTTGGATTGTTCTTCTTCTCCTCAATTAGGTTGGAAAAATAGGATAATCGAGCAGCAGTGAGGGCTCTTCGATATTGCACGGTACAGTTTTCCAATCTAGTGGGAAGACTTCCAGTTTACTGGAGCGCCATTTCCGTTCCAATTTTCTGGAAGCTTGCTTCAGCTCTCGGGTATTTTCTGTATAACAGGGAGCAAATTTCTTGTGACAAATGCTTTTTGTTTTTAGGGATGCGACTGCATCTAGGGTATTACGCAAGGTTAAATTTAGATCCCCAGTTAGGTGGTTAACCGATTTTTGTACTCCAACGTTCTTTGGTAGGTGGAGGGAATCTGAAAGGGCATCTAGGAATTTTTGGGTTGTCCGAGAATTTATAGCACGGCTTTTGAAGATCCTTGGTTGGGGTCTGAGCAGATTATTTGTTGCGATTGCAAACGTAATAAAATGGTGATCCGATAGTCCAGGATTATGAGGAAAAACGTTTAGATCCAGGGTATAAACAGCAGATGGGGACATTGGAGTATGGACTGGGGAGGGGGTGAGGGCAAGGAAGGTTGAGCGTGCTCTCTTACTGCTAGCAAATTTAAGAACATGTGGTGGCGACCCCGTGCTCATACAGTTTTGCTTGCATTACAGGGTCCAGACCCGCAATGAACCTCAATATTTCCCCTGTAATGGCAGCTTCACCATAATCTGCTGCATAAACCTCAAGTGGTTCGTTACCCTGGCGGGGCCTGGTATTTAGGGAAGATTGACATTTCATGTTGCTGTCCAAACACTGATAGCATATGAGTAACTGTGTTATGTTTTTAACACTAACTGTGAGGCCACCCCAAAAACTGAAAGCAGGCCCCACCAAGAGAGGGCAGAACTTTGGCCAACTGGGCTTTGACCATATCTGATGTCTCACAGCAGACCTGGAAACGCCGAGCCCAATGTGTGAAACTCTCATTGCGTACCGCCGTGCAGTTGAAGTTTCTTCTGCGAACAAACCACTCAGCCTGTTCACGGTTAATCCAATAGACCTGCCGTATATTTCACTTAATCCATTCCAATCCCAATAACGTTCATGAAATGTAGCTATATTCCACTTAGTCTGTTGTAATCCAATATCACAATGTGATGTATAATCCAGTTAGTCCGTTATCACTACAATGTCTAATATACACTACTTGACCAAATGTATGTGGACACCTGCTCGAACATCTCATTCCAAAATCACTTGCATTAATATGGAGTTGGTCCCCCCTATGCTGCTATAACAGCCTCCACTCTTCTGGGAAGGCTTTCACCTAAATGTTGGAACATTACTACAGGGACTTGTTTCCATTCAGCCACAAGGGCATTAGTAAAGTCGGGCACTGATGTTGGATGATTAGGCCTGGCTCGCAGTTGGCGTTCCAATTCATCCCAAAGGTGTTCGATGGAGTTGAGGTCAGGGCTCTGTGCAGGCCAGTCAAGTTCTTCCACACCGATCTCGACAAACCATTTCTGTATGGACCTTGCTTTGTGCACAGGGGCATTGTCATGCTGAAACAGGAAAGGGCCTTCCCCAAACTGTTGCCACAAAGTTGAAAGCAGAGAATTGTCTAGAGTGTCATGATGTAGTGTTAAGGTTTCCCTTCACTGGAACTAAGGGACCTAGCCCGAACCTTGAAAAACAGCCCAAGAACGTTATTCCTCCTCCACCAAATTTTACAGTTGGCATTATGCATTGGGGCATGTTGCGTTCTCCTGGAAACCACCAAACCCAGATTCATCTGTCGGACTGCCAGATGGTGAATTGTGATTCATCAGAGAATGTGTTTCCACTGCTCCAGTGTCCAATGACGGCAAGCTTTACACCACTCCAGCCAACGCTTGGCATTGTACATGGTGATCTTAGACTTGTGTGCGGCCGTTTGGCCATGGAAATCCATTTTATGAAGCCCCCAATGAATAGTTATTGTGCTGACGTTGCTTCCAGAGGCAGTTTGGAACTCGGTAGTGAGTGTTGCAGCCGAGGACAGACGACGTGTTTCAGCACTCGGCGGTCCCATTCTGTGAGCTTGTGTGGCCTACTACTTTGCAGCTGAGCCGATGTTGCTCCTATACGTTTCCACTTCACAATAACAGCACTTACAGTTAACCGGGGCAGCTCTAGCATGGCAGAAATTTTACAAACTGACTTCTTGGGAAAGTTGCCACGTTGAAAGTCACTGAGCTCTTCAGTAAGGCCATTCTACTGTCAATGGTTGTCTATGGAGATTGTATGGCTGTGTGCTGAATTTTATACACCTGTCAGCAATGGGTTTGGCTAAAATAGCCGAATCCACTAATTTGAAGGGGTGTCTTCATACTTTTGTATATACAGTACATTCGGAGAGTATTCGGACCCCTTGACTTTTTACCCAGAAAATTACGTTACAGCCTTATTCTACAATTGATTAAATTGTTTTTTCCCGCTCATAAATCTACACACAATACCCAATAATGGCAAAGCAAAAATAGTTTTTTATATATTTTTTCAAATGTATTAAAACCTGTTGGGGATATGGGGCAGTATTTGCACGGCCGGATAAAAACGTACCCGATTTAATCTGGTTACTACTCCTGCCCAGTAACTAGAATATGCATATAATTAGTAGATTTGGATAGAAAACACTCTAAAGTTTCTAAAACTGTTTGAATGGTGTCTGTGAGTATAACAGAACTCATATGGCAGTCAAAACCCTGAGACAAATCCTAACAGGAAGTGGAAATCTGATGTGTGGAATCATTTCAAACCTTTGCCATTGAAACACACAGGGACTTATTAATCATTTAGCACTTCCTAAGGCTTCCACTAGATGTCAACAGTCTTTACAAAGTGGTTTGAGTCTTCTATGGTAGAAACTGACCCAAAGAGAGGCTTGGGAAGTTGGTCACAGGGGGAGGGCCATTACTACTATGACGTGGCGCCCATGGGAACCCTTTTGTTCCGAAACGTTTAGTAAGACAATGCAATCGTCCGCCTTGAATATTATTGAAGCTCTGGTTGAAAAAGGCCCTAAAGATTTATGCTATACAACGTTTGACATGTTTGAACGAACGTAAATATATTTTTTTTGCACATTCGTGACGACAAGTCCCGCGCGCTTCAGTACATTATGAGTAGCCTTCGGAACGCGCTAACAAGAAAGAACTATTGGGACATAAATTATTCACTTTTTCGAACAAAACTACATTTGTTGTGGACCTGGGATTCCTGGAAGTGCCTTCTGATGAAGGTAATCAAAGGTAAGGGAATATTTACTATAGTATTTTTGATTTTAGATGGTTCCAAGATGGCGCTAACATGTATCGCCTAGTATATTTCTGAGCATACCACGTCGTTTATTGCAAAGTGTGATTTCCCAGTAAAGTTATTTTTAAATCTGCCAATGCGGTTGCATTCATGAGATGTTAATCAATAATTCTTTGAATGACAATATTAAATGTTAATAATGTTTTCGAACAGTAATTTTGTAAATTGTAGCGCTGATTCACCGGAAGCATTTGAGGGAAAATATTTTCTGAACGTCACGCGCCGATGTAAAATGCTGTTTTTATATATAAATATGAACTTTATCGAACAAAAAATGCATGTATTGTGTAACATGATGTCCTAGGAGTGTCATCTGATGAAGATTGTCAAAGGTTAGTGCTGCATTTAGCTGTGTTTTGGGTATTTGTGATGCATCTAGTTGCTTTGAAAATGGCAGTGTGATTTTTTTTGGCAGGGTACTCTCCTAACATAATCTAATGTTTTGCTTTTGCTGTAAAGCCTTTTTGAAATCGGACGACGTGGTTCGATTCAGGACAGGTGTATCTATAAAATGGTGTAAAATAGTCATATGTTTGAGAAATTGAAGTTATAGCATTTATGAGGTTTTGTATTTCGCGCGACGTGATTCCACTGGCTGTTGACTAGGGTGGGACGCAAGCGTCCCACATTCCCAGACAGGTTAAAAACAAAAAACATAAATATCACATTTCCATAAGTATTCAGACCCTTTACTCAGTACTTTGTTCTGAAGCACGTTTGGCAGCGATTACAGCCTGGAATCTTCTTGGTTATGGCACTACAAGCTTGGCAAACCTGTATTTGGGGAGTTTCTCCCATTGTTCTCTGAAGATCCTCTCAAGCTCTGTCAGGTTAGAGGCGGAGCGTCGCTGAATAGCTACTTTCAGGTCTCTCCAGAGATGTTCGATCAGGTTCAAGTCCGGGCGTTAGCTGGGCCACTCAAGGAAATTAAGAAACGTGTCCCGAAGCCACTCCTACATTGTCTTGGTTGTGTGCTGGAGCCGGTTTTCATCAAGGAACGTTTTGTACTTTACTCTGTTCATTTTTCCCTCGATCCTGACTAGTTTCCCAGTCCCTGCCACTTAAAAACTTCCCCACAGCATAATCTTTCCACCAGCATGCTTCACCGTAAGGATGGTGCCAGGTTTCCTCCAGACATGTCTCTTGGCATTCAGGCCAAAGACTTACATATTGGTTTCATCAGACCAGAGAGTCTTGTTTCTCATGGTCTGAGAGTCCTTTAGGTGCCTTTTGGAAAACTCCAAGCGGGTTGTCATGTGCATTTTACTGAGGAGTGGCTACCGTCTGGCCACTCTACCATAAAGGCCTGATTAGTGGAATGCCGTAGAGATTGTTGTCCTTCTGGAAGGTTCTCCCATCTCCACAGAGGAACTCTGGAGTTGTCAGAGTCACGATCTGGTTCTTCGTCACCTCCTTGACCAAGGCCCTTCTCCCCCGATTGCTCAGTTTGGCCAAGTGGCCAGCTCTTGGAAGAGTCTTGCTGGTTCCAAACTTCTTCCATTTAAGAATGATGGAGGCAACTGTGGTCTTGCGGACCTTCAATGCTGCAGACATTTTTTGTTACCCTTCCCCAGATCTGTGACTCGAAACAATCTGTTTCTGAGCTCTACGGACAATTCCTTTGACCTCATGGCTTGTTTTTTCTCTGACATGCATTATCAACTGTGGGACCTTATATAGACAGGTGTGTGCCTTTCCAAATCATGTCCAATCAATTGAATTTACCACAGGTGGACTCCAATCAAACATCTCTAGGATGATCAACGGAAACAGGATGCACCTTAGCTCAATTTCGAGTCTCATAGCAAAGCGTCTCAATACTTATATAAATAAGTATCTGTTTAACTTCTATGGGCTACGTGGGACGCCTGCGGGACACAACCAGTGAAATATCAGGGCGGCAAATTCAAAAACAACAAAATGTCATAATTCAACTTTCTCAAACAGACTATTTTACACCATTTTAAAGATAAACTTCTCGTTAATCTAACCACATTGTCTGATTTCAAAAAGGCTTTACAGCAAAAGCAAAACATTAGATTATGTTAGGAGAGTACATAGACAAAAATAATCACATAGCCATTTTCCAAGCAAGGACATATGTCAATAAAACCCAAAACACAGCTAAATGAAGCACTAACCTTTGACGATCTTCATCAGATGACACTCCTAGGACATTATGTTACACAATACATGTATGTTTTGTTCGATAAAGTTCATATTTATATCCAAAAACAGCATTTTACTTTGGCGCGTGATGTTCAGAAAATGTATTCCCACCAAAACGTCCGGTGAATGTGCACATCAATTTACAAAAATACTCATCATAAACGTTGACAAAATATATAACAATTATTTAAAGAATTATAGATAGACTACCCCTGGATGCAACCGCTGTGTCAGATTTTAAAATAGCTTTACGGAGAAAGCACATTTTTCAATATTCTGAGTACATAGCTCAGCCATCACGGTGAGCTATACAGACACCCGCCAAGTTCGGGGCAACCTAAACTCAGAATTAGTATTGGAAATATTCTCTTACCTTTGCTGATCTTCGTCAGAATGCACTCCCAGGACTTCTACTTCCACAGAAAATTTAGTTTAGAAATTTTTTTTTTCTTCCAAATAATCCATATTTATGTCCAAATACCTCCTTTTGTTCGTGCGTACAGATCACTTATCCAAAGGCATAACGCGCGAGCTTGGAAACAGAGACGAAAAGTCAAAATGTTCCATTACCGTACTTAGAAGCATCTCAAACGCTGTTTAAAATCAATCTTTATCGTATTTTTAACGTAAAATTGCGATAATATTCCAATCGGACAATAGCGTATTCATTCAAGGAGAAAAAGAAGGAACAGCGTGCTCGTGTGACTGCGCATATCCAATCCCTTTGTTGCCAGGCACGCCACTCAGAAACTGAGCTCCTATTATCTGCCCAGTGACAGGAGAATGCTCAAACCACTTTCTGAAGGCTTTAGACAGCCAATGGAAGCCTTAGGAAGTGCAACGTAACCCCACGTATACTGTAGTTTCAAAAGGGGCTAGAAAGAAGAACTACAATTCTCAGATCCTCCACTTCCTGGTTGACTTTTTCTCAGGTTTTTGCCTGCCATATGAGTTCTGTTATACTCACAGACACCATTCAAACAGTTTTAGAAACGTCAGAGTATTTTCTATCCAAATCCACTAATAATATGCATATTCTCGTTTCTAGGCCAGAGTAGTAACCTGTTTAAATTGGGTACGTTTTTCATCCGGCCGTGAAAATACTGCCCCCTAGCCCAGACAGGTTAATATTTTTTATACAATTGCAAAAAAATGTAAAACCTGTTATTGCTTTGTTGTTATGAGGTATTGTGTGTAGATTCATGAGGATTTTTTTTAATCCACTTTAGAATAAGGCTGTAATGTAACAAAATGGGGTAAAAGTCAAGGGGTCTGAATAATTTCCGAATGCCCTGTATAGTGTAGCTCCATGCAGTGGAGAAAAAAAAGTATACGCACACGCACCAAACTAGCAAGCGGTTTGAAAGTTAGTTTTGCTAGCCAGAAAAAAACCCATGTATAAAATGCCCGAAGAGTAAACAACACTTATCACGCAAATAAAACCTAAGTGCAGTGCGCTCATAATACACTATCCCACTGAGTTGACTTGCTTAAAGTCCCAAAGCTATTTATAGCACCAATCCAACCAACGATGAATCCACCAAGTGCATAAAAGCAATGCCCATATCACCCATGGTACCGGTCAGGAATACAAACACGCTAGCCAGGGAAAATCCTTAAATGGAGTTTGTGAGCCATCATCCATTTAGAATGAACCACAGCTGTCACCAATTTTCAATCCAGCCCTGTTGAGCCTGCATTTCACCACCACCAGTAGACCACACAGCAGCCTGGGCAGTAGAGAGAAGGAGAAACTGCCCCTGGATGGACCATGATGAGGACCTGTTCCTTGGTGGTGCCCAGCCGGTTCTTGACCTCTCACACACAAAAGTAGTGTTGACTGCCTCGTCCACCTCCAGCACAGCCAGTTTGTTGCTTTTTGTCTGCACCATGTCTGGCATCTGACACATCAGAGGTCTCCAGGTGACGGTGGTGGGGATAGGGGGCACATGGTGAGTCTGCACACTCTTGTCATTTTTTTTTTTTTTATTTTTTTTTATTTCACCTTTATTTAACCAGGTAGGCAAGTTGAGAACAAGTTCTCATTTACAATTGCGACCTGGCCAAGATAAAGCAAAGCAGTTCGACAACATACAACAACACAGAGTTACACATGGAGTAAACAACATACAGTGAATAATACAGTAGAAAAAATAAGACAATATACAATGTGAGCAAATGATGTGAGATAAGGGAGGTAAAGGCAAAAAAATGCCATGGTGGCAAAGTAAATAAAGTATAGCAAGAAAAACACTGGAATGGTAGATTTGTAGTTTGAAGAAAGTTCAAAGTTCAAATATAAATAATATGGTGCAAAGGAGCAAAATAAATAAAATAAATAAATACAGTAGGGGAAGAGGTAGTAGTTTGGGCTAAATTATAGATGGGCTATGTACAGGTGCAGTGATCTGTGAGCTGCTCTGCCAGCTGGTGCTTAAAGCTAGTGAGGGAGATGTGTTTCCAGTTTCAGAGATTTTTGTAGTTCGTTCCAGTCATTGGCAGCAGAGAACTGGAAGGAGAGACGACCAAAGGAGGAGTTGGCTTTAGGGGTGACCAGAGAGATATACCTGCTGGAGCGCGTGCTACAGGTGGGTGCTGCTATGGTGACCAGTGAGCGGAGATAAGGGGGGACTTTACCTAGCAGGGTCTTGTAGATGACCTGGAGCCAATGTGTTTGGCGACGATTATGAAGTGAAGGCCAGCCAACGAGAGCATACAGGTCGCAGTGGTGGGTTGTATATGGGGCTTTGGTGACAAAACGGATGGCACTGTGATAGACTGCATCCAGCTTGTTGAGTAGGGTATTGGAGGCTATTTTGTAAATGACATCGCCGAAGTCGAGGATTGGTAGGATGGTCAGTTTTACGAGGGTATGTTTGGCAGCATGAGTGAAGGATGCTTTGTTGCGAAATAGGAAGCCAATTCTAGATTTCACTTTGGATTGGAGATGATTGATGTGAGTCTGGAAGGAGAGTTTACAGTCTAACCAGACACCTAGGTATTTGTAGTTGTCCACAAATTCTAAGTTAGAACCGTCCAGAGAAGTTATGCTGGATGGGCGGGCAGGTGCAGGCAGCGATCGGTTGAAGAGCATGCATTTAGTTTCACTTGTGTTGAGGAGCAGTTGGAGACCACGGAAGGAGAGTTGAATGGCATTGAAGCTCGTCTGGAGGGTTGTTAACACAGTGTCCAAAGAAGGGCCAGAAGTATACAGAATGGTGTCGTCTGCGTAGAGGTGGATCAGAGATTCACCAGCAGCAAGAGCGACATCATTTATGTATACAGAGAAAAGAGTTGGCCCAAGAATTGAACCCTGTGGAACCCCCATAGAGACTGCCAGAGGTCCAGACAGTAGGCCCTCCGATTTGACACACTGAACTCTGTCAGAGAAGTAGTTTGTGAACCAGGCGACGCAATCGTTTGAGAAACCAAGGCTACTAAGTCTGCCGATGAGGATGTGGTGATTAACAGAGTCAAAAGCTTTGGCCAGGTCAATGAATACGGCAGCACAGTATTGTTTCTTATCGATGGCGGTTACGATGTCGTTTAGGACCTTGAGCGTGGCTGAGGTGCACCCATGACCAGCTCTGAAACCAGATTGCATAGCGGAGAGGGTGCGGTGGGATTCGAAATAGTCGGTAATCTGTTTGTTGACTTGGCTTTCGAAGACCTTAGAAAGGCAGGGTAGGATGGATATAGGTCTGTAGCAATTTGGGTCAAGAGTGTCACCTCCTTTGAAGAGGGGGATGACAGCAGCTGCTTTCCAATCTATGGGAATCTCAGACGACACGAAAGAGAGGTTGAACAGGCTTGTAATAGGGGTTGCAATAATTTCGGCAGATAATTTTAGAAAGAAAGGGTCCAGATTGTCAAGCCCAGCTGATTTGTAGGGGTCCAGATTTTGCAGCTCTTTCAGAACATCAGCTGAATGGATTTGGGAGAAGGAGAAATGGGGGAGGCTTGGGCGAGTAGCTGTGGGGTGTGCAGTGCTGTTGAATGCAGTAGGGGTAGTTAGGTGGAAAGCATGGCCAGCCGTAGAAAAATGCTTATTGAAATTCTCAATTATAGTGGGCTTATCGGTGGTGACAGAGTTTCCTATCCTCAGTGCAGTGGGCAGTTGGGAGGAGGTGTTCTTATTCTCCATGGACTTTACAATGTCCCAGAACTTTTTAGAGTTGGAGTTGCACGAAGCAAATTTCTGTTTGAAAAAGCTAGCCTTGGCGTTTCTAACTGCCTGTGTGTATTGGTTTCTAACTTCCCTAAAAAGTTGCATATCGCGGGGGCAGTTCGATGCTAATGCAGAACGCCACAGGATATTTTTGTGTTGGTTAAGGGCAGTCAGGTCTGGGGAGAACCAAGGGCTATATCTGTTCCTGGTTCTAAATTTCTTGAAAGGGGCATGCTTATTTAAGATGGAGAGGAAGGCATTTTTTAAAAATAACCAGGCATCCTCTACTGACGGGATGAGGTCAATATCCTTCCAGGATACCAGGGCCAGGTCGATTAGAAAGGCTTGCTCGTTGAAATGTTTCAGGGAGCGTTTGACAGTGATGAGTGGAGGTCGTTTGACCGCTGACCCATTACGGGTGCAGGCAATGAGGCAGTGATCGCTGAGATCTTGGTTGAAAACAGCAGAGGTGTAATTAGAGGGCACATTGGTTAGGATGATATCTATGAGGGTGCCAGTGTTTGCGGCTTTGGGGTTGTACCTGGTGGGTTCATTAATAATTTGTGTGAGATTGAGGGCATCAAGCTTGGATTGTAGAATGGCTGGGGTGTTAAGCATGTCCCAGTTTAGGTCGCCTAGTAGCACGAGCTCTGAAGATAGATGGGGGGCAATCAGTTCACATATGGTGTCCAGAGCACAGCTAGGGGCCGAGGGGGGTCTATAGCAGGCGGCAACGGTGAGAGACTTGTTTTTGGAGAGGTGGATTTTTAAAAGTAGAAGTTCAAATTGTTTGGGTACAGACCTGGATAGCAGGACAGAACTCTGCAGGCTATCTCTGCAGTAGATTGCAACACCGCCCCCTTTGGTCGTTCTATCTTGTCTGAAAACGTTGTAGTTAGGGATGAAGATTTCACAGTTTTTGGTGGACTTCCTAAGCCAAGATTCAGACACAGCTAGGACATCCGGGTTGGCAGAGTGTGCTAAAGCAGTGAATAAAACAAACTTAGGGAGGAGGCTTCTAATGTTAACATGCATGAAACCAAGGCTATTACGGTTACAGAAGTCATCAAAAGAGAGCGCCTGGGGAGTAGGAGTGGAGCCAGGCACTGCAGGGCCTGGATTCACCTCTACATCCCCAGAGGAGCAGAGAAGAATAAGTATGAGGGTATGGCTAAAAGCTATAAGAATTGGTCGTCTGTGACGTCCAGAATAGAGAGAAAAAGGAGCAGGTTTCTGGGGGCGATAAAATAGCTTCAAGGTATAATGTACAGACAAAGGTATGGTGGGATGTGAGTACAGAGGAGGTAAACCTAGGCATTTAGTGATTATGAGAGAGATATTGTCTCTAGAAACATCATTGAAACCAGAAGATGTCATAGCATGTGTGGGTGGAGGAACTGAGAGGTTGGATAAGGTATAATGATATATAATCATATATATCATAATAATAATAATATAATAATATTATATTATAATAATAATATAATAATAATCATATATGAACAAATTTTAAGAAACTCAGCAAAAAAATAAACATCAATTTTTCAGGATCCTGTCTTTCAAAGATAATTTGTAAAAAACAAATAACTTCACAGATCTTCATTGTAAAGGGTTTAAACACTGTTTCCCATGCTTGTTCAATGAACCATAAACAATTAATGAACATGCACCTGTGAAACGGTCGTTAAAACACTAACAGCTTACAGACGGTAGGCAATTAAGGTCACAGTTATGAAAAACTTAGGACACTAAAGAGGCCTTTCTACTGACTCTGAAAAACAAGAAAGATGCCCAGGGTCCCTGCTCATCTGCGTGAACGTGCCTTAGGCATGCTGCAAGGAGGCATGAGGCCTGCAGATGTGGCCAGGGCAATAAATTGCAATGTCCGTACTGTGAGATGCCTAAGACAGCACTACAGGGAGACAGGACAGACAGCTGATCGTCCTCGCAGTGGCAGACCACGTGTAACAACACCTGCACAGGATCGTGAATTTATATATGCTCTCTCTAATTCTCTATTTCTCTCTTTCTTTCTTTCTCTCGGAGGACCTGAGCCCTAGGACCATGCCTCAGGACTACCTGGCATGATGACTCCTTGCTGTCCCCAGTCCACCTGGCCATGCTGCTGCTCCAGTTTCAACTGTTCTATGGAACCCTGACCTGTTCACCGGACGTGCTTGTTGCACCCTCGACAACTACTATGATTATTATTATTTGACCATGCTGGTCATTTATGAACATTTTAATATCTTGACCATGTTCTGTTATAATATCCACCCGGCACAGCCAGAAGAGGACTGGCCACCCCTCATAGCCTGGTTCCTCTCTAGGTTTCTTCCTAGGTTTTTTGCCTTTCTAGGGAGTTTTTCCTAGGGAGTTTTTCCTAGCCACCGTGCTTCTTTCACATGCATTGCTTGCTGTTTGGGGTTTTAGGCTGGGTTTCTGTACAGCACTTTGAGATTTCAGCTGATGTACGAAGGGCTATATAAATAAATTTGATTTGATTTGATTTTGATTTGATCGGTACATCCGAACAGCACACCAGCGGGACAGGTACAGGATGACAACAACAACTGCCCGAGCAACAATGTCACCTATGGACACAAACCCACCCTTGCTGGACCAGACAGGACTGGCAAAAAATGCTCTTCACTGACGAGTCACGGTTTTGTCTCACCAAGTGTGATGGTCGGATTCGCATTTATCATCGAAGGAATGAGCGTTACACCGAGGCCTGTACTCTGGAGCGGGATCGTTTTGGAGGTGGAGGTTCTGACATGGTCTGGGGCGGTGTGTCACAGCATCATCGGACTGAGCTTGTTGTCATTGCAGGCAATCTCAACGCTGTGCGTTACAGGGAAGACATCCTCCTCCCTCATGTGGTACCCTTCCTGCAGGCTCATCCTGACATGACCCTCCAGCATGACAATGCCATCAGCCATACTGCTCATTCTGTGCGTGATTTCTTGCAAGACAGGAATGTCAGTGTTCTGCCATGGCCAGCGAAGAGCCCGGATCTCAATCCCATTGAGTGCGTCTGGGACCTGTTGGATCGGAGGGTGAGGGCTAGGGCCATTCCCCACAGAAATGTCCGGGAACTTGCAGGTGCCTTGGTAGAAGAGTGGGGTAACATCTCACAGCAAGAACTGGCAAATCTGTTGCAGTCCATGAGGAGGAGATGCACTGCAGTACTTAATGCAGCTGGTGGCCACACCAGATACTGACTGTTACTTTTGATGTTGACCCCCCCTTTGTTCAGGGACACATTATTCCATTTCTGTTAGTCACATGTCTGTGGAACTTGTTCAGTTTATGTCTCAGTTGTTGAATCTTGTTATGTTTATACAAATATTTACACATGTTAAGTTTTCTGAAAATAAACGCAGTTGACAGTGAGAGGACGTTTATTTTTTTGCTGAGTTTATATTTGGCAGTTTCACGTGTCTAAATCAAATGTGTCATTGGTGTTTGTCATTGGTTGTGTAAGACCGATAGTATGAATGATGACCAGGGACAATGGTGCTCCATGTTATATAACTTCAAGGTTTACGTGTACTACAACTTTAGGGATTGAGACAAAATAACAATCAGAGCATGGCACCTGCGGTCATTGCAATCCCAATAATTTCTTCAACCAAGAGAATAGGCTATGAAAATAAAGGTCTCATGGTGTCCCCACAATCAAGGTCCCACATTTGTAAAGGAAAATGTAATTATGAGCCAAACAATTCATGAAATCACACAATTCATACATGTTTGTATGATTCATGAACTCTGGTTTGAGTGACTGCGCATGTAACACCTTTTTGTTCGTGTAAGTTGTTATCAAAGTTCCTACAAATATGCTATCAACACAAATAAGCATTGTGTTTTGTTCGAGTATCTTAACCAAATGCTACTGTGTTTATTTTGTCAGGTATGGCCAACTTAAGTGCAGCAGAGAATCAGAAGCTATACAACGCAGGGAAACTGCAAAAATCTGCCTTTTGTATTTGAATTGAGTGTTGGGAGAGGAATTGTAACATATCCCATGGCATGGAATATACTGTACTGTATATCTGTTTTAAGATCAAATAAATGGTTTAAGTTGCTTTGTGGAATCATGTATCAAGTCAGTTGTGTTACATTATGTGTGGTGTAACAAAACAGTTTATTCCTGTTTTCTTTATGTTTCTGTGTTTGTATCAACATAATTGTAACATTACTGAAAAGTAAACATTTTAAGGATAAAATTATTACATTTTGATGACTCATCTTCAATTATTGTTGACATTACAGCAAAAAAAGGGTAGTACAAATAGAAAAATGTTGCACAATACAACTTTACACATACCTGATTAAGTTAACAATCACAACCTTTCTTCAAATTACCATTGCCCTTTCTCTCCTTGATTAAACCTTTTGGAAAGCCACAATTGTCATTTAAGGTGAGTACCACCGATTACAAAAAGGCTGCACAATCATTCATTGAATCAATTTATACAAATTATTAAAATTAATTAAGCTATAATTTATGTTTATTAATACTGTTAAGAAGTTCAATAATATTGTCCAATAAGTTTTGGTAAATAAAAATTGCCAGTTGAAATGCCACTGCAATTTAAGAACGACCTGGGTATGACAGTTACATCCATCAAAGGTAGAAGAGGGAAAGATTCCTGACTCTCAGTCTGTCACCCTGTGAGGCAGGGTATTGCTTTACATTTACATTTGAGTCATTTAGCAGATGCTCTTATTCAGAGCAACTTACAGTAGTGAATGCATACATTTCATACATTTAATTATTTTTTGTACTGGCCCCCCATGGGAATCAAACCCACAACCCTGGCGTTGCACACACCATGCATTGCATTGCAAACACCATGCTCTACCAACTGAGCCACAGGGAAGACAGGCCTGATGTGAACCACACATCACAGACAGCTAATAAAGGGTAGTGGTGTTCCCCCTTTTTATTTTAAGTTCCTTTCTTCCTCTCTCTTCCATATGGATGCCAGACAGTAGGTTTCTGTGATTTCTGATGATTTGAGATGAGTTGGACTTCACAGAGATGACCGATCAAAGGTACCTGTGTAATGTGATGTCCCCAGTACGGTGTGAGCATGCGTGTGTACGTATGTGTCTGCTAAGCTACTGATTGAAACAACTCTTCAAAGAAGAGTTGATAGTGAAGGTCTGTTGAGCAAAATGAAGTGGAGATTATGTGCAATATGGTTTTTGGCTGCATGGTTTACTGGCTCTAAAAACTCCTGTCTGGAATCTCTCTCACAACACAGTGTGGATTCGCTTGAATGATCGCAACTGAATCTGATGCCGATGCAACTGGGGCAAAATAACATGATTGAATTTCACTTAACTTTATAACTGAAGCTTGTTGAAATGCACAATAATTACATGCAACACAAGATAAATGTCAGTACCGATATGTTTCTCCCTATAATCAGCGATGCAGGCTGTCTGGAAGGTGCTCCAGGTTGGATTATGGGAGGCGAACAAAGCCACTCCGGTCTCGCTTCTAACCTACTTCCCGTTGATTTATTTATTTACTTATAATTCAATATAGAACGGTGGAGGCCGGTCACTCCACAATTACGCAGCAGTGATGTGCTTGTGTTCTGAGGCCAGGACTAATGCCTCAGAGGCGCGATGGAAGGATTCACAAACAGGAAGTGACAGGCGACTAATTCATAAAGCTTACGGTACACACAGACTTTTCAAATGTGCATGTAATTATCATGAGGTTCCCATCCTCTCCCCAGCCTAACCTTTTAGATCCACTTAATTTCTCACTAGAGTCTAGACCCTCGTCCTGCCCGCTGACAAATTGCCCACGTACCGGAGAACTAAGTGTAATCTAAGTTCACTTTGACACAACCTCTGCCTGCTCGATACTGTACTCACATGAAAACAGAAGAGGTTGTTGGATAGTTTTAGGGAGGACACAAAGTCCCCTAAGATCGAACTGATAGAGCATACTAATGACTTAATACAGATGCATCTTGGTAAAATGGGAGGTCGAAAGGACAGTGAAGGAGGAATGAGAGGTCAATGGATTAACACTCATTCCCTCTTACTTTAGTCATCTACTAAAAAGTGATATCTTTGGAGATGAAAAATCTATCTACTTCTTCTTCTGCGGCACAGATACCAAAGAGCTCCTTTTGATAATGTCTGACTCGTGGGTTGGGTTGGTTCACTTGTGTCTTCTTCAAAGTGAAGAGAGAATCTTAAGAAATGAGATGAGAGCATGCGGAGTATTGGTAGTGTCACAGTCCTGAAGTTGTTAAGCTAAAAAGGACTTGCCGTGCCAAGTTAGCCTGGAGGTTGTTGCTATTTCCAATTATTTCTGGCATTGTCGGAGAAGTCGGAGAATACATTTTACATAATGCAGAAAAAAATGTCTGAGTACTACTACAGAGAACGACCTTTATAAAATAAAACGCCAAGACTCTGGTTGTGTACAACCCATAAAGGCATATGGGTCAAGCACATAGTTTTGGTGATCAGTGATAAAACTGGACTCAAAACAAGCCCTCAGGATATCACAGTTACTATGTAAGGGAATACCCCCCTGATTTGGACAAAATAACATGGCAACATATTGGCATAGCACGAATCATACACACGATTGCAAAAACCACCCAAAGCGGCCCATCTCCGGGCCAATCATATGGCAATTTTCCGATGGCAATTGCCAATTGTAACACCCCAAATTTCCTTTAGATGGCGAGCGCGCTCCACCTTGGATTTTCATACAGCAAATGATACCCAATTCTTACCCAAGTCTCAGATTTTGATAAAATGATTTTTTTTTGTTGAAAACTTAGCACCTTGTAAAAAAGTGGTTTCTGGACCGTTTTTCGAATTTTTTTCGATTGTTATGTCAATTACACATGTATAAGAGCTGTATGAACATGCTTCTGACGTTTTTTATTGATGTCGTTTTTTGGGTTGCTTTTGCTTGTGCGCAAGGCACATGATTTGTGCATTTTGAATATGATTTCATAGGAAAAAAGTGACATTTTTTTTTTCATTTTTTTTGCAAAATGACATATCCAATGCTTTTTTTTGTCACTTCTGGAAGTATTGCAAGTGCCAAATTACAGCAAATATCCAAAAGATAGCTAGAGCTCTCCGCAGTGAATTTTCATATTGCAAATGTAACACAATTCAAGTCCCAAGAGTCAAATTTTGAAAAAATGACATATTTTTTGAAAACTTTTCAACCCTAAAAAAGTGGTTTCTGGACCGTTTTTCGATTTTTTTTTTGATTTTTATGTCAATTACACATGTATAAGAGCTGTATGGACATACTTTTGACATATTTTATTGACATAATTTTTTGGGTTGTTTTTGCTTGTGCATAAGGCATATGTTTTGTGCATTTGGAATATGATTTCATAGGAAGTCAAAAGTGACATATTTGCTTGTGCATAAGGCATATGATTTGTGCATTTGGAATATGATTTCATAGGAAGTCAAAAGTCACATATTTATATTTTTTGCCAAATGACATTAGAAATGTGCAAATGAAATGTCCAATTCTTTTTTTGTCAATTATACATGTATGAAAGTATTGAATGTGCCAAATCAGTATGTTTGTCCGTTTGCCATGTACGATCATAGGAAGTCGGTTTCCAAACCCAAAAGTCAGTGAACCATGTTCCAAATGGCATTTATACTGCCCAAATGATATATATTCCTATGTTGAGCCATCAATCAACGCAGATGGTCTACTTGTCATGTATGAAGAGGGAGAAGTGGGACTCTGTTGCTTTTAACATTTTTAACGAATTTGACATGCTCAGAATGCATAATTGACTGGCCCGATGATCTCGGGATGGCCGTGCAGTGACTGTGGTTCCTCTCCATCGCTCGTTGTGTTGATTTCATCATGTCAACTTTGGTGATATTTTTTGCTGTTGAATCATCTTGCAAATGCGCGTTACATTTGCAATATTGCGCGTTACGTTTGCAATATGATTCAATGGGCATTTAGCATCACAAATTTAGGCATGCTCAAAAATACTGCAGAAATGCATTATTGACTGGCTCGATGAACTCGGGATGGCCGGGCAGTGACTGTGGTTCCTCTCCATTGCTCGTCACCCAGCAGTCAGCGTCCATCAGTCAATTAGATGTCATTTTGACACCAAACTGATAGCATCTGACACCAAATCCACTTTTTCCAACTCGTATAGAAGCCAACTATCACATATGTCAGAGAAGGCCCATAATTCACAGTGCTTTCAATTTTAACCATAAAAAAAACCTAAAACACATAGTTACGTTATAGCTGCGGGTCCAGCTCTGACATTATGTGTAGGCCTATGTGAGGCGACCCCGAATCCAAAGTTTCGGCTCGATAGGTCATTCGGTGCCCGAGCAATGGCCTAATTGGTGCTGAAAATCCACTTTTTCAGGGCGTTACTACGGGGTCCCTGAATGAGCTATCGGACAGAGACATTGGGGTCCGTCTCTATGGGCCGAGGCGGTTTCAATGCACCTAGTCTTGCGACTCTGGGACATTTCTACATGTCGCCATGTCCGTGATATTCAAAATGAATTGAAAATATTGCAAATGTACGAGGCGGTTTCTCGGTCAGAGAACCTTCTAGAGCCCCATAAATCACCGTGCACTATCGACTTGAGCTCTAGAACAGGTTTCTAAAATTTCGGAGCTCTAGGTCTGACGGTTCTTGAATCGTTTGAACGAAAGTAACTATTGAAGGCGGTATAAGCCTCTAAGCCCCACACTATGTACCTATGGCCAAATTGTGTGTGTGTGTTTTTGTTTTTTTTGCAAAAAGAATAGACACACGTTGTCTTTGGGGTAGGCATATACAGAATCCTGAATATGAAGTCTCTACCTTAAGAATTGACTGAGTAACAGATGGTTGAGTTGCGTGATTTTCACTATCTGCAGGTGGCAATATGACAATAGCTCTTGGGTGTTTTTAACCACTTCCGGTTGTCACAGGAAGCTCTTGCTTCACACACGTTGTCTTTGGGGTAGACAGAAACAGAATCCTGAATAAGAAGTCTCTACCTTAAGAATTGACTGAGAAACAGATGGTTGAGTTGCGTGATTTTCACTATGCGCACGTAATATGACAATAGCTCTTGGGTGATTTTAACCACTTCCGGTTGTCACAGGAAGCTCTTGCTTCACACACGTTGTCTTTGGGGTAGACATAAACAGAATCCTGAATAAGAAGTCTCTACCTTAAGAATTGACTGAGTAACAGATGGTTGAGTTGCATGATTTTCACTATCTGCAGGTGGCAATATGACAATAGCTCTTGGGTGTTTTTAACCACTTCCGGTTGTCACAGGAAGCTCTTGCTTCACACACGTTGTCTTTGGGGTAGACATAAACAGAATCCTGAATAAGAAGTCTCTACCTTAAGAATTGACTGAGTAACAGATGGTTGAGTTGCGTGATTTTCACTATGCGCACGTAATATGACAATAGCTCTTGGGTGTTTTTAACCACTTCCAGTTGTCACAGGAACCTTAGAATCGACACAGGTAGACCTCACAGTAGCCTGATGGATTGTTGTAGAAGACAGGTTCATAAGGCATTCATAACCCACATAGGCTTCAGGTTGAATTTTGGAGAATAGTCTATGTGTTCCTATGGGGAGAGATGTCATTGCACACAGTTTGATCTAAACACCTTCTTTTCACTGTGAAGGGTTAATGCCACAGGGTCAAGGTTGGCTTGCACAGATCGGGAGGACCTCAGGAACGCTCCTGGTTCCTCTCCATCGCTCGTTGTGTTGATTTCATCATGTCACCTTTGGTGACATTTTTTGCTGTTGAATCATATTGCAAATACACGGATGCGCATTTGCAATATGATTCAATTGGCATTTAGCATCACAACTTTGGCATGCTCAAAACCACTGCAGAAATGCATAATTGACTGTCCCGATGAACTGGGTATGGCCGTGCAGTGACTGTGGTTCCTCTCCATCGCTCGTTGTGTTGATTTCATCATGTCAACTTTGGTGATATTTTTTGCTGTTGAATCATATTACAAATACACGGATGCGCATTTGCAATATGATTCAATGGGCATTTAGCATCACAACTTTGGTATGCTCAAAACCACTGCAGAAATGCATAATTGACTGTCCCGATGAACTGGGGATGGCCGTGCAGTGACTGTGGTTCCTCTCCATCGCTCGTTGTGTTGATTTCATCATGTCAACTTTGGTGATATTTTTTGCTGTTGAATCATGTTGCAAATGCGCGTTACATTTGCAATATTGCGTGTTACGTTTGCAATATGATTCAATGGGCATTTAGCATCACAAATTTTGCATGCTCAAAAATACTGCAGAAATGCATAATTGACTGTCCCGATGAACTGGGGATGGCCGTGCAGTGACTGTGGTTCCTCTCCATGGCTTGATGGTGAGTTTTTTAGTGATTTTTTGAAAAATGTCCAAAATGACTAGGTGCCCCCCATACTGGATGGGCACTGATGGAAGGTGCTCCCTACCCAACCGTGGACCCCTTGCACCACCCTAAAGGCATTTAAAACCATTCTAAAAAATTACTCCTGGTAACCCATTTCGGGTCACCATGTGCACTGATGCGCATTTGCAATATGATTCAATGGGCCTCAACATCACGAATTTGGCATGCTCAAAAGCACTGCAGAAATGCAAAATTAACTGTCCCGATGAACTGCGGATGGCCGGGCAGTGACTGTGGTTCCTCTCCATGGCTTGATGGTGACATGAGAGAAGTGGGATTGTCGTTTTTTAGCGATTTTTTTGAAAAATGTCCAAAATGACTAGGGGCGCCCCATACTGGATGGGCACTGATGGAAGGTGCTCACTACCCAACCGTGCACCCCTTGCACCACCCTAAAGGCATTTAAAACCATTCTAAAAAATTACTCCTGGTAACCCATTTCGGGTCACCATGTGCACTGATGCGCATTTGCAATATGATTCAATGGGCCTCAACATCACGAATTTGGCATGCTCAAAAACACTAAAGATATGCAAAATTGACTGTCCCGATGAACTGGGAATGGCCGGGCAGTGACTGTGGTTCCTCTCCATGACTTGATGGTGACATGAGAGAAGTGGGACTGTCGATTTTTAGCGATTTTTTTGAAAAATGTCCAAAATGACTAGGGGCGCCTTATACTGGATGGGCACTGATGGAAGGTGCTCCCTACCCAACCGTGCACCCCTTGCACCACCCTAAAGGCATTTAAAACCATTCTAAAAAATTACTCCTGGTAACCCATTTCGGGTCACCATGTGCACTGATGCGCATTTGCAATATGATTGAATGGGCCTCAACATCACGAATTTGGCATGCTTAAAAACACTAAAGATATGCAAAATTGACTGTCCCGATGAACTGGGGATGGCCGGGCAGTGACTGTGGTTCCTCTCCATGGCTTGATGGTGACATGAGAGAAGTGGGATTGTCATTTTTTAGCAATTTTTTTGAAAAATGTCCAAAATGACTAGGGGCGCCTTATACTGGATGGGCACTGATGGAAGGTGCTCACTACCCAACCGTGCACCCCTTGCACCACCCTAAAGGCATTTAAAACCATTCTAAAAAATTACTCCTGGTAACCCATTTCGGGTCACCATGTGCACGGATGCGCATTTGCAATATGATTCAATGGGCCTCAACATCACGAATTTGGCATGCTCAAAAACACTAAAGATATGCAAAATTGACTGTCCCGATGAACTGGGAATGGCCGGGCAGTGACTGTGGTTCCTCTCCATGGCTTGATGGTGACATGAGAGAAGTGGGACTGTCGATTTTTAGCGATTTTTTGAAAAATGTCCAAAATGACTAGGGGCGCCTTATACTGGATGGGCACTGATGGAAGGTGCTCCCTACCCAACCGTGCACCCCTTGCACCACCCTAAAGGCATTTAAAACCCTTGTAAAAAATTACTCCTGGTAACCCATTTCGGGTCACCATGTGCACTGATGCGCATTTGCAATATGATTCAATGGGCCTCAACATCACGAATTTGGCATGCTCAAAACCACTGCAGAAATGCATAATCTACTGTCGCGATGAACTGGGGATGGCCGGGCAGTGACTGTGGTTCCTCTCTGTCGCTCATTGTGTTGATTTCATCATGTCAACTTTGGTGATATTTTTTGCTGTTGAATCATGTTGAAAATGCGCGTTACATTTGCAATATTCCATGTTACGTTTGCAATATGATTTAATGGGCATTTAGCATCACAAATTTAGGCATGCTCAAAAACACTGCAGAAATGCATAATTGACTGGCCCGATGAACTCGGGATGGCCGGGCAGTGACTGTGGTTCCTCTCTGTCGCTCATTGTGTTGATTTCATCATGTCAACTTTGGTGATATTTTTTGCTGTTGAATCATATTGCAAACGCACGTTACGTTTGCAATATAGCGCGTTACGTTTGTAATATGATTCAATGGGCATTTAGCATCACAAATTTAGGCATGCTCAAAAATACTGCAGAAATGCATAATTGACTGGCCCGATGAACTCTGGATGGCCGGGCAGTGACTGTGGTTCCTCTCCATTGCACGTCACCCAGCAGTCAGCGTCCATCAGTCAATTAGATGTCAATCTGACACCAAACTGATAGCATCTGACACCAAATCCACTTTTTCCAACTCGTATAGAAGCCAACTATCACATATGTCAGAGAAGGCCCATAATTCACAGTGCTTTCAATTTTAACCATAAAAAAACCTAAAACACATAGTTACGTTATAGCTGCGGGTCCAGCTCTGACATTATGTGTAGGCCTATGTGAGGCGACCCCGAATCCCAAGTTTCGGCTCGATAGGTCATTCGGTGCCCGAGCAATGGCCTAATTGGTGCTGAAAATCCACTTTTTCAGGGCGTTACTACGGGGTCCCTGAATGAGCTATTGGACAGAGATATTGGGGTCCGTCTCTATGGGCCGAGGCGGTTTCAATGCACCTAGTCTTGCGACTCTGGGACATTTCTACATGTCGCCATGTCCGTGATATTCAAAATGAATTGAAAATATTGCAAATGTACGAGGCGGTTTCTCGGTCAGAGAACCTTCTAGAGCCCCATAAATCACCGTGCACTATCGACTTGAGCTCTAGAACAGGTTTCTAAAATTTCGGAGCTCTAGGTCTGACGGTTCTTGAATCGTTTGAACAAAAGTAACTATTGAAGGCGGTATAAGACTCTAAGCCCCACACTATGTCCCTATGGCCAAATTGTGTGTGTGTGTTTTTGTTTTTTTTGCAAAAAGAATAGACACACGTTGTCTTTGGGGTAGGCATATACAGAATCCTCAATATCAAGTCTCTACCTAAAGAATTGGCTGGATGACATAGGGTTGAGTTGCGTGATTTTCACTATGTGCAGGTTATATGACAATAGCTCTTGGCTGTTTTTAACCACTTCCGGTTGTCACAGGAAGCTCTTACTCAACACACGTTGTCTTTGGGTTGGACATAAACAGAATCCTGAATATGAAGTCTCTACCTTAAGAATTGACTGAATAACAGATGGTTGAGTTGCGTGATTTTCACTATATGCAGGTTGACCATATGACAATAGCTCTAGGGTGATTTTAACATTTTCCGGTTACTCCAGGAACCTTAGAATCGACACAGGTAGACCTCACAGTAGCCTGATGGATTGTTATAGAATACAGGTTCATAAGGCATTCATAACCCACATAGACTTCAGGTTGAATTTAGGAGAATTGTCAATGTATTCCTATGGGGAGAGAAGTCATTGCACACAGTTTGATCTAAACACCTTCTTTTCACTGTGAAGGGTTAATGCCACAGGGTCAAGGTTAGGCTTGCACAGATCGGGAGGACCTCAGGAACGCTCCTGAGGTTGAATTGTGCTTCTAACCCTAATGGTTCTCTCACTGTCACCCATAAGCACTTGACATATTGGTGCAGGCCTCATTTTGGGCCTAGTTTTCTCACGGTCACTGCGCTCATACCGAGCAAGCTACGGTCAAGCGGGGCGTCTCATTGAACTCGTCTCAGCCTAGAGATAATGGTAATGCCATTGCAGGCTCTTTGTGTATTTAAGCACCGCACTGTGTCACTCCGTCCTTGCTGTGTGTGTGTTTGAGAGAGCTTTTCTTTGACATCTGATGGGATAAATGACTGATTTACAGTTCATGAGGGTTGCCTAGTCACACATATGAAGTTGTGGAAAGATCTGACCTTTTTAACCCTTCAAAACAGCCCCTATGACACCATTATAAGGCATTTCTGGTTGACACAGGAATCTGAACATTAGGCTCTTATAGAATATTGAGTTTTAAGTGTTTCTCTTAAGAACTGACTTATTTACAGAGGGTTGAACAAGTGTGTGTTGTTTCAGAAAATCACAGAAAATCACAGAAATCTCGCAGAGCTCCGAAACCTGCCTTAACGGACTCATCTGAACACGCTGCAACTGGATATGTAACTTTTTTGAAAAAAAAACCTCTTGTTGTTGAATATCACCAATGTGTCATTGTACAATTTCTCTGAAATGAACATTGGTAAATGCATGGTTCCTTTTCTCCTGACACCGTAGGCTCATGTAGTTTGATGTGAAGCGGTCAAATCAGCACTCTATTTTCCTCTTTGACTTTCAATCCCAGAAAAATAGCCTTAACTCAAAAAGCGTCGAGGCCTCGACTCCATCCTGTTCGGGGCCAACTGCCCATTATGCCAAACCCACGCAGACCGAGTTTCGTCTTCGAATTATCTTCCGTTTAGGAGAAAAAGCCGTGTCGCGATTGGTGATATATGTTACATTTGCAATATGATTCCATACGCCCTCTCGTGGAATAATCCGGGACTGCAAGGAAATGACCAAAATTTGAAAATTTAATTAAACGGAAACCGAAGGTCCGAGAGACTCCGTTCGATGACTTCCTGGAAGATCCGGCCCCCGCGAGCGGCCCGACGCCGTCCGCGGATTTATCGGACGTGGTCGGACGTCTAGTAAGGGAGGGTACATTTGCAACATGGACTTTCTCACTAACCATACGGATGGCGCACGCGACGTCCCTTCATGTATGCAATGGAAAAGCAGATGTTACATTTCATAAAATCTTCCTAAATACCATGTTGGGCAAACAAGATATATTTTCGGTCTTCTTTCATAGAATCCTGCTAAATATACTGTATTAAGGGATAACAGAAAGGATATTTTCTGCATTTTAAGATGAAAGTCTGTGGAGGTCCTGTTCGAAGGCTGCATTCCGATGTAGAAGACAATGGCCATATATGGAAGTTCCTGCTGTGGATTAGAAGCTCTCCACCCGAAACGTTATCGACTATAACCTATACCTTGACCTTTCCATGTGTCTCTGGATTACAGATTTACCCACGGACATATGACTGATAACAACCCAGAAAGCCCAAAATAAACCAGGAAATAGTCACCAAGGAGGTAAAAATACACTGCTCAAAAAAATAAAGGGAACACTAAAATAACACATCCGAGATCTGAATGAATGAAATAATCTTATTAAATACTTTTTTCTTTACATAGTTGAATGTGCTGACAACAAAATCACACAAAAATAATCAATGGAAATCCAATTTATCAACCCATGGAGGTCTGGATTTGGAGTCACACTCAAAATTAAAGTGGAAAACCACACTACAGGCTGATCCAACTTTGATGTAATGTCCTTAAAACAAGTCAAAATGAGGCTCAGTGGTGTGTGTGGCCTCCACATGCCTGTATGACCTCCCTACAACGCCTGGGCATGCTCCTGATGAGGTGGTGGATGGTCTCCTGAGGGATCTCCTCCCAGACCTGGACTAAAGCATCCGCCAACTCCTGGACAGTCTGTGGCGTTAATGGATGGAGCGAGACATGATGTCCCCGATGTGCTCAATTGGATTCAGGTCTGGGGAACGGGCAGGCCAGTCCATAGCATCAATGCCTTCCTCTTGCAGGAACTGCTGACACACTCCAGCCACATGAGGTCTAGCATTGTCTTGCATTAGGAGGAACCCAGGGCCAACCGCACCAGCATATGGTCTCACAAGGGGTCTGAGGATCTCATCTCAGCAGTCAGGCTACCTCTGGCGAGCTCATGGAGGGCTGTGCGGCCCCCCAAAGAAATGCCACCCCACACCATGACTGACCCACCGCCAAACCGGTCATGCTGGAGGATGTTGCAGGCAGCAGAACGTTCTCCATGGCGTCTCCAGACTCTGTCATGTCTGTCACATGTGCTCAGTGTGAACCTGCTTTCATCTGTGAAGAGCACAGGGCGCCAGTGGCGAATTTGCCAATCTTGGTGTTCTCTGGCAAATGCCAAACGTCCTGCACGGTGTTGGGCTGTAAGCACAACCCCCACCTGTGGACGTCGGGCCCTCATACCACCCTCATGGAGTCTGTTTCTGACCATTTGAGCAGACACATGCACATTTGTGGCCTGCTGGAGGTCATTTTGCAGGGCTCTGGCAGTGCTCCTCCTGCTCCTCCTTGCACAAAGGCGGAGGTAGCGGTCCTGCTGCTGGGTTGTTGCCCTCCTACGGCTTCCTCCACGTTTCCTGATGTACTGGCCTGTCTCCTGGTAGCGCCTCCATGCTCTGGACACTACGCTGACAGACACAGCAAACCTTCTTGCCACAGCTCGCATTGATGTGCCATCCTGGATGAGCTGCACTACCTGAGCCACTTGTGTGGGTTGTAGACTCCATCTCATGCCACCACTAGAGTGAAAGCACCGCCAGCATTCAAAAGTGATCAAAACATCATCCAGGAAGCATAGGAACTGAGAAGTGGTCTGTGGTCACCACCACCACCACACCACCTATTGGGGGTGTCTTGCTAATTGCCTATAATTTCCACCTGTTGTCTATTCCATTTGCACAATAGCATGTGAAATGTATTGTCAATCAGTGTTGCTTCCTAAGTGGACAGTTTGATTTCACCGAAGTGTGATTGACTTGGAGTTACATTGTGTTGTTTAAGTGTTTTTTTGAGCAGTGTGTATATATAAATCAGTGTTGGTTGGTGCCATTTATGATGAGGGAGGACGATTATATTTTTTATGAGCATTGCCTTATTTCAATGAGAGCATATTGGATGAGTGTCATTCATAATCCATTCACCCAGTTCAGTGTAATTGATAGGTTATGCTACTGCATGATATTCTCTATGCCCATCGTGAGGTTGCTACAACCTAGCCTATGAATGAAGGTTGCTACAACCTAGCATATGAATGAAGGTTGCTACAACCTAGCCTATGAACTATGAAGTTTACAACATAGGTGCACATAAGTCGAAAGAAAGATTTGAGATGACAGACATTGATACATTCAATACCGCCTTGCACACTCTTTCCTGAATCTAGCTGATCTAGGGTGCAATCATTAGTCCAAGCGTTGCAAGCGAGAGTTTCTATTGGACAAATTCAGGTATGTTTATCCCCATTTCATCCGTTTGCTTCCATTTAAGATTTTTTTTTTCAACAGAAACGGCAGAATGAATACACCACTAATCACAGGCAAACAGTTCACTTTCATAGCCACTTACAAACAGCTTATTGTATTCCTTCTCACATCTATGTGCTCTCCTCCTCTCACCTTTTCCCTTCGCTTGTGACTTGCACAACACATCAGCTGTCTGTGACCAGGCGAAAAAACCTTTCCAAGCCAAACATTCATATCATAACCGCTAAAGTCGCTACAGTCTACATCGTTGTCACCATATTAGCTAATGTAATGTCGTAGTCAACATAGCTAATAGAATTACTGCGTTAGTATACAGTACCCGCTACAATCAGTCCGTAAGCATTTTAGCAGCTTTTTAGCGGCCCCCGGTGGCAATAAAAGCTTGGAAGAGTTCCAGTGTTGGATAGTCATAGCCAGCTATCTAACACAGCATCCCTCTATTTGAGCCGGGTGTTTGAGTAGGCTAAACTAGCTAGATGCATTTTCTACCTAAGTAAGTGAAAGTGAAAGAAATGTACAAAATATAGCTAACTCTCTCTCTCACTCTCATTTTTGAATAAATGATTTTGTTCAAAATTGTTTAACTATTGCCTTTCTCCCTCTTTGAGTCAACTACTTACCACAATGTATAAACTGCAGTGCTAGCAAGCTGTAGCTTATGCTTTCAGTACTACATTCAACATGTCAGTTCATGCTGTAAGAGCTCTGATAGGTTGGAGGATGTCTTCCGGAAGTTGTCATAATTATTGTGCAAGTCTGTGGGGTTGTCAAAGTCAATGTACCCAGAGGAGGACTGAAGCTAGCTGTCCTCCGGCTACACCATGGTGCTACCCTACAGAGTGCTGTTGAGGCTACTGTAGACCTTAAACGCAAAACAGTATGTTGTAATCAATTATTTGGTGATGTGAATATATCTTGTATAGTTTTATATAAAAAGGATAACCTTTGAAATGTTTCATAATTTCCCTCCCCTTCCTCCTCTGAGGAGCCTCCACTGATATACATAAGTATATACAGTACCAGTTAAAGTTTGTACACACCTACTCATTTCAGGGTTTTTCTTTATTTTTGTAGAATAATAGTAGACATCAAACTATAAAATAACACATATGGAATCATGTAGTAACCAAAAAAAAGTGTTAAACAAATCAAAATATATTTTATATTTGAGATTCTTCAAAGTAGCCACCCTTTGCCTTGATGACAGCTTTGCTTACTCTTGGCATTCACTCAACCAGCCTCTGCTGCAGAGGATAAGTTTATTAGAGTTGCCAGCCTCAGAAAAAAAGCACCTCAAATAAATGCTTCACAGAGTTCAAGTAACAGACACGTCTCAACATCAACTGTTCAGAGGAGACTGCATGAATCAGGCCTTCATGGGCAAATTGCTGCAAATAAACCACTACTAAAGGACACCAATAAGAAGAATAGGCTTGCTTGGGCCAAGAAACACGATCAATGGACATTAGACCGGTGGAAATCTGTCCTTTGGTCTGATGAGATTTCTGCATCCAACCACCGTGTCTTTGTGAGACGCAGAGTAGGTGAACGGATGATCTCTGCATGTGTGGTTCCCACCGTGAAGCATGGAGGAGGAGGTGTGATGGTGCTTTGCTGGTGACACTGTGATTTATTTAGAATTCAAGGCACACTTAACCAGCATGGCTACCACAGCATTCTGCAGCGATATGCCATCCCATCTGGTTTGGGCTTAGTGGGACTATCATTTGTTTTTCAACAGGACAATAACCCAACACACCTCCAGGCTGTACAAGGGCTATTTGACCAAGAGGGAGAGTGATGGAGTGCTGCATCAGATGACCTAGCCTCCACAATCACCCGACCTCAAACCAATTGAGATGGTTTGGGATGAGTTGGACCGCAGAGTGAAGGAAAAGCAGCCAACAAGTGCTCAGCATATGTGGGAACTCCTTCAAGATGGTTGGAAAAGCATTCCAGGTAAAGCTGGTTGAGAGAATACCAAGAGTGTGCAAAGCTGTCATCAAGGCAAAGGGTGGCTATTTGAAGAATCTCAAATATAAAACATATTTTGATTTGTTTAACACTTTTTTGGTTACTACATGATTCTATGTGTTATTTCTAGAATGTAGAAAATAGTAAAAATAAAGAAAAACCCTTGAACGAGTAGGTGTGTCCAAACTTTTGACTGGTACTGTAAATGTAGAGCTTTGCCGTCATCAGGATCTCTGGAAGTACAATCAATATCACATTTACATTATTTAGCAGACGCTCTTATCCAGAGCGACTTACAGTAGTGAACGCATACATTTCATTAAAAAAAATTCTGTGCTGCCCCCCCGTGGGAATCGAACCCACAACCCTGAGCGTTGCAAACACCATGCTCTACCAACTGAGCTACACCCTAACCCTAACCCTATACTTTTTTTGTATTTTGATTTTATATTGTTCATATTCTTTGATTTTATATTATTTGTATTATTTTACATTATTGTCAGGTCATGTACAATATATGCAAATTAAAGGGCTAAAGGAATCCCTTTTGTACGCTCCAAAAATCCCCCAATAAAAATAAAAACCTTAATTTCCAGTCAAACATCCCATCACCCGGATGATAGTGGCAGTGGGATCTTCATTTCAGGACGAAAGGGATGGGAACGGTTTATCCCTCTGTGACACTCCACCTGTAAGTAATTTGCTACAATTCTCAACAATCAATCAAATACGTTTTTTTTCTCTCTTTTCTTGGCACATTAGAGAAGTCACAAATTACCCAGGAGCCCCATCCCCTCCATCCATTTGTCTACCAGCTAGCAGAGTAAGCTGACTACTGGTATCCCTGTACTGGTAACCCTGGTTACTAACATTCTTACCTTCTCCAGATTATTTTATTAATCTGTGGAATTAATCTGTGGAATCACAGGGCACTACATTTGAACAGAGCCATACTCTATTCCCTTGTCACACCCTTATCTGTTTCACCTGTCTTGTGCTTGTCTCCACCCCCCTCCAGGTGTCGCCCATTTGCCCCATTATCCCCTGAGCCTGCCGTTTTATACCTTTCTGACTCTGCCCTGGATTACTGACCTCTGCCTGCCCTTGACCTGTCGTTTGCCTGCACCGTTTTGTCAATAAACATCTGTGATTCGAACTGTCTGCATCTGGGTCTTATCCTGGGTCGTGATATCCCTAGGATAGTGCACTACTTTGGCCCTATCCACACATGGGGAATATGGTGTAAACTGAGACACATAGGGCTCTGGTCGAAAGTAGTACACTAGTATGGGGAATAGGATATCGTTTGAGACACAGCCACTAATTCAGATGAGAGGAATCCTCAGGAAGTCCAACCATAGTAGTTCAAGTTGATTTGTTCCCAGATTAACCTGACTGTTCCCTGCAATACTTGTCAATTTAACAAAGACAACAGAAAAAGCTAATACCTTGATTGGAAGAGGTTTCCAATTATTTCGGATTGTTCCCATTTGTCCAGGAAATGAGCGTTCTGTTTCAACCAGTTTCACCCCCTATCTCATTCATCTAGCTCCAAGCTCAGATCAACCCCAATTAATTACTTGGTTGTCAAAAATTCCATTGTCCACTAAATTGAATTGGTTAGCTAGCAGCTAAGGATACTATAGTAACCCATGTAAGTCAATTATAAAACATGGTCAATATTTGACACAATATCAAACTATAATGTGGTTCATATATGGAAATACTTCATGTATGGTGTTATCAATATTGTATGAATACGAAAGGTAGACCCTTCAAATGTCATTACATCCTTTGTGCTGTCAGGATATTGTCGTCTTTTTTTCATTCAGGACACAGGAAATTGAGAACTATTCTCCTCTTCTCCTATAATTTCCTATCCATATTTCCTGGGGTGAGGTGGCTAATGGGATAGCCTCTGCCCAAGTGGGACGGTTTGACTCTCTTTTCTCTCTCCATCTCTATCTCTCAGTATACATGGACAATAGACAGCGAGAACCAGAGGAACCAGTAGAGACCAGAGAAGAGTGAGAGAGAGAGTGGAGAAAAAGAGAGAGCATGTGTGTGTGTGTGTGTGTGTGAGTGAGTGAGTGAGTGAGTGAGTGAGTGAGTGAGAGAGAGAGAGAGAGAGAGAGAGAGAGAGAGAGAAAAGGGAGAAAAGGGAGAAAGGAGTGAATTATTGATGTTACTAAGCAGGCTTGGGAGTTCGGAGTGGAACGTTTTAGGGTGGAAAATGAGAAAATCAATCAATCGATCCCATTTGTTTTATAAAGCCCTTTTTACATCTGCAGTGTCACAGAGTGCTTTACACAATTACAGCCTAAAGTGCAAGCAATGCAGATGCAGAAAGCGGAGAGAAAAGCATGGAGAAAAGCGATAGAAGGGGGAAAAAAAGGAGAGAAGCAGCGAGACTCCCACTGGTTCTTAATGACTCCACAGAGCACAGGAGAGAAAGGCCACTGACAAGATTAGTATTCAGTTCAAACACACACACAGGCATTACGGAACGTCTTTACGGGAGGACTTGTCTTATCCATCCTTCTGTACACTCTTAGAAAAAAGCGTTCCAAAAGCGTTCTTCGGCTGTCCCCGTAGGAGAACCCTTTTTGGTTCCAGGTAGATCCTTTTGGGATTCTACATGGAACTCAAAAGGGTTCTAACTGGAACCAAAAAGGTTCTACCTGGAACTAAAAATGGGACAGTCGAAGAACCCTTGTATGTTCTCAATAGCACCTATTTTTCTAAGAGTGTATTGATTAAATATTCCTCACTATGAGTTTACCCATTCTGTCCACATTAGCTTTTGTTGATGAGACCTGTCACACGGGGTAGACTGGTCACAAAGTATCCATGTGGGCTGTCAGTGTCAGGGGGTGATGGAAATTGGATACTATGGGCTTTATTTTCATCTCGCATTAATCCAGTGCAATTCTCAAACACAAGCTCATTGGGAATTTCAACCTGTTAAAGCTACCGTTAAAGCTACCGTTGTGCTATTTACCAACCAGAGGTAATTGCATGTTATGATGCTTTACTTGCTGAACATATGGACCTTCGACTGTCTTTTCTGGGAGGTTGAAAACAATACTGAATGATTTGATAGCTACCATTGCCTCATCCATTAAAAATTATATTAAAAAGAGAGAGGTTGATGCAGCGCATTTCTTCGCATGCGTTCAGGTAGGCTTTCCACTTTCCTCCAGTATTTATTTAGCGAAGATGATAACACATAATCACTCCGGACAGACACAAGCAACAAATCATGGCATAAATGTTGCAGCAGCCTAGGCTACACCTAAACATTAGAAAGCTGACATGTTGTATTGGATGAAAATGAGACGATGTTTCAGTCTGATCAACTGTTAAAAATTGCCCCACCGCTCTGGGACCTGCACCAGTCTGCTTGCAGTTGTCAGTTATCATCAGGTATGTGGATGATCAGGGCTTTATTCAGGAACGTTTCTTGGGCTACTTTAATGTGTCAAGTGTGCGAGATACACAGTCTGTGTTTGACTTTATGAATTTTGAATGTCTGAGTTTAAGTTCATGGAGAAACTCGTTGTCCAAACCTACAATGGTGCAGCTGTAATGGAATGTATCTGCTATTTGTATTTACAGCTAAGTCCCCTCCTGTTCTCTGATTAAGAGGTGATGACCACTCCACTCCACTAACATTGTCAACTTTCTCCTGACATGAACTGAAGCCACGTCTCATGTGCCCGCTTATCCAATGTCACATTAAACATTTCCCCTCCAAGCACTGTGAGTACCCCTATCAATTTTCTCTCATTACCGTATCAAATCAATTTATAAAGCCCTTCTTACATCAGCTGATATCTCAAAGTGCTGTACAGAAACCCAGCCTACAACCCCAAACAGCAAGCAATGCAGATGTAGAAACACGTATGTAGAGACAATCACTTACACAATCACATTATTACACATCAATGATTTTACTCCTTGCTTGGACTAACTCTTAGCTCTTTTGTCTAACTGTGAAGTGTGTTGTCTTATAGTTTGTCTTCCCAGTCAAATCCTGTCCTGCACTGGTCAAGCATCTGAACACCTTATCTCATGCCTCATACCCTCATTCAATCACTGCTGTGGTCCCTTTCCATCACTGTGTAAGTAGCCCTCTCATTCCCATTCCCCATAATATTGTACTTTAAAAGTCTTTATTAAATGCTTTAGGTTAAAATAATTAGTCTTTAACGATTTTTGAAATACACTTTGTCGTCTCTGTGCGTTCCGCGCCTATACCGTCGGTCTCCCATCCTCCTCAATTTTTAAAGTCACCAACCTCCACTGGTGTATACTGTAGTGTATCACTGATGTTACAGTGGAAAAGCAGCATTGGATGCTTTGTGAATACGAGCCCTGGTGTAATGTGTGATCTTAGGCATGCTCGCTCTGTGTTTCCCCTCCCAGAGGACATGAGCCGCTGGTTGTGCTGCCACTGCGACTGCAGCTGTGGACCCCTGGCCTGATTTCACTGGCCGTTCTACCTTGTCCCAGACCCATGTTGATCAAGTTTAGCCAGGTAGTCAGTGTGCTTCTGCCTCTGCATTGCTTGCTCTTTGGGGTTTTTGGCTGGGTATCAGTAAATCACTTTGTGACTGTTGATCGGGGCTGTCCTGATTAATGTGAGACAATAGTCAATCAATCACATGTATTTATAAAGCCCTTCTTACATCAGCTGATGTCACAAAGTGCTGTACAGAAACCCAGCCTAAAACCCCAAAAAGCAAGCAATGCAGGTGTAGAAGCACGGTGGCTAGGAAAAACTCCCTTGAAAGGCCGGAACCTAGGAAGAAACCTAGAGAGGAACCAGGCTCTGAGGGGTGGCCAGTCCTTTTCTGGCTGTGCCGAGTGGAGATTATAACAGAACATGGCCAAGATGTTCAAACGTTCATAGATGACCAGCAGGGTCAAAAAATAATAATCACAGTGGTTGTAGAGGGTGCAACAGGTCAGCACCTCAGGAGTAAATGTCAGTTGGCTTTTCATAGCCGATCATTCAGAGTATCTATACTGCTCCTGCTGTCTCTCGAGAGTTGAAAACAGTAGGTCTGGGACAGGTAGCACGTCCGGTGAACAGGTCAGGATTCCATAGCTGCAGGCAGAACAGTTGAAACTGGAGCAGCAGCACAACCAGGTGGACTGCGGACAGCAAAGAGTCATCAGGCCAGGTAGTCCTGAGGCATGGTCATATGGCGCCGTCTTCAAAGAAAAAAAGAAAGAAAGAAAGACTAAAGAAAGAAAGAAAGACAATTAGAGAGAGCATACTTAAATTCACACAGGACACCGGATAAGACAGGAGAAATACTCCAGATAACAGAGTGACCCTAGCCCCCTGACACATAAACTAATGCAGCATAAATACTGGAGGCTGAGACAGGAAGGGTTGGGAGACATTGTGGCCCCGTCCGATGATACCCCCAGACAGGGCCAAACAGGCAGGATATAACCCCACCCACTCTGCCAAAACACAGCCCCCGCACCACTAGAGGGATATCTTCAACTACCAACTTACCATCCTGAGACAAGGCCGAGTATAGCCCACGAAAATCGCCCTCACGGCACAAACCCAACGAGGGGCGCCAACAGTCATGCATTTGTAACAAGAACTGATTTGAATGGACTACATTTAAATTTAAATTATTTTCTAGGATGCAATCCACCACCCCTTTTATAATGAACATTTCTCCTCAAATCGGTTGTACACGGAACAACGTTTTCTATGAATATATTATTGTCATTGTTCTGTGTGTAGGTGGCAGGGAAGTCAGGTGCAGGAGAAACCAACTTGGTGTAACTGGAGTAATTTAATATTATAAAACAAACTCCAAAAAACCAACGTACATAAAAATAAACATGGATAAACATACCCGTCGCACACCTATACAAATACACGAACACATAACCACAAACAATCTCCGACAAGGACATGAGGGGAAACAGAGGGTTAAATACACAACATGTAATTAATGGGATTGGAACCAGGTGTGTAGGAAGACAAGACAAAACCAATGGAAAATGAAAAATGAATCATGATGGCTAGAAGACCGGTGACGTCGATCGCCGAGCACCACCCAAACAAGGAGGGGCATCGCCTTCGGTAGAAGTTGTGACAATTATTAATATTCACTTTTGTCAATAACAGCTTCTACACATCATGGCAACATGCTTGACTGAAAAATCTTTAAGCACGTCTATAGACTTTATGGGGGTGATGCTGTTACCTATCAGATTTAATATAGTATGCCAATATGTCAAAGTTATCCATTTGGAAGATAGTGACTGAAAACATATTTAAATATGTCTTTAGACTTGTTGTGTGATAATGTTCCCCACTGTTTCTGTGACATATTCACGGTCCTGCCCTCCCCCACCCCTTTCCTCTCCCTCCCTCTCAGGATCTTGTTTGCAGACTTCTTCCTGATTAACATGATCCTGTGGGTGGAGGGCTTCTTGGCAGCCATCCCCTTCGGCACGCTAGTGGCCATCTTGCCTTTGTGGTTTAGCATCTCCGTACCCCTCACCTTCGTGGGTGCTTAGCATAGTTCGGCTTCAAGAAGCCTGTGAGTTTCACCTATCAATCGCACTGTCTGTATGAATAACTCTTACAGGTCACACTTTCACACTGGCATAGAAGTCAGAGAAAACATAGCACATTATCAAGGGTCTAACAATATCTTGATGAGTTTCTATGCTGCTCTCTGTGCTCCAGGCGATTGAGCAGCTGGTGCGAACCAACAAGATCACTCGGCAGATCCATTAACAGTCCTACTTCACCAGGCCCATGCCTGGAATCGTCATGGGGGGCATCCTGACCCCTGGCTGCATCTTCTCCATTCTCAACAGCATCTGGTAAAAACAAGAATCAAATCTGCCACTCAACCATGAGCTTGAATTAGCCTAGTCGTGCTTGTATAATGATTCATAAAGAAACAAACAAGTAATTCATTGATTATTAGATTGTAGATGTTAATTACACATTAATGAATAAGTTAATCCCTAATCATTTATTTGAACCAAGGTCAACTCAGCCCCTAAGCAAGGAGACTGAATTTGATTGATTGTTGAGTATTTTATCTCACCAGATGTCCTACAAGTTTGGGTTCCTGTTCCAGGTGTTCATCATTTTCCTCATCACCTGCTCCCAGGCCACTTGCTGTGCTACTTCCACTTGTGTGCAGAGGTGGGTGGAGCCATAAATACATGCATCTGGTTATCACAATAATGGCATACTGTGCTCTCTCTCTTTGTATGTAAATGCAGTGTGTAGTACTTGTAAAAACAGATTTCTAACCTTTCCAGTTTGCCAGATTATCTGTGCCGTTATGTTTAGCCACCAAGTGTAAAGTCTTCGTGTCAACAGTAAATCTATTTCAGTTTAATGAAAACATTCTAAATGATGCAAATGTTTCTTTCTCATATCATTACAATTCTCCCCAGCACTTAGACCTCAATACAGTGTCAAAAAATGTTATTGAGCCGAACCTTAAGATTGTGTTGTTTTTTTTTATAGGACTCGCTGGTGGTGTTATTTCTTCCTGATCAGTCTCTTCCTGACAGTCTAATTGTTTGTCTACGACATGCACTACTTCTCCAGCTGCAGATCATTAGTGTGGCCACTACAATACTCTACTTCACCATGACCATGGTGCTCATATTCTTCCCCTTCACAAGGCAGTCAACAACAGTGCCACACTACGTAAAGCTATACTGTAACAGGATTTCACAGAGGAGCTCAAACAAATAGGTTATCTCCTGATATTGACTTTAACAAACACAGTGCATCCCTCTCAATAGGAATTTTATCCACCTTCAATAAATTGAAATTTGGGGTGCTTTCATAGCGAGCCAAGCCAGCTGAAAATATTGAAACATGCATGAGAGCACCAGCTGTTCCAGAAGACTGTGTGATAACGCTCTCCACAGCCGATGTGAGTAAGACCTTTAAACAGGTCAACATTCACAAGGCCGCAGGGCCAGACAGATTGCCAGGACGTGTACTGCGAGCATTGCTGACCAACTGGCAAGTGTCTTCACTGACATTTTCAACCTCTCCCTGTCCGAGTCTGTAATAACAACATGTTGTAAGTAGACCACCATAGTGCATGTGCCCAAGAACACTAAGGTAACCTGCCTAAATGACTACCGACCCGTAGCACTCACGTCTGTAGCCATGAAGTGCTTTGAAAGGCTGGTCATGGTTCAAATCAACACCATCATCCCAGAAACCCTAGACCCACTCCAATTTGCATACCGCCCCAACAGATCCACATATGATGCAATCTCTATTACACTCCACACTGCCCTGTCCCAACTGGACAAAATTAACACCTATGTGGAGAATGCTATTCATTGACTACAGCTCAGCGTTCAATACCATAGTGCCCTCAAAGCTCATCAATAAGTGAAGGACCCTGGGACTAAACACCTCCCTCTGCAACTGGATCCTGGACTTCCTGACGGGCCGCCCCCACCACACTGATCCTCAACACATGGGCTCCTCAGGGCTGCATGCTCAGTCCCCTCCTGTACTTCCTGTTCACTCATGACTGCATGGCCAGACACGACTCCAACAACATATTTAAATTTGATGATGACACAACAGTGCTAGGCCTGATCACCAACAACGACGAGACAGCCTATAGGGAGAAGGTCAGACACCTGGCCGTGTGGTGGCAGGACAACAACCTCTCTTTCAACATGATCAAGACAAAAGGAGATGATTGTACGCCCCCATTCTCATCAACAAGGCTGCAGTGGAGCAGGTTGAGAGCTTCAAGTTCCTTGGTGTCCACATCAACAAACTAACAATGGTCCAAGCACACCAAGACAGTCGTGAAGAGAGCACGACAGAACCTTTCCCCCTCAGGAGACTGAAAAGATTTTGAATGGGTCCTCAGATCCTCAAAAGTTTCTACAGCTGCACCATCAAGAGCATCCTGACGGGTTGCATCACTGCCTGGTATGGCAACTGCTCGGCCTCCAACCGCAAGGCACTACAGAGGGTAGTGCGAACGGCCCAGTACATCACTTGGGCCAAGCTTCCTGCCATCCAGGACCTCAATACCAGGCGGTGTCAGAGGAAGGCCCAAAAAATTGTCAAATACTCCAGCCACCCTAGTCATAGACTGTTCTGCTACCGCATGGCAAGCGGTACCGGAGCGCCAAGTCGAGGTCCAAGAGGCTTCTAAACAGCTAGTCAAATGGCTACCCAGACTAGTTGCATTGCCCCCCCCCCCCTCTTTACACCACTGCTACTCTCTGTTGTCATCTATGCATATTCACTTTAATAACTCTACCTACATGTACATATTACCTCAACTAACCGGTGTACCCGCACATTGACTCTGTACCGGTACCCCCCTGAATATAGTCTCGCTAATGTAATTTTATAGCCGCTCTTTAATTACTTGTTATTTTTCTCTTATTCTTCTTATCCATATTTTTTTTTAACTGCATTGTTGGTTAGGGGCTCGTAAGTAAGCATTTCACTGTAAGGTCTACACCTGTTGTATACGGCGCATGTGACTAATACAATTTGATTTGATTTGATTTTGGTGTCTCTGTGCTCTTTCATTAGTTTTGTGTTTTTATTTATTTCTGGTACTCTCTTACCTGAGCGGAATTAGGCCTGTGTGGTGTCGCACTGTTAAAATCATCCCAGTTTGGAGATTCGACACCTGTGTGTTGCAAAGCCACATGCTCTACATCCTCTCTGCTCTACCTGGGTGTTTTAATGGGCTAATGCTAATACAGAAATAACCATTGTTATTTCTTTACCATTATGTTTACTACTTCAATGCCCTTAAATCTGTAGTTTGAAATATATATATATATATATATATATATATATATATAAAGCACTTTCTTTCACTATGTTACAAATTCAACAAAAAACATATCACGCAATACTTTACAAGGGTGTCTGTGATGATTCTTGCCATCCAATTATATTTGTTAGTCAACTATCTCTCCTGGTAAATTAAGTTTATATGTTTATGCTTTCAATACTCAACTCCACTTTACATGCATACTTAATACACATCCAAGGTTTACGAATGCTAATTTCACTCAACAACTTTTACAAAAGGGTAATAGACATTTCCAGATCATAATCTAACCCAGAACTAATGACTGTTTCAGCAAGTAACAATAAAAAACACACATCTTTGCAAACATTTAAAAAGGACATAAAATAATCGAAGTGACTTGACTGAATATATATTTAATACATTGAAAGACAATACATTATACTATAGACCTACTAAATTACTCACATCCAGGATAAAATCCCAGAAACAGAATGATATAAAAGTAATTCTATATTTATTTTAGAAGATGCAACAATTGTTCCTGAAGCAAACATTGGATGACTTGGTGAAGGTTCGGTAGAGAGAAGCTGTTTTCCTCTCATTCAACATCGGTGGAGATCGGGGCAGTGTAAGATGAGGGGGCATGGCCTTATTTCTATTACAGCATATCGGATGACTGTTATTCATATTCCATTCACCCAGCTTAATGTAACATCAATAGGTTTAGGCTACTACTATATGATACTACATTTTTCCCTATACCCACCATGAGGTTGCTACAACCTAGCCTACAAATTAAAGTTTACAACGTAGGTGCACAGGTCGAGAGAACTTAACCTCTACGGGATCTGTGTTTTTCCCACGATACGGTTGAGCTAACGTAGGCTAATGTGATTAGCATGAGGTTGTAAGTAACAAGAACATTTCCCAGGACATAGACATATCTGATATGGGCAGGAATATTAAATTATTGTTCATCTAACTGCACTGTCCAATTTACAGTAGCTATTGCAATGAAATAATACCATGCTATTGCTTGAGAAGAGTGCACAGTTCTGAACTTGAAAATGTATTAATAAACCAATTAGGCACATTTGGGCAGTCTTGATACAATATTTTGAACAGAAATGCAATGGTTCATTGAATCAGTGTAAGACTTTGCACATACAATGCTGCCATCTAGTGGCCAAGATCTAAATTGCGCATTACCTGGAATAATACATTATGGCATTTCTCTTGCATTTCAAAGATGATGAAAAAATTTTAAAAATGTTTTTCTTTGTATTATCTTTTACCAGATCTAATATGTTATATTCTCCTTCAGTCATTTCACATTTCTACAAACGTCAAAGTGTTTTGTTTCAAATGGTATCAAGAATATGCATATCCTTGCTTCAGGTCCTGAGCTACAGGCAGTTAAATTTGGGTATGTCATTTTTGGCGAAAATGTTTAAAAAGGGTCCGATCCGTATTAAAGTAATCAAGGTGCCAGACAGTGCCACATTCAATATCTCCTTGCACACTCTTGCCTGCATCTAGCTTATCTGAGTTGAAATCATTAGTCCACAGCTGCAAACGAGAGTTTCTATTGGACAAATTCTGGTATTTTTATCCCAGTTTCGTTTCGTTTACTTCTGTTTAAGAAACGTTTTTCGACTAACGCGTTAGTAAACCTGCTACAATCATGCAGTACAGCAGTTTACCACTAACACCGGCGAGCCCCAGTAGCAAAAATGTATAAAACCAAAAGCTTACCTTGACTTGGAAGAGTTCCAGTCTTGGATCGCCATAGCCAGCTAGCTAACATAGCATCCCTCTCTGTTTGACACTGGTGTTTGAGTAGGCTAAACTAGCTAGCTGCATTTGCTAGCTAAGTAAGTGAAAGTAAATAATACATACAGTGAATTCGGGGAGTATTCAGACCCCTTGACTTTTTCCACATTTTGTTATGTTACAGCCTTATTCTGAAGTGGATTAAATAAAACAGGTTCCTCATCAATCTACACACAATATCCCATAATGACAAAGCAAAAACAGGTTTTTAGAAATGTTACCAAATGTATTAAAACTAAAAAACAGAAATACCTTCTTTACATAAGTATTCAGACCCTTTGCTATGAGATTCGAAATGGAGCTCAGGTGCATCTTGTTTCCATTGATCATCCTTGAGATGTTTCTACATTTTGATTGGAGTCCACCTGTGTTAAATTCAATTGATTGGACATGATTTGGAAAGGCACACACCAAATGTCACGTCTGGAGGAAACCTGGCACAATCCTTACAGTGAAGCACGCTAGTGGCAGCATCATGCTGTGGGGATATTTTTCAGCGGCAGGGACTGGGTATGTCAGTCAGGATCGAGGGAAGGATGAACAGAGCAAAGTACAGAGAAATCCTTCATAAGAGCGCTCAGGACCTCAAACTGGGGTGAAGGTTCACCTTCCAACAGGACAATGACCCTAAGCACACAGCCAAGACATCGCAGGAGTGGCTTTGGGACAAGTCTCTGAATGTCCTTGAGTGGCCCATCCAGAGCCCAGACTTGAACCCAATCGAACATCTCTGGAGAGACCTGAAAATAGCTGTGCAGCGACACTCCTCATCCAAATAGACAGAGCTTGAGAGAATCTGCAGATAAGAAATGGGAGAAACTCCCCAAATACAGGTGTGCCGAGCTTGTAGCGTCATCCCCAAGTAGACTCGAAGCTGTAATCGTTGACAAAAGTGTTTCAACGAAATACTGAGTAAAGGATTTGAATACTTATGTAAATGTGATATTTCAGTGTTTTCTTTTTTTGTAAATTTGCTAAAATGTCTCAAAGCCTGTTTTTGCTCTGTCATTATGGGGTATTGTGTGTAGATTGATGAGGGGGGAAACGATTTAATCTAGTTTAGAATAAGGCTGTAATGTAACAAAATGTGGAAAAGGTCTGGGGGGGTCTGAATACTTTCCGAATGCACTGTATATACTATGAAATATTGCTAGCTCTCTCTTTTTCTCTCTGCTTCTCCTTGACTTTGGAAGAAATTAATCTTTCTCTCTCTTTGAGTCAACTACTCACCACATTTTATACACTGCAGTGCTAGCAAGCTGTAGCTTATGCTTTCGGTACTAGATTCATTTGATCCTTTGATTGGGTGGACAACATGTCAGTTCATGCTGCAAGAGCTCTGATAAGTTGGAGGACATCCTCCGGAAGGTGTCATAATTACTGTGTAAGTCTATGGAAGGGGGTGAGAACCATGAACCTCCTAGGTTTTGTATTGAAGTCAATGTACCCAGAGGACATACTGTAAGCAAGCTGTCCTCTGGCTACACCATGGTGCTACCCTACAGAGTGCTGCTGAGGCTGCTGTAGACCTTCATTGCAAAACAGTGTGTTTTAATACATTATTTGGTGACATGAATATATATTTAGTATAGTTTTATCTAAAAAGGATAACTTTTTAAATGTCTCACTAGTGGTTGATGATCTTTTTGGCCTTCCTTCCATCGGGTGCTGTAGGTGTCCTGGAGGGCCAGTAGTTTGCACCTGGTAATGCATTGGGCAGACCGGACCACCCTCTGGAGAGCCTTGCGGTTGTGGGCGGTGCAGTTTCCGTACCAGGCGGTACGATGAACATCAACAGTCATTAACTTGTCATTCTGAACAGCACCATCTTCCTAATTGATAACTTTGGCATAACATGAAATCTGCTCGGCAACAGCATCACCCCATAACCTCCATAAAAAGACATGTTCAAGCATGTTGCCATTATCTGTTATTGACAAAAGGGAATATTAATCATAAATACATTTTTTTTTATTGTATTGTTCAATGTAAAATACATTGAGGCAGTGTCTTCCCTTTCCTTCATTAGAAAAGTGGTGGTGGATTGCATGTGGATGGTAGTCATGGATACTGATGTCATCCTAGCGAATAATTTAAATTCAAATGTAGCCCACTCCAGATCAGCTAAACTTTCACATTTGCTAAATAAGTATATACAACCCCAACATACACTAACTGTTCTTGTTACAAATGCATGACTCACATACATCAGGACAGCTCTAATCAACAGTCACAAAGAGCTTATTAACAGATACCCAGCCTAAGACCCCATAGAGCAAGTAATGAAGAAGCACAGTGTCTACCTGGCTAAACTTGATCAGCAGGGGTCTGGGACAAGGTAGCACGCCCAGTGAAATCAGGCCAAGGTCCACAGAGCTGCAGTTGGAACAGCAGCACGACCAAGGGATCAGATCCTCCAGGAGGGGAGACTGGGGCTGTTAGTGGAAGTATGCCTAACATTACACCAGGGCCCATATTCGCAAATCTTCCAATGCTGCTTTTTCACTGTAACGTCAGTGTTACACTAGTGTATACACCCTTATATTAAACTATGGAAACTGTTTCCATAGCTAGGGCTGGCAGTGAGGACTTGTGAAGAGCAGAATAAACAACCTCTGCATAATCAAAACAGTTGCTTTGTGGGAAGATGTTAAAGTTCACAGTTAGCCATTGTTATGTAAATGCAGCTGAAAAGTACCATTGACCTGGCTTTAGCCCCAAGTGAGAGCAGGTCCAATGGAGTCATGGCCCAGTGAGACACAGGCCGGCCTGTGTAGATCTAAACAGAAAAGTCTGAGCCTGAGATAAATCTGGTATGGAAATGCAGCACAAGAGTAGGAGCGCTGATCTAGGGTCATCTCCCAGCAGTCAATGTAATTTGATTCATTATGATCTAAAAGTAAAAACTGATCCTAGATTAGCACTCATACTCTAAGATGTCCTACTCGCGTTACTAAGACTCTCAACCATTGCTATTCAAACTTCCGGGATGCTTACAAGGCTCTTCACCGCCCTTCTTTAAGCAAATCTGACCACAACGCCATCTTGCTCCTCCCGTCCTACAGGCAGACACTCAAACAGGAATTGCCCGTGCTTCGTAATATTCAACGCTGGTCTGACCAATCGGAATCCACGCTTCAGGATTGTTTTGATCACGGGGACTGGGATATGTTCCGGGTAGCGTGCGAAAATAATCTTGACACATACACGAATACGGTGACTGAGTTCATAAGAAAGTGTATAGGAGGCGTAGTACCCAATGTGACTATAAAAACCTACCCAAACCAGAAACCGTGGATAGATGGTAGCATTCACGCGAAACTGATAGCGTGAACCACCGCATTTAACAATGGCAAGGTGACTGGTAATATGGCAGAATATAAACAGTGTAGTTACTCAATCCGCAAGGTAATCAAACAAGCTAAACGTCAGTATAGAGATATAGTGGAGTCGCAATTTAACGGTTCAGACACGAGATGTATGTGGCAGGGACTACAGACAATCACGGACTACAAAAGGAAAACCAGTCACGTTGCCGAAACCGACAACTTGCTTCCGGACAGGCTAAACACATTATTTTCACACTTTGAGGATAACACAGTGCCACCGACGCAGCCCGCTACCAAGGACTGTGGGCTATCCTTCTCCGTGGCCGACGTGAGTTAAACATTTAAACGTGTTAACCCTCGCAAGACTGCCGGTCCAGAAGGGATCCCTAGCTGTGTCCTCAGCATGCACAGACCAGCTGGCTGGTGTGTTTATGGGCATATTCAATCTCTCCCTATCCTAGTCTGCTGTGCCCACATGCTTCAAGATGGCCACCATTGTTCCTGTACCCAAGAAGGCAAAGGTAACTGAACTTAATGACTATCGCCCCGTAGCACTCACCTCTGTCATCATGAAGTGCTTTGAGAGACTAGTCAAGGATCATATCACCTCCACCTTACCTGCCACCCTAGACCCACTTCAATTTGCTTACCGCCCCAATAGATCCACAGACGATGCAATCGCCATCACTCCGCACAGTGCCCTATCCCATCTGGACAAGAGGAATACCTATGTAAGATTGCTGTTTATTGACTATAGCTCAGCATTCAACACTATAGTACCCTCCAAGCTCATCATTAAGCTTGAGGCCCTGGTTCTGAACCCCGCCCAGTGCAACTGGGTCCTGGACTTCCTGATGGGCCGCCACCAGGTGGTGAAGGTAGGAAACATCACCTCCACTCCGCTGATCCTCAACACTGGGGCCTCACAAGGGTGCATGCTCAGCCCCCTCCTGTACTCCCTGTTCACCCATGACTGCGTGGCCAAGCACGCCTCCAACTCAATCATCAAGTTTGCAACTCAATCAAGTTTTCAGATGACACAACATTAGTCGGCTTGATTACCAATGATGATGAGACAGCCTACAGGGAGGAGGTGAGGACTCTGGGAGTGTGGTACCTGGAAAACAACCTCTCACTCAACGTCAACAAATCAAAGGAGATGATCATGGACTTCAGGAAAGAGCAGAGGGTGCACCCCCCTATCTACATCGACGGGACCAATGTGGAGAAGGTGGAAAGCTTCAGAATCCTTGGCGTACACATCACTGACAAACTGAAATGGACCACCCACACAGACAGTGTGGTGAAGAAGGCGCAAGAGAGCCTCTTCAACCTCAGGAGGCTAAAGAAATGTGGCTTGTCACCCAAAACCCTGATGAATTTTTTGAAAGCATCCTGTCGGGCTGTATCACCGCCTGGTACGGCAACTGCACTGCCCACAACCGCAAGGCTCTCCAGAGGGTGGTGTGGTCTGCCCAATGCATTACCAGGTGCAAACTACCGGCCCTCCAGGACACCTACAGTACCCGATGGAAGGAAGGCCAAAAAGATCATCAACCACCCGAGCCACTGCCTGTTCACCCCGCTATCATCCAGAAGGCGAGGTCAGTACAGGTGCATCAAAGCTGGGCCAGAGATAGAAGCTGTTTTTCAATCTCAAGGCCATCAGACTGTTAAACAGCCATCACTAGCATATTAGAGGCTGCTGCCTGTAGGCATAGACTAGGAATCACTGGAAATGGATCACTAGTCACTTTAATTATGTTTACATATCTGGCATTACTCATCTCATGTGTATATACTGTTTTCTATACTATATCTTAGTCCATTCCACTGACATCGCTCGTCCATATCATTACATTTTACATTTTAGTCATTTAGCAGACGCTCTTATCCAGAGCGACTTACAGTAGTGAATGCATACATTTCATACAATTTCATACATATCATACATTTTTTTCTGTGCTGGCCCCCCGTGGGAATCGAACCCACAACCCTGGTGTTGCAAACACCATGCTCTACCAACTGAGCTACAGGGAAGGCTGTATGTAGTCTTAATTCATTCCTACTTACAGTACATTTTTGTGTATTGGGTATCTGTTGTGTAATTTGTTAGATATTACTGCACTGTCCGAGCTAGAAGCACAAGCATTTCGATACACCTGCAATAACGTGTATGTGACCAATACAATTTGATTTGATGCTTTGTGAATACGGGTCCAGACAAGACAAGTTGACCCTAGCTCCCCGGCACATAAACTATTGCAGAATAATTAGTGGGGACTGAGACGGGGCTTGGAAAACACTGTGGTCCTTTCCAATGTCACCCCTGGAAAGGGCCAGCCAGGAAGGGGCTTACAGAACCACTCTGAGGCAGTGGTTGTGTGTCTAGCAGAGACAAAGATATGCTTAGCAGATCTGAAAGAGATGCTCAACATTATTTGAATGAGAATTCAGTCCACTTGAAAATTCAAACACAATTCAGTATTCTTCATGGTGATGATTTGAACAACTGAAGGCGGATAGCAATGCATTACAAATATTTTAATACATAATATGGAATGTAACACAGATACAGATGATGTGCATGAGGTGGTTTAAAATAATAAAATTACTACAGGTAGCTAGCTCCATCAATGTTTATCTGATATTAAAGCTAGCTAGTTGATGTTGTTCTAGCTAGCTCACCCACAAGCAGGCTTTTCTCCTCCTCGCTGGTCTGCAGATGCATGACTACATGATCATGATGTTGTGGCTTTAATATTTAACAGACACTAGAACAACAACACCTAGCTAGCTATATCAGATAGACATTTTCAGGAAAAGCAGCTCATATAGCAAGCCAATACAATTAATATCATTGCTTTGGTTCGACATTGACATCTAGCTAGCTAATCAAGATAAAAAGGTGAGATCTCTCAGATTCTATCTCTGTAGCAGTTAGCTCTCACGTCGTCTGGGCACTGCATCAGCCAGATGAAGTAACTGCACATCTAACTAGCAAAGCCAACAAACAACACACCAAATATACACATAGCAGACATTGTATATTTTACATTTTTTAAATGAATGTTTGTCTCAACCAAATGACAAGTACATAGCTAAACCTATCGCTCTGTTACACAACGTAAGAACCACTATATACAGCCATGTACTGTCAATAGAGGCTAGCTAGCGAGCATCAGCTTTGTAGTGGTTATGCTATGTGGAAACATTTGTTTTAACATTTTACTTCGTCCTCGTCACCAACGCCTTGATGTAGCTTTCAAATTCTGTGAGTAATTTTACAAATTTGATCCATATTTAGCACAGTGGAAAGCATGCTTTCAGACCAGAATGCTGGGAAATGTGAAACACCTGACCTGATTGGTCGGACGAACAATGCCCTGGCCACCAGAGCTCATGTATTACTCTGCTGTTGTTGTTTTTTACAACATTTTTGGCCGAGGTTAGTCGCTAAATTAGTGCCTCAACTCTGAGAGCACAGATTCGACATCAGCAAATGTATTTTGGATTTACAGAAGAAGATTCACCAGTCGCCATTTCAGTAAATGAGTTACATTCATTCTCAAATGTAGTTTCATGCTTGCAAATCTTATTGAATTTATTCACATATCAACTTATATGTTGTCAGGTGTTGTTGCATTTTTTTCTCAAAAGAAGTTACATGCTTGCAAATATTTTTGCAACGACAAAACTGATTATACAGGTGCAACTCATATTTAACATGGTTGTAGCCTAAGGCATTATTTTACCTTCATGGATGTGCTTTTTGTGCCGTAAACATCGTATTTAGAAACATTAAAAAAATATGTTTTTTCGCACTTAGTTTCATGGCGCCGGAGGGATTTGCTGCCGTTTTACTGGCTCCTAACCAACAGTGCATTTTTATTTGTTTTTTTTCGTGTTGTTTGTAACATATTGTATATAAATCATGTTGCTGCCACCGTCTCTTATGACCGAAAATAACTTCTGGACATCAGAACAGCAATTACTCACCTCGAACTGGACAAAGATTTTTTCTTGAACGAGTCCAACGCGAAGGATATACGGCTCTCTCGGGAATGGGCCCAAATCCCCGTAATTTGCATGAAGAAAAGACGGAGAGAAAGGGGATGGAGGTCGGGCTGCCTTCTGTGAATTTGTAGGCACGTGAGTAAACCTCCACTATCATCCATTCTACTGGCCAACGTGCAATCATTGGAAAACAAAATGGATGAAATACGATAAAGACTACCTTACCAACGGGACATTAAAAACTGGATTTTTTTGTTGTCTTGGCTGAGCGACGACACGGATTATATAGAGCTGGCAGGATTTTCCATGCATCGGCAGGACAGAGAAGCTAAGTCTGGTAAGACGAGGGGCGGGGGTGTGTCTATTTTTCTTTTAACAGTTGGTGCACGATGTCTAATATTAAAGAAGTCTCGAGGTATCGCTCGCCTGAGTTAGAGTACCTTATGATAAGCTGTAGACACACTATCTACCAAGAGAGTTCTCATCTATATTACTCGTAGCTGTCTATTTACCACCACAAACCAATGCTGGTACTAAGACCGCAATCAACGCATTGTATAAGGCCATAAGCAAACAAGAAAATGCTTAACCAGAAGCAGCGCTCCTAGAGCCCGGGGACTTGCTGGTAAATGCAGGTGAACTTAAATCCAGTTTACCTAATTTATACCAGCATGTCACATGTGCAACCAGAGGGGGAAAAAACTAGACCACCTTTACTCCACACACAGAGACGCATACAAAGCTCTCCCTCGCCCTCCATTTGTCAAATCTGACCATAATTTTATCCTCCTGATTCCTGCTTACATGCAAAAACTAAAGCAGGATGTACCAGTTACTCGCTCAATACGTTAGTGGTCTGATGACGTGGAAGCTACGCAACAGGACTGTTTTGCTACCACAGACTGGAATGTGTTCCGGGATTCATCCAATGGCATTTAGGAGTATACCACCTCAGTCATCAGCTTCATCAATAAATGCATCGTCGACGTTGTCCCCACAGTGATTGTACGTACATATCCCAACCAGAAGCCATGGATTACAGACAACATTGGCATCGAGCTTAAGGCTAGATCTGCCGCTTTCAAGGAGCGGGACACTAATCCAGATGCTTATAATAAATCTCGCTATGCCCTCAGATGAACCATCGAACAGGCAAAGCATCAATGCAGGATTAAGATTGAATCCTACTACACCGGCTCTGACGCTCATCGGATGTGGCAGGGCTTGAAAACTATTACAGACTACAAAGGGAAACCCAGCCACGAGCTGCCCAGTGACGCGAGCCTACCAGTATGAGCTAAATGCCTTTTATGCTCGCTTCGAGGCAAGCAACACTGAAGCATGCATGAGAGAACCAGCTATTCCAGATGACTGTGTGATAACACTCTCAGTAGCCGATGTGAGCAAGACCTCTAAACAGGTCAACATTCACAAAGCCGCGGGGCCAGACAGATTACCAGGACGTGTACTCAAAGCATGCGCGGACCAACTGGCAAGTGTCTCCACTGACATTTTCAACTTCTCCCTGACCGAGTTTGTAATACCTACATGTTTCAAGCAGACCACCATAGTCCCTGTGCCCAAAGAAGCGAAGGTAACCTGCCTAAATGATTATCGACCCGTAGCACTCACATCGGTAGCCATAAAGTGCTTTGAAAACTGGTCATGGCTCACATCCACAGCATCCTCCCGGATACCCAAGACCCACTCCAATTCGCATACTGCCCCAACAGACTCACAGTTGACGCAATCTCTATTGCACTCCACACTGCCCTCACCCACCTGGACAAAAGGAACACTTATGTGAGAATGCTGTTCATTGGTGTTTAACGCTGAGCTGTAGTCATAGTACCCACAAAGCTCATCACTAAGCTAAGGACCCTGGGACTAAACACCTCCCTCTGCAACTGGATCCTTGACTTCCTGACTGGTAGGCAACAACACATTCGTTCCACTGACCCTCAACACGGGGGCCCCTCAGGGGTGTGTGCTTAGTCCCCTTCTGTACTCCCTGTTCACCCACGACTGTGTGGCCATGCACAACTCCAACACCATCATTAAGTTTTCCGACAACACAACAGTGATAGGCCTGATCACCGACAACAATAAGTCAGACTACAGCGAGGAGGTCAGAGACCTGCCAGTGTGGTGCCAGAACAAGAAGCTCTCCCTGAAAGTCAAAGGAACTGATTGTGGACTTCATAAAAAGGTTCTACAGCTGCACCATTGAGAGCATCTTGACTGGCTTCATAACAGCTGCACCATTGAAAGCATCTTGACTGGCTGCATCAGTGCTTGGTATGGCAACTGTAAGGTGCTACAGAGGGTAGTGCATACAGCCCAGTACATCACTGGGGCCGAGCTCCCTGCCATCCATGACATCTATACCAGGCAGCGTCCGAAGAATGCCCTAAAAATTGTCAGAGACTCCAGCCACCCAAGTCATAGACTGTACTCTCTGCTACTGCATGGCAAGTGGTACTGGAGTGCCAAGTCTGGTACCAAAAGGCTCCTAAACAGCTTATATCCCAAAGTCATAAGAATGCTGAACAGTTAATCAAATGGCTATCCAGATTATTTACATAGCTTTTTTTGTTGTTGCACTGGCTCTATAAATGTTCACCCACACACATACTACACTGACACTCCAACACACACAAACACACACACACTCACACTCTTCACATACGCTGCTGCTACTCTGTTTATTATCTATCCTGATTGCTTAGTCACCTTTATCCCAACCTACATATACACATTACCTCAACTACCTCGAACCCCTGCACATTGACTCATTACTGGTATTCCATGTATATAGTCTTGTTATTGTTATTTTATTGTGTTACTATTACGTTATTTTATTTAGCAAATTTGTCTTACTTTTTAACTCTGCATTGTTGGGAAAGGGCTCGTGAGAAAATAACATCTGTTGTATTCGGCGCATGTGATAAATACAATTTGATTTAATAGCGCTACCACCAGCGCTAAGATTTACTATTGTGATAGGTTTGTTAAAATTGATCCATATTCCTTTCTGGATGTTTTACATGAGGGTCGATGTCTCACAATACCTGGTTGATTTTCATTCATTGTGATCTTATCCTCATTTCTCTTCCCTCTTATTATTATCATCATCAGCGCACCATTCTAATTTTCAGGCTTAGGTGGATGTATCTAGAGATTGTGAACTCCATTTGGTAAGCCAACACAGGCAGGATAAATAACAGCATCAAAGGAATCGGCTGGCTGTGAGCGCAGACCAAAAGCCTCATTACTGGTAGTCCTAGACATGTTGGAGAGGAA